>NC_139717.1:32425160-32987660 GCF_964188405.1 Protomyctophum parallelum
AGGCCAAATTGCTTAAGGAGCATATTGGTGATTATCGGTTGAAAACATTTGAAGCAGGCGTGTGCAGGTACGTAAGAACGCAAATGATTTGGTTCTGTAAGTCAAGCACCAGCCAGGGTATGCAGAGTATGAATTCACCTGCTTTGTTACTTTTTGTAGTGAAACCACATTGAAAGAGGTTGATCCTATAGTGAAAATCTTTATCGTGCAAAGCTTAATTTACATGTCCTATATATCTTCAGTCTTGTGAGCTTGGAGATCTGCAATTTTCAGGATGGGGAAAAGTCATACGAAGGGGTATAACTTCTTGTTGAACAAAGGAAAGGGGTTTAAGTGTTTAAACCGCCGGCATTCTACCAGCAGCCTGATCTTTTCCAATTGGGCCTCTCTGCCCATGTCCTGCAGTGAAAACCTGTCGCTCGATAACAACCTGGAATTATTGTTTCGTATAGAAGAGCAGCCAAGATGGAGGGAGAAATAAAGGACAAGGTTTTTGGGGGAGGACGGAGCGAGACGCACGTCTTAATTAAAATAAAACAAAGAAAAAGAGTGAGGGGATGTAACGAGGAAGTACAGTATGGGGAGTTGAGGAAGGAGGGGGGAGAGCAGAGGAGAGGAGAGGAGAGGAGAGGAGAGGAGAGGAGAGGAGAGGAGAGGAGAGGAGAGGAGAGGAGAGGAGAGGAGAGGAGAGGAGAGGAGAGGAGAGGAGAGGAGAGGAGAGGAGAGGAGAGGAGAGGAGAGGAGAGGAGAGGAGAGGAGAGGAGAGGAGAGGAGAGGAGAGGAGAGGAGAGGAGAGGAGAGGAGAGGAGAGGAGAGGAGAGGAGATAAGGAGGGGTGAGATAAGGACATGGGGGAGTGTGGATGTGTGGGTGAGGTGGTGAGGGTGGCGATGTCTCTACAAAAGGTTTCATGATGAGACACACTTGTTCTCTCCCTCTTTCTCTCTCATTATCCCCATGTAGGACAGAGGGGGACAAGGCAAGCGGAGGAGAGGAGAAGAGATGGAAGGAGGAGGTGGGAGAAATGACATTTTCATTTGTTCTTTTAAAGGCTTCTTATTATCACCTTGCAGGAGAAACCATCTCCTTCTCTTGTTCGGTCTTTCTCGTGTCTTCTCTCTCTATCCTTCTCCCCCCCCCCCCCCCCCCCCCTCTCTCTCTCGTTCACTCCCCTCAGAATAGAACCAACAGTGGCTGGCACTCGCTCTCTCTTTAGTGTTCTGTCTAGCTCTTGTTCTCTGTTCTGCGGTATAATTGCAAGGCTGATTACTGTAATTATAAGGGAATCAATGAGAGTGAAAGGAGGAGTTGGCATTTCAAGCTACAAAGGAATTGGAACTCCCATACCTATACGCATACAGATCTTCTCCAAGACGCAAAAATGAAATAAAATAAAGTAATAAAAAAGGAGGTAATATTCCATAAAAAATAATTCAATAATTCACTGAAAATACCATATAAATAAACCACATCACTACGGCAGGGGACCAGATAAGACTGACACCCGATTAATATATATATACCGGTATATATAGCCTATATATATATATATATGAATCGGGTGTCAGTCTTATCTGGTCCCCTGCCGTAGTGATGTGGTTTATTTATATGGTATTTTCAGTGAACGACACCATTGTACGACATCATGTTTTGTCGTCTGAGCATCCAGGCTGACAACCATCTAGAAATCAGGTTTGAATCGGATACGCCAGTGGTTCTCAACCTTTACTGGATCAGGGCCCAATAGAAAATCTTGAAATCTGTCCGCTTAACACGACAGCCAATATTTTGAGAGAATAATCAATCAATCGACGTCATGGCACGTGCACTCATACCCTGGTCTTTTACCCATCTTGTAAAAAACTCCCCTATCCAGACCATTAACTCTGCATTTACTATGGTGAAAGAAATGAAAACGCCCCCCTTTCTATGCCATATACCCAAAGTAGTCCGGCAGACAACAGGCTTTTTCTGTTCAAAGAAATTTGGTATAGTTTTTTTTATTGGACTAAAATATTGTGTATGAATCATGAATCCTCCTGCTGACCATTTTATTCCAAGTGGAAGCTGGAAAGTGCATGTGTGTGTGTGTGAGTCACTGTGCGTGTGTGCGTGCGTGCGTGCGCTTGCATGTACATGCGTGTGTGTGTGTGAGAGAGAGAGATAGTGATGCTCAAGATTCTGAATATAATATGAATATTTTAACTTTTGCAACACACATGCATATTTGTGTTTCTGCATGCATTCATACATAAATCAAAAATCAAATCAAATCAAATTTTATTTATAGAACACATTTTCAAAGACCAGGAGGCCAACCAAAGTGCTGTACAGGAAACATGACACAAGTAACATATAGTAAAACAAAATCAAAGCAACACAAAAAAGTACACAGGTTAATTAGGTCAAACATTACATACATACTGTACCTCGTTGCTGTCTGGCAGAAACCTTGTATCTCCATATTTCCAAATTTTCCAAAATGTATGTTCTTTCGTAAATTAATGTCCTACTTTATCATACAAGAGTGTCACATTAAAGTAGTGAAAATAGCCGATGTATACATGCTCACAATGCCTGCAGATCAACTATTTTCACACTTTTAAAATGTCTTAACACACAATATAGAAAATATAGACGTGTTGGACACCAGACAGAAACCACATGCAACCCTAGATGGATCCAAGACATTCCAGATTCAAGAGGGGCTTTAATTGTCACTCATACAGATACATTAACAGTGAAATGTCACTCATACAGATACTGTAACAAGCAGTGAAATGTCACTCATACAGATACTGTAACAAGCAGTGAAATGTCACTCATACAGATACTGTAACAAGCAGTGAAATGTCACTCATACAGATACTGTAACAAGCAGTGAAATGGCACTCATACAGATACTGTAACAAGCAGTGAAACAAAACAAAAATAAATAAGAATAAAAAGAGATGAATAAAGATAAAAAAAAATATTTATAGTTATAGCAAGGTATCAAAGATCAAAAAAGCAGCAAAGGGAACTGTGCAGAAACGGCCAGGGATTTGTATGTGTGTAGCCTATTATAGAATGTGTAGTAGGTAATACACACGCATAATTATACACATGCATACATATACAGTATGTACATGAGTGCAGACCAGGTAGGCTACTGTACAGGGTGAGATTGGGTGCAGTTTGTTTTGTTTAGATTTTTAATATGTATGTATGAGTGCATGACATAAGAGCGCCTCTGAGTGTTTTAAGTGCAAGTTTGCAGGTGTGTGTGTGTGTGTGTGTATGTGTGTGTGTGTGTGTGTGTGTGTGTGTGTGTGTGTGTGTGTGTGTGTGTGTGTGTGTGTGTGTGTGTGCACGCACGTACGCACGCGCGTGCGTGATGTGATTTGATCAGACACCAATAAGAGCAAACCTCATTAACATCAAACTGCTTTACTGCTAATCAGGTTACTTGAGCAACCAGCCAGCCAATGGGAGCTACTAATGGCATTAGGCCTGGCCGTGATAGGATTGGGCTCTTATTTCCAACTTCCTGAAGGCTGCCAGCCTTTTAATCAATAAACACAACCGCAGTGATGTCACAGCCTGTTAGGAAACAGCCAGATGAAGGGAGAGATGGACAGAGGGACGCTGGTGGAGGGATATTAAGACACAGTCAAACCTCAGCTATACTGTACGTACACTTTTTTTTTTTTTTTTAAGATATTTTTTTGTGGCTTACGCCTTTATTGGTTTTTTTAAGGGATAGAAAGTAGGCTGACAGGAAACGGGAGAGAGATGGGGGGATGACATGCGGTAAAGGCCGTGTCGGGTCCGGGAGTCGAACCCGCGGCACACCGCGACTGGATCACCAGTCCGGTGCCCAGACCGTTACGCTACGGCCTGGGCCTGTAAGTACACTTTGTTGCGTGTCGGTGCATGTGGCTGATCTCGAAAATGGCTGATCTGCAAGCTCAGAAGGCGTTGCGCCTCACCGCCTTCTGATCTTATAGATCTGCTATTTTCAGTGTGTGACACCGACGATGAATTACAGTACAAATCAGCCTTTTACACAAATTCCTGCACAAAATCTTCAAAGGCTAAGCCTATGTGCTGTGGCGGTGTAGGCTGTGGCGTCAACGCCACACTAACTAAATATATGCAAATGTTCTGCTGAAAAAGTGACACGCTGCACATTAATAGCATGCAGCACACCTTTCAAATGAATTACAGAGTGCCGCTATTAAAATGGGATGAAAATAAATCACCTAGGTAGGCAAGCACGGGAAGGAGGGAGGGATTTATCAAAGGATGGGTGGATGGATGGATGGATGGATGGATGGATGGATGGATGGATGGATGGATGGATGGATGGATGGACGGACGGATGGACGGATGGATGGATGGATGGATGGACGGACGGACGGACAGACGGACGGATGCCTTCCCACAGGCTACAATGCGGTTACAACTTGAATAGCTTTCATAAATAATAAAATAATCATACTTAGTATAGTAGTAGTATATGATTTGTGTAACACTTTCCCAAACAAATTAAAATGATTGTCTGTTGCTATAGTTTGTTTAGAAGCAAAGTTATACTTTAGGTTGTGTTGCCAAAATGCTCTGACTACAGCTGAATGTGCAGCAGTGTGTCATTATAGGGAACCGGCACCTCAGCATGCAGGTCACAGATGAGAGTTTTGACATTACTAAGTGCAAAGAAGGCATTGTTTGAAAGTGTGTCCAATTTAAACCCCAGGCAATCCATTCGTTGTCTTTCAATTCAATGCTTGAGTCGCCTCTGTTCCCCACAATCTAATGAGGGCACTGCCATGCCTCTATCTCTCTCTCTCTCTCTCTCTCTCTCTCTCTCCTTCCCTTTGATTCCTACTGCCTTCCTCTATCACCACCCCCAACGCATACACACCTTTCTCGTCTGTGTCACTGTCCATCTCTCTCGACGTTCTCGCCGCTCCTCGCTTTCTCCACGCTTTCTCCCCTGAGATCGATAGCGAGGCGAAGAGCTAATGACCCATCTCAGTGTCAGCTATACACCACAGTCAGTACCTGTCTAAACACAGGAGAGGAGAGGAGAGGAGAGGAGAGGAGAGGAGAGGAGAGGAGAGGAGAGGAGAGGAGAGGAGAGGAGAGGAGAGGAGAGGAGAGGAGAGGAGAGGAGAGGAGAGGAGAGGAGAGGAGAGGAGAGGAGAGGAGAGGAGAGGAGAGGAGAGGAGAGGAGAGGAGAGGAGAGGAGAGGAGAGGAGAGGAGAGGAGAGGAGAGGAGAGGAGAGGAGAGGAGAGGAGAGGAGAGGAGAGGAGAGTGATGCGGGACAACACAGACACACAACAGTACAGAAAGGAACAGATAATGTAATAATGTGTATTGATGAAAAACCATCAGCGCAGCACAGTGACTGAAACGTGGGAATATTATGACCCAAAACCCAGTGTTAAGTCTGAGCAACATGAGACTGAGAGCAACCTTGTATTCCTTTGTGTAGAGAACTTCCACAACCCAGGACTTAGCAACGCGTTGCACTATACTTATTTTATTAAAATTATTCTTTGTCTTTTCAGGGGGCTTTTCTGCCTTTATTTGGATAGTATTTGGAGTGACAAGAATCAGGGAGAGAGAGTGACAGGAATGACCGTATGACCCTCAAGCAAATGTAATTGGTAATCAAACTCACAACTCACTGTGAAGCTGAATTAGAGCGCCAGAACCACTAGCCCCAACATACTGTGTATGCTTTTAACTATATTGTTTAATTGTGATATTATCAAACATATCAGACATTCTCCAAAGAAAACGCATGTATTTAATTGAGTCTGACCAGAAGCAGAGATAATCACAAGATAATAACATAGACAATAACACTGATAATAACGTCACACCACACTTTATCACCACATTGTAAATCAAGCTTTACTGTGTCTGTGTCGTAATTGTTTTCATTAATGTTTGTGTATCACTGTGAGTCTGTCTCTCTCACTCCCCCCTCTCTCTCTCCTCACTGCCCCCCCTCTCCTCACTGCCCCCCCTCTCTCTCTCTCCTCACTGCCCCCCCTCTCTCTCTCTCTCCTCACTGCCCCCCCTCTCTCTCTCTCCTCACTGCCCCCCCTCTCCTCACTGCCCCCCCCTCTCTCTCTCTCCTCACTGCCCCCCCTCCCTCTCTCCTCACTGCCCCCCCCTCTCTCTCCTCACTGCCCCCCTCCCTCTCTCTCCTCACTGCCCCCCCACCCCCCCCCCCTCTCTCTCCTCACTGCCCCCCCTCCCTCTCTCTCTCTCCTCACTGCCCCCCCACACCCCTCGAAGTTCAGCTTCAGTGCCTGTCACATCTAAATTCATTAGTGCCTCAAGAGCAGTGTGTGTGTGTGTGTGTGTGTGTGTGTGTGTGTGTGTGTGTGTGTGTGTGTGTTGTGCATGTGTGTTGTACGTATATCATCAGTGCTAAATGATTATAAAGCATGGTTATTAAAAACTGCCATAATTACCACGCCTGTAGCAAAAACATATGAATTTACCTCTTCTCCTTTCCACAGGCAAAGACACGCACATGCACACCCATGTGTTGCACGCACGCACACACACACACACACACACACACACACACACACACACACACACACACACACACACACACACACACACACACACACACACACACACACACACACACACAGACACAGACACAGACACAGACACAGACACAGACACATATAAAACACACCACTGTACACAGACAACACAGAAGTGAGCACCACGCACGCACACGCACGCACACACACGCACACGCACACACGCACGCACACACACACACACACACACACACACACACACACACACACACACACACACACGCACACGCACACGCAAACACACTCCTCTCCTCTGGCAAGAGCAAACCCTTGCACACACTCCCCGTGTGGTGTCATTTCTCATGTCACCTGCCTCCTGAGTCCTGCCTCTTCTAACAAACTGATATATCATAAAGTGAAACCCTCAGTTGGCCTAACGGAGGGTTTTACATGCAGGGCCAACTGTACCACAGGGTCTGAAAGTGTACCACAAGAGTCCTTCAGGAGGTTCCAAAGGGTCTCCAGCTAAATGCTGAACAGTTTTTGAACATAATGATTACACACAACACGTCGCATGCATGGCAATGCGTTAAGAGCTTGTAGATTTGGTAATTGTGTTGAAAAATCTATAGGCACTACACTCCCTCTGCCAACCTGGAGAGAGCAACGGACTAACGCTTCTTCCAAGCCAAGTCCAAGCCGCTTCTTTTCACCTGACAGGGGGGAGTTTGCCTGGTTGGACGTAGCGTGTGGAAGGAACACGTTATTCCAACCAGTTCCTTTCCCCTGCATCAGGCAGCCCAGTGATTGGCTGGTTTCTGATTAGACCACATATTAAATCTCGCGATAAGCTACACCTTAAATCAGTTCATATCAATCCCAGATGCGTTATTTCTTTCCATGGTGCTGTAGCTGAACTAGGTATGCAGTGCTTGATTTCCTTACCAACCCTTCGAAGCACCGCCCGCCGCTCATAGGACGGTGAATGAGTTGCTCCGGGCGGGCTTGTAAAGACAGCAAGTGCCTCCTATTCCCTTTTCAACACAGCTGACCACCCTCGCAATGTCTAGCATGCATGCATGCTAGCAGTTTTCATGTATTGTTCACAGACATATTAGCTAAATCCGGATTTAAAACATTATGAATTTCTATCCAATAAAATGTATTTGTTTGCCAAAAGTCTACATAAAGATGAGTGTCTTTTCCTGGTAGCCGCAAAGTGTAACTATACTTTCTCTAGTGAATTATTAAGAACTGTTCGAGAACAGCTATGATTTTCATGTTGCCATATCTGTAACAGTTTTAGTAAAGCAATAAGCCACGCGAGGTCCCTGCAGGTTACCTGTCTTTTATAATGTCTGAGAGGGTTGGAGGCAGTCCGTTTGGCGTCGTGCCTCACCATGCCTCTCAGTCATTATAAAATACAAGATAAGCTCAACACCTCTTGTGGCTTTAATATTGCTTTAATCTAAGAATTGGCTATTTTCGGAGAAGAGGGGAAAAAAGGATCTATACTGGCACAAATGAAAACACTAAACTGTCTGTTTTCACATAATGTTGGGCAATTTGTATCGGTAACATTCAACACACTTGAATGAATGCATAAAATGCATAAAAATGTATTTCTCTGCTCCACTTTAATATTCTTTTATTGTTTTATTTATCACACACACACACACACACACACACACACACACACACACACACACACACACACACACACACACACACACACACACACACACACACCATCCACCTGTCATTACCAGCTGGCAGACACACCTGGCTGCGGGCGGCGGCCAAAAGATGTCACGTTGCCATGGCAACCATATGGCATTGTCCTGGCATGGCGGGCATCGTCATGGTAACAGTGGAACTGACAACTGGGCAGTGCCAGCCTTTCACGGCCAAGCTGGACATGGAATACTCTCAGACAGGCAAGAGACAGACAGACAGACACGCGTACACACGCGCGCACACACGCGCACACACACACACACACACACACACACACACACACACACACACACACACACACACACACACACACACACACACACAAACATTGTACAGGCCTTTGCACGACAGCTGTATAACAATACAACAGCAACACTCGTTAGCAGAGATTGATGGCTCCCTGTGTGGACGCTGTTCTTCCAACTGTTTTGTGTTTTGTCGCAATAGGGAGGTAGAGGTATTTCTGCATCGCACAGATCTGAGGGCTAAATTCAGAAGCGGTGCGATTTTACAATGCAACATTCTAATGCTGGAGCAGGACACAACAGGCAGCATCAGAAGGAGAACACACTGCAGCAGCTTCGACAATTATAAATGGTAAATGGTGCATTTATATAGTGCTTTTATCCAAAGCGCTTTACATAGATTGAGCATTACATTCAGACACAGACACACACACACATTCACACACCGATGGTGAACGAAACCATGCAAGCATCAATCTGCACATCAGGAGCAATTAGGGGTTCAGACAGAGTCTTGCTCAAGGACACTTCAACACTAACTCTGGGGGACCTTGGGGTTCCCATCCGGACGCTGTATAGACATATAAGCGTAGACGCGCTTTCCGGCTCTGGAGCGTATGTGCTCAAGGGAGGGCAAAACTTTCCCGAGATTCCTTGCGAAGCCCCGCGGAAGCCCATGTTCGGGTCTGTAAGTCGTGACGTAAAGTTCCTTCCACACTTCCACACCGGCGTACTTCCTCTCCCGGTGTAAATTATTTCGCCCCTTCAACACACACCGTGACCGCTCCAATGAACTGCAGCGGCCAATGAGGCATCTATTTTTAAAATATCTATGGCTGTACCGGCCACCCTACCCCTGAGTCACTGCCGCCCAGCCACAAAACGCCATAGCCTGACGTTTCCATGCTTCTGCATCTTCCTCAGAGTCATGGTTCTTACTTTTTAGAATTAGCTCCTTAATAAAGAGGCTTCTGATTGTCCGAGCTGCTCCAATGTATTCTTCTTCTGATTCTAATGCAGTGGTTATCTGTTATCAAACTGTTTCATTTCAAGGACCCCTGTAACTCTGAGAGGGTTTAAATGGAACGTAAAGGTCCATTTGGGACTCGAGAGCTGAGAGGTTTGTCCAGTATAACTTTGGAAAATGACTGCAATTCAAGCGTGGAATGACCCTAGGCTAGCCAAAAAAGCATGCAGCTGGGCCTGTATAGTATTCCTATAATCTTCACTTCACAATGCTCATGCTGCCATCTGGACAAACACAGAGATATAGAACTTTAGTGGAGTCGTGTCCACTCTGCAGCATCCTTTCCTATTAAAATTGCAATGTGCAATCCAATGCAGCTACACTCAAATATGGAATATATTGTCTTACCTCAATGTGTCGTTGTCATGGGCAAGCCCCTATAGAGCGTCGCAGTCCTGCCCCCTAGAGAGACCCGGAAAATAAATCCCTGTTTATTTTCCTCATAGACTTTTCTGAAAGTATTTATTTAAAGATGTTTACGCCACGGACAAAGCCAACTCTTGCCGTGACAAATCCTGACAACAAACACAATTTTTCGGGCTGAACAAATAATTAAAAAGAAGAAGAAAACGGCAGGTTTAAACACTTTTTTGTTGTTTTTCTTCTTTGCAATTATTTGTTTGGTCCAAAATATTGTGTTTGTTGTCATGATTTTTTCACGACAAGAGTTGGCTTCGTACGACGCTTATAAGGTCTTTAAATAAATACGTTTTGAAATGTCTATGGGAAAAATGCATTGGAAACTATTTCCTGGGCCTGGCGTCGTCATGAAAGGGGGCGGGAGTGCGACGCTCTATTAGGGGCATATACTGGTGATGACATCAGGGATCTCCATATATGTGCATGAAAGGGACAAGGATGGACAGATACAGACGAGCCGGCCCAAATCTCTAGTTAAACAGAATGCCTCACTGACAATGCTGTGTTCTATAGGAGGTATAGATGTATTTAGATGTTTGTCTATGTATTACTTGTATGTTGGATATTATGTTTTTGTGTTGAACAGTGTTGTGAAAACAAATCTCCCGCAGGGCCAATAAAGTGTAATCTAATCCCATCTAAATGCTGGAAACATTTAATTTAATTTAATATAATTTCGATCTCTGGGACCCCCAATTTATATTGTAAAATCAATGTTAATTTAACTCTTTAAGTTCTCTGAGACCCTCTGAGAACTGAGTTACAGACCCATAAGGGTCCATTTGGTTCCAAACTATATCATTTAGCTGGGGACCCCCTGGATGTCCCTCAAGGACCCCTGGGGGTCCCCGGACCACTGCTGTATAGTATACTGTACATAGGCCTACTACTATTCATCTAAGCACATTATAAGATGAGACTAATGGTTCAGGTGGCAGGTAGACAGGTAAAGCCACATGGGGGATACGCAGACAGATGATCTGTGAAAAGGTGAGCCGACAGACATGGTGACAGACGGACAATGAGGCAGGCAGGGATACTGATATGCAAGCTTGGCGGTCAGAGAGGCAGTTTGGCAGACATACGTATACAGACAGACAGGCTGACAGACAAACAGACAGGCTGACAGGAAAAAACATTTTTCTGTGGTTAATTTTGACTCTGAAAGTAGGCTCTAACAAACTGAGCTGTTGGGCCATTTTTGTCTCCACCAGGCCGAAGGCATGGGGAGAGAGTATGTTTGTCTCCACCAGGCCGAAGGCATGGGGAGAAAGTATGTTTGTCTCCACCAGGCTGAAGGCATGGGGAGAGAGTATGTTTGTCTCCACCAGGCCAAAGGCATGGGGAGAAAGTATGTTTGTCTCCACCAGGCCGAAGGCATGGGGAGAGAGTATGTTTGTCTCCACCAGGCTGAAGGCATGGGGAGAGAGTATGTTTGTCTCCACCAGGCCAAAGGCATGGGGAGAGAGTATGTTTGTCCCCACCAGGCCGAAGGCATGGGGAGAGAGTATGTTTGTCTCCACCAGGCTGAAGGCATGGGGAGAGAGTATGTTTTGCAATCCGTCCGTCCGTCCGTGTGTCCGTCAGTCCGTCCGTCTGTCTGTGAACAGCTAATCCCCAGCACCGTTAACCCGGTCGATGCCACATTTTGCACACACACTCCCTGAATGCCAACGATGAGCCTCTACACCAACATTTCCAGAACGGCCTGTTATAGTGCCATCAGGAGGCCGACTTTTGAAAATAAAAAAAATTATATTACTCCTCCAGATTCTGTCGAATAATCCCGCAAATCGTTACACACTATTTCTATAGTCATGTGTTCAAGATGAATCTGTCGGATATTTCATATTCCATCCTAATTGGCTAACATTGGCTTTCAAAGTTTGCAGGATTGGCCCGTTTGAAACAAAAAGCGTGAAAGCGTGCAATTTACGTGAAATCTTTCACAGACTTTCCTACTAGGCTGAGGAATATATCCCACCCTTTTCACATTGGCCTGTTATAGCGCCACCAAAAGGTGGATTTTTGCTAAACACATTTTTGGAACAAAATGCGTCAAATCATCCAATCGCCATCAATGGTGTAAGAACAAATGTTACCCTTTTCACATTGGCCTATTATAGCGCCACCAGGAGGCTACAACCTGACCTGGCCTGAGACCTGTGCCCCACGGTGCACTTTTTCTAGTTGTACATGTTCAGGATTAACTAATCTTGTGACATAAGGCTTTCCACACGACGAAAAAGAATAATGTCACGGGGCAACCCGTGCCCTATATACAAATTTATCAAACTGCTTTCTATAACATGAAAGCTGCTATAAGCAATAATATGTCAAATTCTTAATGACCTTTTTTTATTATTATTTTTTTATTTGTATTGGTAGGCCTATTCCATTTTTGGTCTCTGTGACAGCTGCAATCTGCATTCAAAGATGTTCCTAGAAGCTTTGTCATTGGTCGAAGAAAACCCGGTCACAATGACTAATCAATCAGGAAGCAGACAGCAAATCGACCAATTACAAAGCTTCTAGGAAAATCTTTGAATGCTGATTGCGGCTCCTAGATGTGTCACAGAGATCTTTTTGGGAGCCATTGCTGGCTGTCTGAATACAAAAAAAAGTCATTACAATTTTATATGTTATTGCTTATAGCAGCTTTAAATATTCACTGAGTGTTTGCTATAGTTGTCTCTCTCTTGCACTGCTGGTGGAAATTCCCTTGATTACTAGGAAGGGGCCAAGTGCTATGCAGGAGTGAGGTGTTTCATTATGTTTTGAGTTGTGTTAATTTAAACTTTGTCATTGAGTTTCCACCCCAAGTTATATTTGTTTAATTGTAACGCATCTTTAGTATGTTTAGGTTACTTTTATACAATGGGTTATTTATGGAAGTATTTACATGGAAGTATTTTTAAGGAAGATCTGTTGATAATTATTACTTGCGCAAGCAGAGCGCGCAAGTAAAGTTGTTTGTCCGGTAGGATCCATTCCTATTTAAGGGAGGCTGCAGGGACAGAAAGGCAGTTAGATGTGGGCATAGATGTGGCCTTAAGAGAGTTCTTATCCGGTTGGGTTTAGTTCAGTAGTGTTTGCTCAAGTGTTTATTTCATTTTGTCATTTTAAATTATGTAGCATTATTGCTATATATATTATATGCATGGTGGAGGAATTTGGGTAAAATAAAAACCCTTAAACTACATTTCTGAGGTTCGGGCAACTTCACAAATAAACACTGGGTTTTGCTGTTGACGTCAGGCAGACAGACGATATACAGAGACACAATAGCAGACAGACAGACAGACCGACAGGCAGACAGACAGACACGCATTCACCAACGACGAGGACATAAACAGCATTGTTCTAGCATATCTCTGGAGACTCATCTTTTCAAGGGAAACGTTGTCGGTTCACGGCCTAACACCCATATTCCATTGCAATAATTTTCTGTGACCCCATGTTGGTCCTCGCTTTGTAGGAAAAAAGACGAAAACAAAAGCTATTCAGGCCTGCGTTACCTTGAGCTAGTTGCCGGACAACCAACATCAGTGATGCACTGGAGTACACAAAAACCTGTGTTACAGCATATACAACATGTTGAATGATGGGCTGAAGAACTGACTTCTAATGTGTGCATGCTTGTACAGTCCAGGTATGTGCGCTTGCAGTCCTGTGTGTGTGTGTGTGTGTGTGTGTGTGTGTGTGTGTGTGTGTGTGTGTGTGTGTGTGTGTGTGTGTGTGTGTGTGTGTGTGTGTGTTAGGCGCCTCATACCAGGTTTCATACCACAGCCATTAACATGCATGAGAGAAACAACCTTGTGTGTATACACTTGCTCTCAGTCGCATCATCATGCACGTACATATACACACATACTTATTCTTGTTTTGCTACCACCTGATACACACACACACACACACACACACACACACACACACACACACACACACACAGCAGTAACCCTGTATACCTTGAGATATGCATATCTCTCTCACACAGACCCTGACTATATAATATAAAGTGTGTGTGTGTGTGTGTGTGTGTGTGTGTGTGTGTGTGTGTGTGTGTGTGTGTGTGTGTGTGTGTGCGTGCGTGCGTGCGTGCGTGCGTGCGTGCGTGCGTGCGTGCGTGCGTGTGTGTGTGTGTGTGTGAGAGAGAGAGAGAGAGAGAGAGAGAGAGAGAGAGAGAGTGTTGTGTTAACGGGGAGGATTGCCAACTCCGTCTACAAAAAGGGGCCATTCTGCTCTCTTCTCCACCTCCCCTCTTCCTCTCTTTTTGGCTCCTCTCTCCTGCTCCTATCCTATATCCATTCCTCTCCTCTCGTCTGCTTTCTTTATCCCACTACCCCACTCCTGCTGGCTCCTTGCCCCCCTCCCCTCGCTCTCTCACCCTCTCTAAACACCTTCTCACTCTCCGGCATTCTCTTGTATGTCTACTCCACCCTTCCTTCCTCTCGTCTCTCTGCTGTCTCTCTGTCCGTCTGTGTTTGGGAGAGACGAGACCACCATTCATCATCCTTCCATTTATTTCGTTTCTTTCAGCTTCTCTCATTCAAATTATGCAAAATTCAAAACACAAAAACCCCTTTTTCTTGTTGTGTTATTTTTCTATTATTCAAAGTGTACTGAAAAACTGCACTCACATTGACTTTCTGGACACCGGCTTCGAACAGCAGTGCCATTCTTTTTAAACCTTTAGCCTTGAGCTGTTTATGTTCTCTTTGCTATCGCTCTGGTCTCCTCCTTTCTTATATCTATACCCCACTAAACCCAACCCTTTTATTTTCATTTCTGTTGGTAGAGGGAAGCTGTATTCTTGCTGTCTTCAATTTTGCTCTGTTAATTCCGGTACTTTGTACTTTGTCGTACAGTGGTGTCCCTTGCCGGAAATAGCCAGGTTGGCTATTTTCGGCAAGAGACAGTCACAAAATGGAGTATCACTTAAGCATCAGCTAGGTGTTATTGTCAAGATGCAGAAGAGTTGGAAAGGCTGTCTTCCCTTCACAGGTTACTGTACAGGTTGATGTAAGTGATATTTATTGGTAAAATCAAAACAATCTTTTGTTAAAAGGTTAAAAGTCGAACCCATTCATCATTCAATTTTTATAGTGTTCCATTTCCAATTTTGTCTACTCATATTTCTGTTGCATCACTTCCAATCTCACTTTATCCTAACAATGACCTGCTTGATATCGTGATCAGCGAAGTAGAATATGAACTATATATAAACTGGCTACCATTAGCCATTTACTTTTACAGACTTATTATTTGAACGAATATAATTAAAATGCATTTTCCTATCAAACATGATTGTTTTTGCAGTGTGCTGCATGGAAAAAATACAATTACCATTGCCAACAGATTAATGTAATCTCACTACTGCAGCATTTCTACGCAGCATTTCAGAAATAGTGCTGAAGGCAAATCATGTTAATTTATGACATAAATAAGGGGTGCTGAATCCAAATCTGCTGTATGCCCAGCTCAAAAATGGCTTTTAATGCCTCAAAATGGCATGTAAATGTAGCTTTATTAGTTTATTGCAATTTCTCAAATATTACGAACCACCTAGGGGGGTCTGGTACCTCCTTAGGTGAGGAGTGGGTGCTGGCATGGAGGTCAGTAAGAGGATCAGTGTGGGATTGTAGCAGGGCTGTTTTGCCAATGGGTGCCAATTGGGGGTCTGGAAGTCCGAAGTCCTGGGCTGTCCCCCTCTCCTCTCCACTGACTTGAAAATACTCTGGGACTGAGCTGGGCCATCAGGGGTGGGGAAGATGGGATCCTCGGTAGGGAAAGACATGGCCCCTTATGGGCCTGGATAAGGTGTGGAGGTCACTGTACAGTTGTCAGTCTTGTCTACTGGGTGTCTAGGGGATAGGGTTTGTTCACAGAGAAGATTGTATGCACATCTCAATGCCTTTAGGCCAGGTGCTGGATGTCAGGCATCAAGGCAAACATCAAGGAAGAGAAAGAACATCCGCACACTAGTTGCTAGAGCTCCATGAGACTTATTTTATTTATAGAGGCAACACATTTCGACCTATAGGTCTTCATCATTTATTCATTTTTTGCCTGATGAAGACCTAGTACACTAAAAGTATTTTTTCTGGAGCTTTGTAATAGCAAGAGTGGAAAGGTGAACAGCTCATGATGTCCTGGGCTCCAGTCTTCCCATTATGATCCTATAAGTATACGCCACCATAAGGGACCATGTCCCTGCTGCAGACTCTGCTTTTGGTCTGGAGCTTTTATAACTATGAAGAGGAGAAGAGCCCAGGACTCTGTGCATAATGATAAGTTACTGGGTGGGGATTACTGATTTTAGAAAAAATATTAAACAACCAGATATCGACTCTCCTGTGAGCCAGTCTGAGATTCAATATGTGCCTTGTCTGCCCACAAGTGCTTATCCTGGGCATAAGACCCAGCACAATCAGCCTGGAGGTCCACTGGGACCAGCGGGACTATCCAGTGAGGCAGACTGACTTACGATAGCGATGCACCACATGGAGGTCTTAGAACCACCACTGTGGACTGACTCACAGTCGCCCAACTCTCTCCAACAGCCTATGAGCACTCCTCCTGGGCTCCCAAGTGCCTTGATGGGAGAAATGGGATATGTCTGAACCAGCTGTAGGAGGTTTTTCACTTTGGACATGGAAGAGGGGAGAAGCCCTGCTGGGCCTTCTTGGCTGCTATTACTTTGCTTTTTCAGTGAGCCCCAACCCCCATACTTCCCTCTACCTACCTGAGGGGTAACCTGGGTTCACTGACTAAACTAAACTATTTAGAGCAGAGCAACTCTTCTTACCTCCTCACTCACACACACTGTTCTCTGCCAGTCCGAAGGCCTGGCGAGAGACTATGTTTTGCACCGTGTCCGTTTGTCCGTCCAGCTAATCTCTGGCATTGTTTGCCTGAACGCTGCCAAACAGTGTACACATACCCTGGATGCCAGAGCAGAACCTCTGCTCCAACATTTTCAGATTGGCCTGTCATAGTGCCACCGTGACGCTGATTTTTGCAAACGTTTGGGACAAAATGATTTTTGGAAATCTGACCTAGTCTTTTTGTGACTTTCGCCTTTATTTTATATGTTTTATGGAGGGACAGACAGTAGGCTGACAGGAGATGGGGAGAGAGATGGAGGGGAAGACATGCAGTGAAGGCTGTTGTGATCGGGAGGCGAACCCACAGCACACTGCCAGACTGGATTGACAGCCAAGGCGCCTGGACCACTGAGCCACGGCCCAGGCCTATTAATTGTTTTAACATGTTGAAATGTTATGAAATGAAACAACCCTGAACATGAGAAGCAATAAAACTAGTTATTTAGCACCCTTGTGCTGCTATGCAGCATTAATCATCACGTAAACAGGTGGAGCCAACAGGGAAACAGGACCCATGTGACATGTCCCCTGACCCTGGTGTCACATGGTCCTTCATTCTATGTCACCGACCTACTTATGTCTTTGTTAGTTTATCTTTGTGTTGAATTCCATTGTCCATCAGCATCTTCAAAGTATCTATCAAAAAATCTGTACCCTACTTAAACAAGGACATTTTGTCCTTCCCCAACATTAATTTTAGGCACACATGTGCCCCCAACAACCCCTGTGTTTCTCTCAGAATTTCAGCAATATGGTCCAGCTCCCTTTGAGGGCAGAGTAATGGCTGATTTAAAATTCATTGATTGACCTAGTCATTCAACTATGCGCTTTCAACTTTTTTCAGTAGAAAAGTACAGCGTTTTTGTTGGACAATGACTGACATCACACAGGTTGGCCACCCATCCACATTGGAGCCACTCTGTTCCCATGTGGATCCTGACATCCACATGATGTTTCTCCAAAAATGTAACTGCAAAACCTTGATGTGAGAATGACAATATACCCTGCAATCTAATAACTCAGAACAAACAAAAATGTGTCAACATACCCCATTCTTCGTGGCCAGAAAGTACAAAGAAAAGTTTGTTTCCCAAATCTGTGATGTAACGTCAACGTAAGCTCCAGAGATAAACACAGACAGACGGTGCTGACAAGGCAAATATAGCTGGCAGGATGCGCTCTTTCCCTGCATGCAGATTTTCATCCAAAGAAACCACATATTTTTAGATCATCTGCTAACCAAATCAAAGCACCTATTTGAATTTTTCCAAGCCTGTCATGTTTGCTCGTCACTGCTGTGCCGGACGATTTTATTTTTTATAAATAGATCACAGACTATAGCTCGTTAGCTGTACTCCTCACAAATACTCAGTAGCTACAGATAATGAACTGGAAACAGATTGCATAAGTAATGGCCAAGAGCAATGGCCTAGAGAATCTAGGCCCTGAATGCATCCTCTGTTTTGAGACTAATATCACAACTAGAAATTGAAACTTGTTATAAAAGTTTACTACTTTCTGACTTTAGGGGCGGCAATAACTGGTGGCCGCCTTGGAACAGAACTAAGGCCTCCCATGGTCCCGGCTATGTGTCAAAGGTGTCCTTAACAGGTGGCATGGATGCTGCCCCCATGAACCACAATCTGAGAAGCCATCAGCTGGGTGAAGCTGAAAAACTGAATTTCCTCCACAGGATTAACCCCTCTCTGCTTTCCTCCCTTTAGAATTGTTTTTCACGATTCATCAATATCTCCAATATAAAATAATAATAATAATATAGGCACCCTCCACTTTTTGTCCTGCAGGCTGTCTCAACCATGTCTGTCTGTCTGTCTGTCTGTCTGTCTGTCTGTCTGTCATAATATCTTTCCCAGCTCTCGTTCACTGCCTGTCTCACTCTCACCACAGTGTCACACACACACACACACACACACACACACACACACAACACACACACACACACACACACACACACACACACACACACACACACACACACACACACACACGCGCTTGCCTGTCTTTCTCGCTCCCCCTCGCACACTGCCTGTCTTACTCACACACAAACAACACACACACCGTCACTGCCTCATCTGTCTTACTCTCTGCCCCCCCCCCCATCTCTCTCACACACAAACACACACACACACACACACACACACACACACACACACACGCACACGCACACGCACACACTTTTTTGAATCGGGTGCCTGCCACCGTGTGACGTCACGGACTTTCACTCGCTCGCTGTGCTCGCTGTGTGTGTGTGTGAGTCCCCGACGCGACTCCCCGTGGAACAAAGTGCTGTCCGCTGCCTGCTCGCCAGACCTGCCGGAGCAGAAAAGACCGAGAACAGACCAGAGAAAGAATGGGGCACTTCAAGTCACCACAACAACCACAGGAATAAATCACAAGAAAGGACGGGAAAGGAAAGAGAGGAGGAGGCGGAGAGGGAGAAAGCCTTCAAACTTGTGGGGGGAAAGCACAACTTTGGGGGAAACTATTGGGGTTTTAAAGAACGCCGACTTCAAACAAACATGGATACGTTGTTACTGTTTCTGGGACTGGCGTTTGTTCTTTCGCCGAATGGGAGCGTCTCCGGACAGATACCGACAGGTAAGAAACTACAACGTTTTCTCCACACGGATGAGAAAGGGAAAGAAAGCATTGAAAGAATAAAGAAAATTGTTAAAGAGATAAGACACGGCAACGAGCAGTCTGTGTGTACACGTTACACTGTATCATGCACAAAGTTGAAAGCGCAGTGTGTTTTCGCCCCGACATGTATCCCAGGTGCGCTGCCGCTGTGGCGCTGGAGAAAAGTTTAACCTTTAGTAGTTTAAAATGCGAAAACAGTATTTTCAAGGCTGTGGAAAAATTCAGTGCAGGCAGAGACAGGTTTCATGGTGTGTGTGAGTGAGTGAGGGGGACTCGGAGAGAGTCCGAGAGAAGTCGGCTATAGGTTGGAATTCAAAGGTACGGTTGAAGTGCTCCCTTCAGCTGTAAATCCAGTTTGCTTTGTTTATGTGTAGCTTTTAAATGATATGGTAAATATTTTACATTTCAGTTCACAATGTTGTTTAACCCGGGTGTCTTCATAGGTGATTAATTACGATGCCAGTTTTAACCAGGAATATAATGGGCTACTGTGTCGAGTCGACGGGGGGAACAGTAATTTTAGCTTCGTAAAAGTAGGCTACAACTGATGTCACTTGCACAAAACAAGATTATTCTGTATTTCTGTTAACTGTCTGTTGAACTCTGCATTGCATTTCGCTGCACTGTAATAAAAACGTTTACATGATGCCACAGCAAGAGACAGTCCTGGTGAATGGAAACGGACCGCGGTGCTCTACAGCTCCGGACTAAATTAAAGTTAGGATGTTTCATTTAATTGTTGATCAACACACCAATAACAACGATCGGTTCGCTTTTACCGTCACCTTTTAAGCCAAATGTTAAGCTGAAACGATTTAATTAATTCACCAATTCACCATACAAAAACGATCTAACCCCCCTTACCCCCTGTGTTCGCCTCGTAGCAGTAAAGCGGAGCCTGCTGTCTTGCAAATGCACTGTAGTGGTCACCTATATCCTACAATTCAGAACCTTTTTAAAACATAACTTTATATACAGTTCACGGACGTATTTTGCCAAATCCCACACACACACTGTTGGCCACTTTAGATCTGGAGCACTTTGATATGGCACAGCTCCGTCTATTTGACTATAACGAACCTTTTTGGCATGTACTTCAGTACTTGTCTGCTGTTCATTGCTTTAGTTCCGCATTCAGTCGCTCAGCTCAGAACTCACTAAACTAACAATCTCAGAGAGAGGGAGAGAAGAGCAAAGGACAGGCAGGTATAGAGACACATGGAACAGAGAAAAGAGAGACGGACAGACAGACATAGCCTAGTCCGAGATTGGGAGAAGAGACAGAGCTGTCTCTTGTCCTCTTGACCTCAAAATCGCTGTAAAACGCAACTAATGTGACTTTATGAACAACCCAGAGACAGTGTTGTGCTTCAGCCCGTGAAACACATGCAGCATTCCCCTGACTGTATCCTATACGTGTTGGGAATAATAAGCAAAAGCGCCATAAAACGATGCCACACTTTTGGTCCTGCGTTCATTGGCATAAAACTGTGGTCGTTTAATGACTTCAGTTTAATTACACTGGTCATTAATGACCAGTTTATTAGTGTGAGCTTTTATGACCCTATATCCTTACCCCTCCCCCGCCGCCCCGTTTGTCCATTTGGTCCTCCTCTGGGGAGCAAATGCGTGGAATTCCTTTGAAACCCGCTCTGGGAATTTGAGAGGGTTGTTAATTTGCAAGTAAATACTAGGATGGTGTGTTTTAGTGCGCGAGGCAGGTCATCATTAGCTGACAGGAAGGGAAAAAATTGGCAGTGATTCAGAAAGTCCAACCATATAACCAGTCATGTGCTTAGATTAATTATATGCTTAAACTGTTTGTGATCCCATTAAAAAATCGATTAACTGTTATATATATATATATATATATATATAGCGGCAGCCTATATATATATTTTACTTCCATTCTAGACTATGAATAAACTATGAATTATTTAGGTTTGAGAACAGCCTGAACAGGTAGCAAGAGGCCCATCTACAGATATATTGATTTTACATATCCTACCTCATCAGAGCTTAAAAGCACCAAAGTATAAAATATGTATGCCTTAAGAAGTTTATTAACAATCGATTAGTTATACAACTGTCATTCTAGCCATGAGAAAAAGCATTGTTAAGCCATTGAGCATTGCATTTGCTTGCCTTGCTGCTTTGTGCAAACCGCCATAGAGGATGACAGAGAAACCTAAGTTACAAATATATTTTTCGAACCACACATGTCATGTCATGAACACATTCATGCTGTTTGTCTTAATGTTATCTCCCATCTGTTTCTCCTCATCAAGTCAAAGTGTCATTTTTCCTGTTGTCTCTCTCTTGCAGTGCTTTGGTGACTGTGTGTGTGTGACACTGTGTGTGTGACACTGTGTGTGTGTGTGTGTGTGTGTGTGTCACGCAATTCATTTCCCCACTTTCTGCAAAGTCAAAGTCAATAAGCGGGTTTATATTAATTTGGCTTCTTCATGCAAACCTCTCTCCTCTGCGATTGCGTATAGTGACACAGATTCTAGCTGTCTTTAATCTTAATGAAGTGAAATAATTGTCTTCCATTAGTGATCCAGACGAATTAGAAGCCTGTACTGCATTAGAACATGACAACTCAGTTGGTGTAATTATAATTGTAAAAAAAAAGAGGGAGGAAAAAAACATTTAAACTAAGTTGGTTTCATTAAATATATTTCTTGGCTACATTTGGTGAGTTCAATTAAATATCTTGTCATGTTGTTTAGCTGATGAAATGGGGGAAGCAGCGCTGGCTTGTGGATGTGCACATTTACACCAGGGCTATCACAAGGGACTGAAACTGGCAGGAGGGAGGGAGGGTGTGGGTGTGTGTGTGTGTGTGTGTGTGCGTGTGCGACTGAGTGTGTGTGTGCTCACGCACATGCATGTGTACACACATTTGTGTCACACACTCTTTGTGTATGTGTGTTCTTCCCTCTATCTGAACCATTTGCTTGTGCATCTCTCAACGCAAATCTCTCCGATGCTTTCAGAGACCATTGACAGACAAAATCACATGTAATAATTTGGTATCATATTTCTTCATCTTTTACATGGCTTCTAAAAGGCTAAAATATTTTCTTCCAATTCACATTTTAGGTGGTAACATCAGTGTAATTTTGAATCATTGGAATGGACATTAGGTGACATTTCCTTTCTAATATATAGACATGTATATTCTTTGGAGGAAAATATTAAAGATGTTTTTCTGCCATTTACTTCTTTATTCAAATCAAAGGCTGTTTTGTTCATTATACCTGTTCTACACATATCAGTAAAGGAAATCTGTTCCTTTGAAAATACTGTCTCTTTCTCTGCCGTTGCCTAGTTAGTGTGTGTGTGAGTGAGTGTGTGTGTGTTGGGGGGGGGGGGGGGGTAAATGTTATTAATCTGGGCATGAGCATTGAGCATTCATCAGCTCATCCCTCATTAGACGGTGTATGCTACCTTGTGTTTGAAATGTACCTCTGTCCTCCAGCCACTTATTTACCTCTTAGAGAGAGCACGACATAGAGCGAACAAGAGACAAACTGCCAGAGATGGAAAGAAACGGAACAAGATCTAAAACCACTGCTAGCAGCAGCTCCTATAGCTTGTGCTGCTCTTCACACGCAACTGGACCAATGTGGTTTGAACCAACACTACAATGGATTTTTTTGTGTGGTGTTAGAGGAAAAGCCACCACAGGGAACTACCAAAGTCAGTAGCCTTCATCCTACAATCTGCCTCTGGCTATTGGAATATAGGAGAAATACTGTGTGCAAACATTACATTTTGGCCTGAGGATGGTAGCCTGGGTTCCAGCCTGATTCGTTGCGTTCTGTGTTTTGTTTTGTCACTTCACTACTCAGTCTGGCCAGCCTCCTGTTTGACTCGATTTCATATAAGGTCACCTGTTACGTAGTCATGTTGTTGCTGATACGTCATCAGCCAGGGCCACTCTGTTCACGCTTTTCTTACTGTTTAAAAAAGTTATACTCATGTGAAGTGAGGGGTGCTCTTATCATCATACATCAGCCAATCAAATCATCACATTCCGTGGTACAAACACGTGCTCAAACACACCTACACACAAAGCTCTGCATAGGAGGGGCTAGCGCCCCTCAAAGAATTGCGTCAGTTCGAGACTTGAGAGTAAAACCCGGGCTTAACCTACGGTAAAAAGTAAACACTAATTACTTGCTCAAGCAGAGCTTATTGTGGTCGGCTGGATCAGAAGTGGTATGTATATAATATATACATACCTGTGGTAGTCATGGTGGTCATATTCTATAACTTATAATTGGCTGTTGATGGTGACGTAATTTAGATATGTTTCAATGTCGGATTGTCGGGTGGGCAAAAGGTATGTATGTATACATGTATGTCATCTGAGACCTATCGAAATTACGTCATCATCAACAGCCAATTATAAGTTATAGAATATGAATATCTCATTGAGTTGCAAGAAGTTGCACTGGTGTGGCTGACATTAGAAACTTTTGTCTCAACCTGACTCTTTGGTGTGGTTTGGACTTTTTAGAGCCTTGCCTCTTAGCTTGACTTAAAGCAAAGCTAGATAGAGATCAAGGAGAAGAGACATGTGACAAAGATCATACTTTTTTTTTGAACAGCTGGCTGTTTAAGTAGGACATGCACCTTTTTTCCTTTGAATTGTTTTAATTCATCTGGACATTCCTCTGGTCTGGGTCAAGCTATATAGATATTGATGATGATAAAACAGGGATGGTGATTGGTGATGCAGACCACCAAAAACAGCAACCTTGCCTTTGAAATGAACGGCAAACTGGATTATGTACACGTCCCTCTTCTGATGAGCATATTGGACTATGTATCGTCGTGCAGAAACCTCATATCTCAGAATTTCAACTTTTAGTTTTTGTTTTCATAAATGAATGCCCTACTGTAGAGTGCCACACACAAGTAGTGAAAATAGCCGACCTACAAGCAAGCTTGTACGTCCCTGTTTTCACTATTTAAAATGTTAAACAAATTATAATAAAAAAGGAAACTGTTTTGGACACAAGGTTTCCATCCGACAGCAACGACTCTCTTCTTGTCTGCTTCACAGCTGCTGTAACAAGACGACTTGAAACCTGCCACTGCTTTGCTTTGTGCATTAAAACACGGACACACACACACACACACACACACACACACACACACACACACACACACACACACACACACACACACACACACACACACACACACACACATGCACATCCCACACGCTGACCTCTAATGGCTGATTAAGTAATCAACGCTTCCAACTGATTAATTACATTACACAGGCACAAACACATGCACATACACAGGCTCACACAGTCTTCTGGTGATAATGATATACTAATGGAGAAACTGGCTGTTGTGAGTGAATGTGTGAGAGAAAGAGATGATGCCTTTGCCATTTACTGAGGCTCAAATATCACCACAATGACCGTCATTAGAGAAAATATTAATGTTAGCCAGGTAGGGGTTAGGGTTCAAAATGAGTGTAGAGGTTAAGGCTAGACGGTAGACACACAGTGATGAGGGTTGTGGGAAAATGAATTGTCCTCATAATTCAGAAGTGTGTGTGTGCGCTAGAGATCTACTACATTTTTCTGTGAGTGTGATTTAGCTAAATGTGGGTGCTGATTTCTGAAACTACTTGCTTGATCTTCTGGCATTGATTTGCGCTTGTTTCCACTTAATGAGATTTGTAAACAAAGCCAACAAAGCCAGTGTATTATGTTGCAATATTTTGTCCCGTATTTCAGTTAGAAACAATCAATCATTTTCTTAAAACTTCCCCCAGTGCAAATGATGAAACAGTGATTGGATGTGGTTTTGATGTATTCATTTCAACAATCCAGTCCAATCAAAATGGAATTGCATATTTACATCACAGCCAAGTTTTAGATATTTCTTGTTGTTGGGAATGGGATGTTATAAAACACGGCAGAAATCTGACTGAAAAGTTGTGTGGATCCACACAGCCACAAGTGTGCATATTGTGAGTTGTTCACGTTGTGCTTACAAGTATGTAGAGTAATGTGTGTGTGTGTGTGTGTGTGTGTGCTATATCCAATCTAATGCTGTGTTGTTATTCTCTGTTGCTTCTACTGGACCCAGCTCACATGGGACGCTCTGAAAAGGGTGAGTTATGATTGGCCAGCCACGAGCTGAGCTTTATCATCCATCATTATCATCGTCATCACCAGCACCACCATCATAATGAACATCACTGTTTCGAAGCCTTCGCCCTATTTTTTATTTTTTTTGTAGTATACAGACAACCCATCTAACAAGGTCACTCGTAACCCTCCATCCCTCCTTCACTCCATGCTTTAGTAGTGATTTCATCAACTTCCACTTGCTTAGTGATCTCCAAGCCATCTAACACTAACACTTTAGATTTTAGAGAAGTTCATGCATGTCATTCCTTACAGGCCTACAGTGAGTTTTTTTAATGCCATGATAACCTTTTGTTGGTATAGCCTACTCTTTGATGTAATGGAGATTTGTTGTTGGTAATTTGGGTGGTATCTATAATTACATGGTGCTTTAGGAAACCATTGGTTCAGTAACATTAGTTGACAGACACTCTCCAGGCTATTTTGTGTTTTCTGTCAGGCATTCGTCTCTGTGCATGTCTCCCTCCGTCAGGGTCTGTCTCCTTCATGTGTGCACTTGGACAACTGTGTGGAAGTTTGAAGTCTACAGGTGTTGTTTGTTCAGTTGAGCCAGGTCTTTATTAAAGGAACTCCATTCCAACAAACTCTTTTTGTTTGAGATTCTCTTCTCTTCTCTTCAGTCACAGAACTGTTAACTTCAACTCACATACAGACACACTAGGGCATTAAGCAACTAGTCGACTAGTAAATCCACTAGTCGACTAGTTGATAAGAAAATAAAAGTATATTTCCCCCCGATTTTGTAGGCCTCAAGATCAGGTGGGTTATAGTCACCAATGTACACAGTTTGTAAATGTACAAATATATATTCCCCCCCCCCCCCAAAGAAACTAGTAAACTAGGCAACTAGTCAACTAGTAAAAATGACGAGAAGTGAATGCCCTTGCTGCCTTGTCTCTTGTCTCACAGCATGTGTTAACGAGGAGCTTGTTGTTCATTGTGAAAGTGACTGGTTAGTATAAGCAAAATCTTCACTCACTCACATGGGTCACATCATGGGTCGGGTGAGGTTCTAAGTTGTCAATATTACAGTATTTCAAGGTCAAATTGTGGTTTGTCTGTTAATTGATCCTTTATCAGTGAAAGCTGACTTCATCTTCCAGCTGTTTGCCATTTTTGTTTTTTACAGCCCTCTGCAGGAGTCTAGCCATCTATACAGTAAGTCTCAGGCTGGCCAGGTGAAGTCCGAGATCCACATTGGGGACACGCCATTCCATCCCGAGATGATGATCCATATTTCTTTCTTCCCCCAAAGGGATATAGTGACTTTCCTTTAACCCTCACTTTTGATTATGATGAAGCTAATAAACAGGAACATATTGTTAAGCCATAGTAATAAGCGCTGGGAGACAAACTGATTTCAGCTTTTGCTAGAGCTATAACAATAAAGTTATGTACTTGTTTGTTCAAAAGGAGAGATACATTGTCTAGCTGTGCCTTTTTCACTTGCGGTAGGGGATTCTGGCTGCATATTGAACAGGTTTGACAGGCTATGTGTGTTGGGGGGGAGGCTATATATATGAGGCTATGTGTGCCTAAGCTTTCAGGTAGACTAGGCATGTTAACATAGCCACAAGGCATCTGTGCGCGTGCCTGTGTGTAGGGCTATTTGGGCTGCAGCTGAAGTGATTTCCATTAGTCCAGTTAAGAAGACATCTGTCATGAAACACACTCACTCACACACACACACACACACACACACACACACACACACACACACACACACACACACACACACACACACACACACACACCCATTGGCAATGTATGTGTAGTGGATTAACTCTCCATTTCAGTTTGTTAGTGTCATATTAAACCCCACGGGCCACAGTCCCCCTTGTATAGCAATGAGACAAAAACATTTATTTTGTAGAGTGTTTCCCCATTTGTTTCAATTGAGGATTCTTTCTACACAGATCATTTTCTCTTTTACACGTTCATTTTGTAGAAATTCATTCAATCATTATTAAATCACGACTTTTCCCTTATGCAAGGTAGAGTCCTGAAATAACTAGGGTTTCCAGAGATGTGGTTGTCGATCTTCTCCTTTAAGCTGATTTCAGTTGGAGAGGAAAAGGGCAAGCTTTCTAGATACATAAACCGATAAACACAGTGTGTGTATGCATGTGTGTGCGTGCGTGAGTGAGCGTGCGCACATGCACATCAGGGCTTAGAGACGGATGACCAGTAGTCCATTAAGATTATCATCTCATTCCCCACCATACATCTTTGCTGGCGATACAGATAGATGAATATGTCTATCTGTGTGAACAGAGAATTAATCTTGTCAAAGATATTCTCCAGCTATTTTTCCCACTCCAAGTGATGTTACACAAGGTGTTATCTGTCTGATCGAAGGTCTGTCTGTCATTCCCATCTGTGGTAGATGGTTGTGAACAGACTGCAAGGCTGCCACACCCACACAAGTACCTATACCCACCCCTGATAGGACCAGGACTTTTTTGTGTTATCCTTTTAGCCCAAGTGTTACTGTACTTCCGTGCTGTTTACATATTTGACACGAAGGGGCCTTTCCTCCATGCAATATCACACAAAATTGACGACGGCCCCTTCTGTGACGCACACGGAACTGCCTCTCGTATGAGTGGACCGCATTAAATGACTTCCAAACTAACCTAGATGGCAACGAACGTGGCGTCGCTGTTAAGTAGTGATTCACCGAATATTCGGCTGCAGAAAATATTTGGCAGAAAATGGCTAAAAATGCCCGAATAGGCAGAAAATATATCACCGAATAGTGTATGCAATTAATGCATTCAAAAGAGCTGAATAAATGTTTGTTTTCTTCAACTTATTGTTTTTATTGTCATTGCCGGGGTAGACAATACATTTTATATACAAGCACAGCATAGCATCATTCGGTTCTCAGTACAAAATTCACATTTTCTCCCCAAGGGGAGATAATTGATGGAGATAATAATCTCCATCAATCAGAGAGAATGATGAATAGTATGTGCGAGTTACAGAACGCACCATACATATTTTTATAAATACTGTCACAGTGCGCATCTACCCACATAGTACAATCAGATCACATTAAACATTCATAATCTCTTTGTAGAAATACATCTTGGTAATGTTACATTTCTATGCGTGCGAAGGGCGTCCATTTCTTAATAAACTCATTTTGTAGCCTCACCAAATAAGTAATTTCTTCCATATCTCAAATTAATTTTACTTTATTCAGCCATTGTTCGTGGGTTGGAGGGTGTCCTAGCCAATATATTGTGATAGTCTTTTTGGCCGCTGTTAACAATATCTGGAGGAGGTAGTCCTTTTTCCTACCTTCAAACCCAGTCGGCACTACTCCTCTCTGTCTTGAAATCTTGTGGTATCTGAGTGTCAAAAAAACATTATTCCAGAATGGCTGTAACACGTCCAAAAGATATGCGTATGGTTACCGATCTGTTCACCACATTCCCGCCAGCACTCAGTTGTAGGAGTAGTGTCTGCTCTACCAGTCAATAATGGAGTGAATAAATGTTTTATGGACCCATAATAGTGATTATTATTTAAGTTAAGTTTTGCCATAACCATTTATTTTGCCATAAATCAGGTAGCTTTAAGGTACGGCCATGACAGCAATGGTAGGAAAAAAGATATATAATATTAATCATATTCGGTGCATCCCTAGCATTAGCCTTTCAATACCAGTGCCTCGGGTTCAAATCCTTCTCATCGCAGTGTTTATTTTCAGGTTAGGTTTAGGCATAGTTTCATGCCTTTGTTTTATGCCACACGGCCCACTTGGTGAGAAAAAACAGCAACAGAGGAGCGCCGTCTCTGGCGGGCTTGAGCAACGAGAGGCCACGGTGAGCGAGTCGCGGTGCTAGAGCAGTGCTGTTCGAGTTATGTACCGATAGGCATAGAATCATCAATATTATGAGCAATTTATGTTAAGTTTCAAGGTTTAGACTCTAAAGTATAGTTTCCCATCATTAGCAAGAACATTTCTACTTCAAGTTAATATAACTTCTATCTCTAATGACTTGCATCAAGACTTTCAATGACTTGCATCATCATTTAGCATGCTCCATAATGTGTCATAATAATGTGAGCATATCAAAATGAATAGAAAACAAAGTCTTTTTTTGAATCTTAGAATGAAACATCAAAAGAAGTATTTGTAATGTTCCGTTTCAAGTATCACAAACAAACACTTGCCTTGGGTTCAGAATGTCTTTCATAATAGAATATGCTTAACCATTGTTGCGCACAGGATGCCAAAATTTAATAACAGTAAATTACAGTCATTTTATACTAGTGGGAATATATCATGTAAGCACTAAGATTGCAGTGTGGTGTACCCTGGTCCCTGACTCCAGACAGCCTATTCGCAGATGAAGAACCTGTCTTTGCAGATTGGTGACCATGCATTTAGGGAATTCTAAAAATGGCGTGTGAATGGGTTCCATAGGTACAAAGGTCATGGAATTTACTATGCATGAAGCCCCATGTCCACCGGCCACCTGTTTTCTTTCTTTCTGCCAGCATTGCTTCTCGTGTTACTGATGTCCATTGCATGTCCGGTCCAGCTGATTCGGACATTTGCGTTCTCACATAAAAGCCTCTGGATAATGTCTAAGATAAGTTCAGGGTTAAGCACAATTTATACTTGGGCGCACTCGTGGAACTAGACGATCTACAAGCTTGTAGCTGAGCTTGTAGATCTGATGTTTTCGAATTGTGTGGCAATGGCGTGCAACATATAAATAAATAAAGCAGTTCATGTGTGAAAGCAGCTTGGGTGTCTCTCTCAAGCCTGTCTAAAAAACCTAGGATTTTAGCTTTGCCTAATCTTCTGGCCAAAAAATGCAAGTAGGCTCTCTTGAGTTGTGAGGAGGAAATATAATTGAGTGTGGTCGGTCTCTGTTGAAAATGTCAAGAAAACATAAGAACCCAGAGCTGCAAAGTACATTTCCAGATCTGTAAAAAGAAAAACTCCAAACATGCAGTAGTTTTTCATCTGTCTGTGGCCTTTATTGCTGAGGCCTGGTATCAGGTCAGCTTTGTGTTTGACTCTTAATCTTTTTATGTTGATGTTTGCAACCCCCCCCCCCCCCGCCGTGGTGATACTAAGCAGACTCCACTGTGTCTAGCGGAGCGGAGAGAAATCAGTTGGTTCAGTCAAACAAGCACCCTCCTCCTCTCTCCCTCCACTCCGCCACTGCTCTCCCAGCACACACTACTGAAGTATAACTCTGCCCCCCCCCCCACACACACACACACACACACACACACACACACACACACACACACACACACACACACACACACACACACACACACACACCACACTCTCCTAACAGTTACTTTACCTCCCTGCAGCCCCCTCCTCCCTCCCCCACTGCTCTTCTCCCTCTCCTTGGAATTTATGGCCCACTAACCTAAACAAAGAAACACAACATTGATCAAACCCTCCCCCTCTTCTCATGTACCTCCTCCACCTCTCCTGTTCCTCTCCCCCTTTCTTCTTCACATAATCTGCCTTTACCCTCCCCTCCTCTCTCGTTTCTTCCTCACTTCGACCTTCCAAGAGGAACCGTGACAAAACTGAAGTGGTGGTTTCATGTTCATGAATCTCTAGACTCTGTTGTCTGAGGAAGGAATGTAAAGACACGATGAAGGCAGTGATGCACAGAAATGACTCTCACTTATGGTTTGATTCAACATGTTACCCATCACCCTACTCTGAACATGAGCCACTCCATAATACACTTCTTGTCCAAAGACCAAAGAGTGAAAATAGCTAACCAAACTCTCAATGCATCATATTGCAACACTTTGCTATTTTATCCGTTTAAAAATGTTGAAATTTTGATTCAGACTTAAACTACCACAAAGGCCATGTTATATTTATTCAATGGGATGGCTCAACAGTGAGGAGCAAATTATTTTCTATAAAGTCGATGGTATTCTCACTCCTGATTTCTCCCTTCTCCTTGGTCCAAGCCAAGGTCTCTCAATCTGATTCCTTCTCTGGAATGCTTTTGTTAGGTTTTTCTTTCTACTCTGTTTTCAGTTGAGTCAACTTGACTATGAATCACAACACACGCAAACACACACACACACACACACACACACACACACACACACACACACACACACACACACACACACACACACACACACACACACACACACACATACACGCACACGTGCGCACACATGCACACACGCACACAAATCAAAATGTTTCTGTGTGCCACTGTGCCTCCATTGGGCCGAAAGTAAATAAAGGTGTGTCTGTCTCGCTCTCGCTGTGAGCCAAGAGAGCTGTCTTGTTGGACTAACAGTTAACAGATACAGTGCTACCTCTACATGACACAACTTGTCTCTTATACTCGGCTTCTCTTTTCATGGGCACACACACACGCACGCACACTTGCGCACACGCGTACACAAACTAATGCATACATAACACAGCCGTGACTCACTGGGTCATCTTGTCTGAGAAGTTTATTGCTTGCAAACAAGGTGAACTACAAAATCTAAGGTTATAAAATGTGTGTTTTTGCACGCGTGAGTGTGTCCATTCGTCAATCACATGAGGAGTTCTGGCTCAGTCTGAATGCAACGACCACATGAAGTGACCCAAGTCACACATCAAACAGTCCAAACGTCACTTGCAGCACGACCCGAGCGCTACTGACATGACGTCATTACAGAGCGCGAGTATTTTCATTTAAGTAAACAAACAAGAGACAGAGAAAAACAACCAAACGAGAGCAAAAGAAAGAAAACAAGCGAGAGGACAGAAAAGAGAGAAAACAATAGTGCTAGTTTGTTTTATAGGAATAATGTCACTTCATTATGTCAGCACTACAGTGGACGCCCGACAGACGATGAAATCTGTACCAAAGTCCTGACGTCACTCGCTCATCCCCTGGTCCACGGTCGCAGAAGTTTTATTTGAAATAGTCTCATATAAGCATTGTGGTCCACAAATAAATAAACTGTCTCAGCGATATTGTCAGGGAGGTGTCTCTGTATCGTTACAACAGTCAGTCACTCATATTTGGTACAGTCTGTTTCTAGCGAAAATGTTAATAATTCGGCGGCAGTAACAATAGCCTTTTGTCTCATTCAGTTGATTCTTTATATCCATATGAGTCAAACCACTGGGATCATTTGTTTATTTTTGGAACACAGTTCTTATTTGACGCGATATGAAAACGTTATTGGAATTCCGAAGGGGGGAGCCTGGGAGGCGGTTAAATGCAAACCGGGTAGGATGTGATTGTGAAAGGCCAATGATGCTCCCCCTGTCATGTCACTTGGGGAGGAGGCACACTGGAGGATGCCTCTGTACAATATTCTAAACTCGAAATGTACAGAAACAAGGCCGTTTATGAGGATATTTCTCGCGGAATGGTAGAAAATGGCTACACGCAGTCCTATCTGCAATGTCATATTGTTGTTGGATTTCTGGAAGTGGAAAATGTGGGTGGGGTAATTGACTCAACAGTTTTGTCAAAGTGCCATTGAGCTGTTCAGCATCCAGTAGTAGAAAATAGAAATTGGTTGGAATTTTCATAGCTGTATGAATGAATACACAACTCAGTATTGCTGGAGAGAGAGCATGTTTGTTAAAAAAAAAAGAAGCTTCTGTGGTCAAAAAGGTTAAAAAGCCATGAACTGTATCGGTCTGTTCATGTCATGTGCTTTCTTTCACACACACTACCTACCAGGCCACACCAGGCTGAGAGAGAGAGAGTGCTGGGTGGGCAAATCTGTGTGCTTTAGGAGCTATGGGTGCTTTACTCCATGTATAACACACACACACACACACACACACACACACACACACACACGAGAGAGCCACACATGTGGTTTGGGTTAGGCGCATTTTACCTCTCTCTGGCCTCAAGCTAACCACTTGTACTTTACCACGGTCAAGTACATGTGTGTTAGTGTGTTCAGCAAGTCCCTCTGTATGTTTGCTCATATAGAGTTTCCCAGGGAACAGCACATGAAGGTTAGCAGTCCAGGGTAGGGTGAGACTGAGGAAGAAAAATAAAGTGATACGGTAAATCGGTAATGCTGAAATTGGAAATGAGAAAGGGAGAGATTACCAACAGATTAGGTGATCTGTTGTTTGTGGTGAATACTGTTATACTATTATACTGTTATACTAATATACTAGAGTTGTGTGCACCACTGCAACAGAATAATAAATATAGTGTATATTTTAGGGTGAAGACTTTTTATCAATATGCCTTTGATAATGCAGGTAATCAATATTTATCAGACAATCCTAGTGTCAGCTTCACATATACATGTTGTTTCTTTCATTTTGTCCTCTCATATAGAGCTACACGGATAGTATAATATGTTAATATGTTCATCATATTACTGCATGATTTCACCTGGAGACGGGACAATGAAGGCTCTCGTGAGCAACCAGCACCGCACAGACCCCAGCTCAAAACCTCTACCGATGTGTTGTTCAAATGGAATGTTAATATGATCATCATATTTTTGCATGATGTCACCTAGAAACAGGACAATAAAGGCTCTCTTGAGCAACCAGCTGAAAACTTCTCTACCCATGTGCAAATGGAGTAGTTGGGTCCATGGTGACGTGTGCTGCTTACAGCCTTGTCACTCAGGGCTTGAAAATAGTTTGGCTGTTAACACATTTACAGAGTTGTTATGACCGTTGCTTGAATCACATAACAAGGGCTGAATCGTTCCCACATGTTCGCTTAATGTGAAGTTCAAGTCTTACACGATTGTAAGCCTCCACGGCCCACGCGTGCGTCAGAATAGCTTTTACTGCACAATCAAGCAGGACTTAAACTGGAGACTGAAGTTGTCTTTTAATGCATCACAGGGCTGTGACAGACGGACTTTACCACCTTTATGTCGGCCATTTCTTTTTGCGACGCTTTGTGATAGCTTACCACCTTTTTGCCTGCCACTGTTCCTTTTGCATGCTCTCTCACAACTTCCATTCACCATCAACTTGTGTCAGTATCAACATTTTATGCCATATTACTTGTGTTGCTCTCTGTCATAATTCAGTTTGTAACTGTGCAGTATCACATGCAAGTGTTGGTATATGGAAAACAACATCAATCACAATCCTAATTTCCTGAACTAAAGCTTAAAGGGCAGTTTCATGGTCTGTAATAATGTGATACAAAATAGAATACGTTTCTTGTTACCTGGATAGTTACTACCTCTTGGTAGAGTGATTTGAAGTCCTATTTTATAATTAAAATTGGGCTTTGGGGCTATTTGGAATCGCGATACTTGCTGATTAAAAGAAATGCCGTTCTATAAGCTCACAAAAAGTGACATTGAGCTGACATGCTCAAAATAGGGATGCCAGGGTTTCTCAAATAATTAAATGTCAAGGACCCCCGAATTGATATATAATATCAATTTGGGGGTTATTGACAAGAAAATGTTTGAAAACCATTGCAGGTGTGAGGTGACTATCTGGGTCTGAATTTATGAAATGTAATGATGATTATTATTTCCAGCTGCGCCTGTGGCAGGTAGATTTCCACCTACCACTCAGAATGTTTGCCTGCCACTCTAACCAATGTGGAAACATCATTTTATGTCATTTGAATTAATAAACCATTCATCACATTGTTATTGTGATTTACTGTTATCGGAGGGTTGTGTAAAAGGTGTGGTAGCTGAATATAGAAATGAATGTCTCTGTAAGTAACGCGGTATAACATATTTTGTACTTTAATTGAAATTTATAGTATGGTATAACTATACGAATGGGTGTATTTAACATAAGAATAATGGATGTAACGATAACAAAAAACCCATAATCCGTGAATCCATAAATGCCCTGATTCATAATTTGTTGTGTACGGTGTGTCGCACATAAGCCGATCCACAAGCTGTTTTTGGTGCACGACACAGACGTACAACTGAGTATAAGTCAGGCTTAATATAGCTCTGCTCATGAAGTCCACTCATCTGTCACTGATCTTTAAAACATCTGCTAAGGTTTCTTACAGGAGGGATGTTATGAAGATCAGCGTAAAATCTGTAAACATCTGAACATATGATCACTGTGAACACGATCATAGGATTCCTCCGATGTTGTTCAAGGAGATATTTGACTTTTCTCGACAAAATGTCCCTCGTGGGATCAATAAAGGTCTATTTATCTATCTCACTATCTATCGGGGAAAAAAAACAGTAATATTTTCGTCCCGATTACCTGGTGCCGTGTCATTAGTCAGAAGGTTCATTGTTCCGAAATGACTATCCCTATCTCTAACCCTAACCTAAACCTAACCGCAAGCACGGGATCAAACCTAAACCTAACCGCAAGCACGGGAGCAGTGCATGTTCGGACTAACGGGACTTCGGGTCTATGGGCAGTTCCCGATTACCTAAGCCCACGATAATATTGAGACATTCTTCTTGCCGTGAATTGACAATATATTACCTCCCTAGAATACATTAATGAATGGGAGTCTATCGTATGGTATAACAGAGTATAGAAATGCATTGGAGTCTGTATAGCATGCCATGGTATAAAACCCAATGTGGGAGAGCAGGTAGCTGTTTGAAGTGTGATAAGGGGCTACACAGGAACAGAGCGGGCTGACACAAAAACATTTCCAGCTGCACTTTCTCATTCCTTACCTCCTCCATATCTACTGATAGACCATACATGAACACATGGAGGGGAAGGGTGGCTGCCAGGGGTGATAGCAGGCAGAAGGGAGAGAGAGGGAAAGATGCTGGGGAGGGGAGGGTCAGGCTGATGTGAATTTAGGATGCAGCGCTCCGTTTTCTTTTCCGTGTCTCTCCCAAGGACATGTCTTGCGTTAACGCTGGTGGGATCTTGGGACCCCCAGGGGTCCTTGAGGGGCTTCCAGGGGGTCCCCAGCTAAATGAGGAACAATGTAACAATGGTTAAAATGTATTTGTAATCATTTTTACATTGTATTTAACTCATTTTGTGAAATTTCATTCAGGTGTGTAATTTATTTATATATTTCTAATATCTTTGATGACCCTTTGGGAACCCCTGTTTTATGGGGTCCTTGGAATAAAATATTTTCAAATGGGACGTCAGGTCTGTGGGCTAATATTTTGTAAATACATCAATTTGAGGGCCCTTTAAAAAGATATGAAAATGTTTGAGAACCACTATTCTATGAGAATATTTGTTAATGCCTCTTGAGCGTGCTTTCCAGTATTTGGGATTAATCATGCAACAATGTTTGGAATGGGAAACTGGAGTGTTCCACTTTAGGTAGGCAAATAGTTTAGTTAGGCTATTCTTTGGCAATGTAGGACGCATATAAAGTTAAACCGAAAGAGAGTTGCAATGTGAGCCTGAGAGCAATTGACCCCACATCCCTGTGCATATAGAGCAGAACAGAAAGGGAGACTGAGAGAGAGCAACATGAGAGAAAGATTTGGACTTTGCTCCTGTTAGTTTCAGGGGTGTGTGTGTGTCGGTGTGTGTGTGTGTGTCCGTGCGCTTACATTATGAGCTGTCTGGAATTCTCCCTCCGCCTGTGATTGGTGGGTTTGTCTCAGCTGAAATCGGCCTGACTATTTGTCTTTCTGCAGTGACTCTGTTTTGGATTGTTCAGGGTCTCGAGGCAGGGAGGGGGATTCATTACATGGAACTGGCTTCGAACACAACAGACCGCACAAAACACGCCCATCTTAAATCTGTCTGGCGGACTGCGTGACATTTTTATCTCCTGGTTTCACCAGGAGATTGCTATGTCATACAGTGTGAGCTCATAATGTTTGCACGTATATTGTGGTGTGTGTCAGCCTCTCCCAATTCATTCTATGGGTTGATTTGCAGGTATGTTTAAATATATAATTCGTATTATGTGTCGTGTGCCTAAAATTGTCAATCTACGAGCTCACAACGGGTCACATTCGCGGGCTGTTGTGAGCGAATCATTGCAAACCATTCGTCTGAACCAGGCTTCGGAGCCACACTGCTGGCATGAGATGCGTGATCCATCAAAGCGTAAAAGACGAAATGGAAGAATATGTCTCACTCTTCTCGCTTCTCCTTTCTCCTCTGTCGCTCATTACTCCGATCACTCCACTTTCAGTGACGACGTCCCTAGTGACGCCTCATTACTAAACACACACACATACACACACACACACACACACACACACACACACACACACACACACACACACATACACACAGTTCAGTGAGATAATTCACATGACTGTTTAATGTGGTGTGGACAGATGCAAGGACTCACTCACTCATTTATTTATTTAATGTGTGTGTCTGTCTGTGTGTGTGTGTGTGTGTGTGTGTGTGTGTGTGGCTGTGTGTGTGTGACTGTGTGTGTGCCTGTGTGTGTGACTGTGTGTGACTGTGTGTGTGACTGTGTGTGCGCGCGTATTTTGAATGAAGGTGATTTCAATGTTCTTGTACTTCAGGTGGTCTCTGGTCTTGTGATGCTGTTGTTGCTGGGTTGAGATGGAGTCATCTATCAAACAAACTTTACCAAAAGAACTAATGCCAATGGCCACCTTGTCAAGACTTCTGAGGAGCAACCTCACGTTCTATCAGCGTCAGAAATCCAAATGACACGAGTGTGTGTGTGTGTGTGTGTGTGTGTGTGTTTGTGTGGGTGAGTTTGTGACTTTGCGCACACGCTTGTGTGTGCACGCTTTTGCATGCTGAATGCTGATATGTAGTGGCAGAATTAAAGTTAGCACTGACCTGTGTGTGTGTGTGTCTTGGAGGCACGGGGAGGAGTAGTTTGTGAATGTGGCAGGTAGTTAATTGTGTGTGTGTGTGTGTGTGTGTGTGTGCGCGCGTGTGCATACTGACCATGGGGGCTGACAGGCAGTTCTTAATTAGTTGCCACGGCTACCAGTGATGCGTCCTGACAGTAACCGTGGCGATGACAGAATCACCTGCCTCGGAGCAGAGAAACATGCTGCGAGAGATGCAGGCTCCCTCACCGTGTGTGCGTGCGTGCGTACGTGAGTGTGTGAGTGCGTGCGTGCGTGCGCTGCTGTGAAACCGTGGCATCGGTGTGTGTATGTGTGGCTGTTAGTTTTTGGGACCTACACTAAGGTCGCATTCATACCAGAGAGCTTTGCTGCGATTAAAACGAATCCTGCTGCGCATTGTCAGAAAGTGCGCTTCGTTTGGCAGGTGTGAAGGCTCATTCGAATCCTAATGCGCAGCAAATAACCGCATTTTACTCCTCCCAAAAACGTGGGTTTCGCTTCGCTTCGAATCGCACTTGACTACGATTCGGTGCAGGTGTGAATGCAATCCGCAGTAAATAAAGGAAATGAAGCAAACATAATGTGGCGGGTGAGGAGCTGAACACAGTTGGAGACGGAGAAGGCATATTTTACGCAGCGCAAAGATGTCCCGTTACTGTGGATAGACGTGGTCGAATAAGGAGACTGAAGCCCTGATCGAAATGAGGACGTGTACATTAATCAATTGCTTAAGAAAACACATAAAAACACTGCAGTGTATTATAGCCTACATAATATTCTGTCTGTCTGTGCGTGCCGTAAACATGGAGTGCTGTCACTGTGTGGGACTGGGGAGTTATATCAGTGCGCTCAGCGCTGTGCCTCCATGCCCAAAAGAACAGTGTGTGGCGGCTGCGTGCGTAGAGAGAGAGGGGGGGGTCCCAGACGGCACGACACATGCACGTTATGAGTGTAATTTTATCACCATAGATTTCACTGTGTAGGATATAGTTTATGAATGGAACACATTGATAAAGGTCCCCCTGCTGCGTTTCCAATTGCTGCGAATGACAGTTTGAAGGCAAACCGCAGCCAATTAAATATGCAAGAAACCCAAATCCCCGCCCATACGGATTTGAGTCTACCGAAGTATTAGGTGAGAATGTGACCTAAGAGAGAAGGTCAGACTTAAGAAAATGTCACTTCGTCACCAACTCTGGTACTTAGTCGTATGATAGGAGAGTGGAGACATAATGTTAACGATAGTGGTACTCAGATTATGCGTCTGTTATGTTTAAAATTATAAAATCGGTTACTTGACATTTACTTAGCCGTCAGTCAGTCAGCGAGTTTGGATGCGGTGAGTCACAGACAGACAGACAGACATTTTGGTAAATCTAGTATCTCCAGAGAGATCAACACAGTGGTGTTGTAATTAAACTAGTTGTATGATGACATGTCATGTTGGCCCCTATGAATTTCACATTGCAGTTCAGTAAGGCCATGTTAGAGATAAGATGACATTAGGATACCCCCGCCCTGTCCCAAACATTGAAAAAGAGGTCTTACATTGGCCGAGATAACAAACAGTGCAGCCTGATAAGCTGAGAGAAAGAGAGACAGAGTAAGCAATTTATGTAAACGTATGTTTTTTCATGCCAATAATGCCCTTTGAATTGAATTGACGGAGAGAGACACACACGCACAGAGAGAGAGAGAGATGCAGAGAGGAGGAGAGATGAGAGTTTGACTCAGAGACACAGAGAGCCTCCTTGTCTCTGTGTGTGTGTGTGTGTGTGTGTGTGTGTGTGTGTGTGTGTGTGTGTGTGTGTGTGTGTGTGTGTGTGTGTGTGTGTGCTTTTCCAATTTGACACTAGAGAACTCGGTGATGAATGTTAATTGGCCAGCATTTAACCTCTCACCTCAACACACTGACAAACAAAATACTCAGATGTGCAAATATTGGGGATGTACTACTCACGCACGCACGCACATACACGTAGGTACGTACAAATGCATGGACTTGCAAGGAACGCATTCTTGCACTCAACTCACACACATCATGCATAGAGTGCATACTTTCTACAACACACACACACACACACACACACACACACACACACACACACACACACAGTCTTGGTAAAGTGGACAAGGGATGGAGTGGCTATTGTAGTATTCATGAGTGTGTGTGACTGTGCGTGTGTGTGTGAATGACTGAGCGTGGGTGGGCAAATGTGCATGCATAATGCCTGTGTGTTGAGAGTCTGAGCTTAGTAGGGGTCAAAATAGACTGATTTCCTGGAAGACTTCAATTTAGTAGAGAAATTGGTCTTTTGACTTGTTAATTTAAGAATTATTTTCCTCACAATTTGCATTGTATGAACAATTCATGGCGTTATAAATAATGGGAAATCTATGAAATGTCCCGAATCAGCTGTAGGCTATTCCAAACCTAAAGCCTTCCCTTTGATGAACTATACTGGGAGTTCTTTAGTCACATCTATTTGTTTATGTGGGTATTTTCACTCGCTTCACCTCTCCAGAGTGACTCAGAGTGGTCAGTCAGCAGTTTTTATGCATACTGTAACTGTATGTGCATTGTGCAACACTCATACTAGTGAGTAATACTCAGTTTAGTGAAAGTGGGGCAATTCAAGTGTACTTTTGCTTGATTTATACTTTGAAAATATCCGCTCTTCAAGCTTACAACAGGTCACACAGCTCAAAGCCGAGTCGTCGAAATGTTGGTGGGACATATTCTGCAGAATCACAACTATAACAAGATCTTCATAATGGAAAAGTGCAGGTAGAACGGCATCCAGGTACGATAAAGTATATTTATCACTTAGTTGCGGTGTCAAATCTGCAAGATGCAGAAGGCATACATCTACACATCAAGTTCACTTGTCTATTTCACTTCAGACGCTCAGGATTCTTATGCCATGCAACACCGTATGACGATGCATACTGTAAATGAAGCATAATCATTGTGAATACATTGTGAGTACAGGAGCAAGTCTCATTTGTTTCCCTGTTGTGCTGATCTCAAAGTATCGTAGATCATAAGGTAGCACGTCGTCACATGATAAAACACATGTGGGTTAAATGAAGGGCTGCAGCTGTCTACAGCTCACAGGAAATCACACAGATTTCCCCCCAAAAGTTCTCTTTCAACATGACATGAAAGCCCATAGTGTTGCCTTATGTACATGGTAAACACACTCAGTTCATTTAGGGGGATTTGCGTGTTTATGTGGGCTAGGCTAGTCATTAAGCAAATGAAAGCCTTAAGTTGGCTGGCACACTGTGGTAAATATCTCCAGGTATAATTATTACGTAAATTAGATTACACACAGATTGAGCTCGACGCTGTATTGTGCCAAAATGAAGGGGAAATGGTATTAGAAAATATCTTATTTGATTTAGCTGCAGATGAATAATTTGATCTATCTATCTATCTATCTATCTATCTATCTATCTATCTATCTATCTATCTATCTATCTATCTATATAATGTTTTAGGTTAAAACATTTTTTTTAGGTTTCATATTTTATAATACCTCTCAAATATGTTAATGAATGAATCTTCAGCGGTCATCCAGCCACATCCACAGCTCATGACAAGCCTGATTAAATCCACTAAGGGGCCAGTCTGTTCACCATGATTATTGTTTTCACATTTCAAAGCTTAAAGCCCTCTGTATTACAGCCATGAATGTGCTTGGGCTTATGAAACATACAACATTCTCTCCAGAGAGGAATATGTATAATTTGAGAATTTAGATTTCTTTTCCCACTCATCCTGTTCAACGGTTTACCAGGACAATTCAGGAAAGCTATCTGCTGCTAGGTGGAACCGTGTGTCTGTGTGTCTGTGTGTGTGTGTGTGTGTGTGTGTGTGTGTGTGTGTGTGTGTGTGAGAGAGAGAGAGAGAGAGAGAGAGAGAGAGACTCTGTCCATCTGGTACGACCCCCTGTTAAACTCCTCCAGCACTAATGCACATACGGAGGCATCCGCACATGCACTCACTTTCTCTCACACACAACATGCGCGTGCGTACATAGATGCATATGAGGGAACAGCTGACGGCAAATGACCCCCATCTCCACCCCCACCGCCATCTCTACCCCATCCCTCCTCCTCCTCCTCCCCCAAGGCCTCAGGACTGATCCAGGTGTCCAGTTTCTTTCAGTTTTTCTCCTTTTTTCTCCTCCTCTCCGGTTTGTTTTTGTCTGTTACGTTCTCTTTTAGTTTATTTGAAAAGTTGCGAAATCGAGGATATAGCACAATAAAGTCCATTGCTTATTTCCATTGTGATCCTCTCGTGTACATAACAAGTACATCTAAAAAAAACACAAGTAATTTACAATGTACAATAAATAAACAATATTAAGACGGCCTTTGTCTTTGCTCGTCTGTTTTTCTACTTTGTCACAACTAGAAGTACCTACTGACGTGCTAAACCCATGTGTGCTGTAGGCTCTGACTCTCAAACGCTAGCCTGAACTCAACTGATGTGACCAAAAAGCACCAGCAGAGAAGAGGACCCCATCAGAGAGAACAGTCAAAATGTTAATGTTGAGATTGTGTTACAACCTGAACTGAATGGACTAAAGGAAGATACAGCATAGAAGAGAAGGAAGGAAGGAAGGAAGGAGGGAGGGAATAAGGGAAGGAAGGAATTAGAGACCGGAAGGAAGCTGTTGGACTCAGGAAATAATGAAAGAGAGCAAGGAAGGAAGGAAGGAAGAGGTGAGGAAAGGAAACAAAGAAAGGAAGGACAGGGGAGGAAAAGGCGGTGATGGAAGCAGACATTTTGAAAGGAATGAAAGAAAGAGAAAACGGCAGAGAAATGAAAGGCACAGAGAAATTGATGGCATAAATTAAAAAGAGAGAGAGGGATAGAGAGACCATGACGTTTTGTGCAGGAATGCAGTTTTAGCTTCTGATGCGTCATCCTGTTGAGAGGGTTATCTAATAGTCCAATAAACAGGCTGTACACTTAAAATTATGGATTCACAAGATCTGGCATTTATTGATTGCCCACAATTATCCCAAATTGAATGGTCATGTGATATATACATGTGAACAGCAAAGACATATATGAAAGCAAATACGACCTGTTACGTCACGAATTCGGATTCGATCATTATCAGTCCACAGATTTGGGGGCCCCGCGAAGCACAGGACAGAGAGCTTGTCTATCCTGGAGAATTCTGACGTGTCCCTCTCTGCCCTGACAATATATACAGTACAGTCGCAATCTCACTGAAGTGACCTTGCATACACACAGCTCAGGCGGCACACTCTGAAAGTAATGGTAACTGCTTGAAGGGTCTACTTTACCCCACCAGCCCTCCTTGGTAATGAGTAATCAATTACCAGATATCATACAGACGTTCGAGGGGCACACCAATTCAGGGACGGTAGAACACTGCATTCAGGGGTTAGTGGTACACAGACATTGAATTCCAAAAGATGAAAAATAAAAAAGAATGACAATTAATAGTCAGGTCAATCATATGAATAGAAGTACATTGCGTCGCGGATGCGGAAATCAAATCAACCATAAATCACATTGTACATATCAAACTTCTTGTAGTATTTTACTTATTGTCAGACATCATTTTGAGGCATCGTGCAGGTGGACACTGGTGGTGAGGAAAACCAAGTTAGTATGCGTGTGGAAACCTGTAAAATAGTAAAACCACTCCTTTTTTGGGGAAACCAACCACTAGGAACGTTCATTTTGTTCCTACCATTCGGCATTGTTCCATGTCCTGCACACTGAAAACATGTTGACAAAAATTGTACTCCGGGATGCCCTTGGGGGGCAGAGTTCTCGCGCGGGGGAGGGATGGGCAATTGTTTATTTGCCCATCCATCCTGTTGTCCAGTGGGTAATTGTTATCGCGAGTCGCAACCCGACGTATAGGCCTTGAACTGCTTAGGCTCCGGTATGCAAGGCACAAGGTGACAGGGCAGTTCGCACTTCCCATCAGGTGATTTTAGGACCAAACTCGTATCCCCCATTCGAACCAGAGACAGGGCCGTCTCTGCTCCAGGGGCGGTGGCACGAGCTGATGGTGCACTGCTCCCTGTCCCGCAGCGTCCCGCAGCGTCTGCGAGCCTGCAAGCCTATCCAGGTGGAAGTTGTGATGGAATCCTTGGTGCTTGGGTATATGAACCCCGCCTGGGTACTCTCTGACTGACCTGTTTATGGAAGCAAAAGCTCGCAAAACAGTTCCCCTCCCCCCTTCATCGACAATACATATATATATATTTTTAAACATAAGGTTCTAGAACTCCTGGTGTGTCTCATATTTACATATTTGAAGTTCAACACTGGGTGTAGCTGTGTTTTTGTTTTCATACTTACCGTTTTGGTGACTTTATCTTACAACTGTAAAGGGACCACAACAAGGACAACAGCAAGATAACAGAAGCACACAACATTCTTTTGCCGGCACGTATAATCATTCAAGGAGGTTATGTGATTGGGTTTTTTGCATATGTTAGTAAGTTAGTTATTTAGGTCGCCTTCGGTTTGATTGACATACACAGAATCACAGATACATTTATTCAGTGACAATAAAACGGAATAGGTCACGGCTCGGTCACGGTCCGGTCATCCTACCCAATGATTTGTTGAATCCAACCAGGTGTCCCTCCTGGATATGAACTTGACACCTTGTTGTCCATGAGGGTCTTAATTTTGGTCTGTAGTCCACTTAAGTAAAATTTGGAAAGTCTGGAAAGTCTGGGTCTGTGTTGCATCCTGACCTTGTATGTGAGTGTACCCCCTGCTATTACACCTTCAGACATTGACGTCCCCCTGATCCTGTAGAGAATTTATTAGGGAATTTATAGGATTAGGGTTACTCTCAGGGTTATTCTCTCCCCTCCTTCATGTGACATATTATTGACACATTAAAACATATTATTGACATTTAAGTCTTTCAGAACTCCCTCCTGGACACCTCCTGTGGGACAAATAGTTAGTTACTTTTGATTATACATTTTGGCAATTATTCCATCTGTTGGGGGGCTTGGTTATTTAACCCAGACATTGCAAACCAATTATTCAAAGACATGAGCCTCTCGCATGCTCTCAGTCCCTCCTTGACACATACCAGGCCAGAATGACCCTCCTAGAACTCACTCAAGTTTACCCACCTCTCTTGGGGAGATAATATTGAAAGAACGCTTATTTTCAGTATTTGATTTTTGTTCACTATTTTTATTGTGCTACATACTCTATATTCCTAATTTCGTAACTGCACCAATTTATATTGACCCCGTGTTTTTGCGCTCTGTGTTTTCATTTTAATTTCAACTTGATTTGATATTGAACCTTCAACCTAATTTTCCCCGCTTGGTCTGCAGCAGACCCTTAAATATATTTGTTGTAGTCAACCCCAACTGTTTCCATTTGTATTCAATTATTCTCCGTTCTTTGGGAAAGGTCACTTGAAATGAATCATATTTGTAATTTGGATTCCCAGAGGGAACTTTTTCCCCCGAAAATAGCCGCTCTACATGCTGCTGCGTTGACATGGCCTTTTGACATGGCCTTATAATGGCCCAACGTGCATTCATACCATACACAAACACTCCAACAGTTGCTACTAGTATGGAAGTCCATGCTGCTCTCTCTCCCTCCTGCGGCTTTGTACACAATTTTATGGTTCACCGGTGTCATATATTAGAAGTAGCCTACACCTAATCTAATTAAACCATAGAGAAAGGAGCTCTCTAAAACAAACTTCCGACTGTACTGTAGTGAAAACCCGTGTCAAAGCATCGGATCAGTACTGACCGCTAGACGCGGCTAGTCAAGACTCCCTATTCCATTGACAACATGATTGACATTCAAGACACCAGGAACAGCATTACAGTACAGAATTTTTTCCCAAAATGGTTCAGCTCCATTGTTACAAGAGCCTTTTTATGCAATAACCTACATGTTTTCACTTAAACTCTGCTATCTCAGTGCCACAATATCCAAATAAGTCAAACACTTCAAACTGGTTCTAACACCTGCGCATTTACACATTTCCAAGATGGAGGGAGGGCAGATGAAAGGCAGAGAAAAGTATCTAAAGAAACAAAATATATATATATTCATATTTCTCCTGAGCGTTCTCCCCATGGCGCATTTACACATAACCAAGATGGAGGGAGGGCCTAGGGAGATCGACGAAGGAGAAACTAAGAATAATTAAAGATATTTATATTTCTCCTGAGCGTTCCGCAAAAATGCACTTTTATGGAGGGAGGGTACCTAGAGGAACAGATGTTCCCCCCTGCACGCATTTACACAGTTTAGAGCGCACTGCAGAAGACCCAGGAGAAAGATGGTCAATAAAAGATAAAAAAGACATAACATTGATCTGCCAGAGTTTAACTATAATAACACATATCTCTTGATATAATATCTCATTGACTCCTACTTTAGGCTACTTATGACTCCATTTATCTAATTACACGACAACCATACCAACATGAGGCCTATTAATGAAATTTTGCATTATTTCCTCATACATTAATATCATGGGGACCCTGCTTAAGGTGTCCGTGGACACTTTTGGGACACTGCTTTGGGATCGTTATTTGGTGCATCTTCTATAGATCTGCTCCCTGTTTGTATTTTGCCTGGAACTCCACAAAGTTCCCCATAGACACTGAATAATGACACATTTTACTTTACATCTTACTTACATTAAGGTAAACTTACTTAAATTTGTAGTACTGTACTTACTTGGTCAATTTGAGCTATTTTTTCAAAGACCACTAAGATTTATATTTAAGTTAAACCTTTTGGCCCTGCCCCCTTTTTGGAGTTCTATATCTCATTTGGCCCTTTAGGAAAAAATACTTGCCCCCCCCCTGGTCAATCATTGAAGCGTGACCACGCTCAAACCTAGTCGAAGTGGGGGTAAACATATGTTTATTACGTGCTGCAGAGTGCACTATAATGTTACCCGAATTGTGGCCCTGTTCCAAAATTCCTGAACCTCTCTCATATCTGATCCAAAACAAATGGTCGGCCCCTTGAAGGCACAAGCCCGACAAAGCTTTAGTTTTTCCAAATGATTTTAATTATTTTCAATTTTATTCACTCCATTTAGTATATATATATATATGACTTTCCTGTGCAGTTACTTATTATGTCAGATTAGCATAAACGAGAAAACTATCCCCTATGGTGCGAGTGTATGACCGTCTAAGCCTATAGTCCTTTCCAATTGTTCCAATTAATGACTATTATATGAAATGATTACTCAAAGTGAATGTAGACCCACGTAACATTTGTTTTTTCTTAATATTTAGCCTTATTTGATTTTCCAGTTTCTTCTATCACTTAAGTATTGGACACTTTGGAGTTATGTTGAAGTCATTGATGACACCTACATTTGTTATTCTATGTTATCTCACTTATTGTTTTCTGCTTTAACACTTATTAAGCGATATGTGAAACACTACATTGACACAACTTGTGTATTTTTAATCACACTTGTACTATTTATTTTGCTGAACGTGCCCCCACTCCGTTCCATAAATGTATTTCATGAAGTACGTGTATATCACTTGAGTCTTTCGGACCTCCCTCCAGCTCTCCTTTGAGGGCGCAGTCCCGGGCTAGACCCCTTTCCTCTTGAAGTCTACCACCCAGGCTACCCTGGAGAGAAGACTTCAAGTCTTTGCTTCCCGGCGGCTCCTTTTCAGAGCCCACCGATCACAAAGAGCACTGCTCGCCTACTAACTCATTCGCTTTCGGATTACAGCGGCCTGACTGAACATTGAGCGGAGCGCGACGGCCAACAGTTCCATCTGAATGGACTTACTGTCATTGCGACTCCACCGACCGGTGACGCAGTCGATAGCGAGCTCCTGACCCCGTAGTGATGGTTGGCCACCCAGGAGGAACCCGACGGTCTGATCCGGGCCCCACTTGGCTATGGGATACCCAAACTTTGACCGTTTTCACCAGCCTTGCCTGTTCACAGAGTCCGTCACTTCCTAACGGCATCTCTGCTAGGTGTGGACTGTCATCCACGTACCACGCGTTTACCCCCAACATCATATACATGTGACAAAGGCGATTTCCTTTGACCTCTTGTCAATGACCTCTTGTCATACACGCGTTTGTCCGATGTATACAATGCGGCAAAGGCGCCGACTAGGGGAAACCACAGTAGGGTGTGCTCACCCTTCATTAGACACGGGGGCCTTCAGTTCCTTCTCCCCTGCACTATAGTATATATTTAACGTGCCCTCGGAACCTCGCGGCCCCACTGTCCCCTGTTTAGGGCAAAGGTTTTGGGGAGCCCAAACCCCTTCCCTTACCCTATATACTGTGTAGGCCTTCAAAGGGGCGAGGGATAGGGGGATGATTCTCTGTTCAATCAATTACCTTACACTATGGTTTTGCCCAATTGCCTTCCCTTACTTTTGAAAAAATATATAGTTTGATAGTGGTACTTCAATTGCGTGTAACTACATTTAATCACCCTAATTTAGTTGTCTTTAGTATTGTGTTTTTGTACCAACGGCGCCCGAACCCTACGCAATCTCGCATTTATAATTTGCCATGAGAGTGTGTAAATCCACACTCATGCTTCTACTGTGTACAACTGTGGCAGGTCCAATATTTGATTTTAAATGGCTTTGGGCCTTTACTTGGGCAGAGTGGTGCAGGCAACGCACCCCTGGCCCATGACCTTGAGCAGTGTGGTCAGTGTCTCTGTGAGTGACTCCCCAGCACTCGGAACAGTTCTTTTTCTCCATAGCAGGTGGCATAGCAGTCTGGTGGCTGTGTGTGTCTGGCCCATGTGCTTAACCCAGTGCAGCACGGTCAATTCAATGTCTCTCAGCAAGTGCCCCCCCCCAACTCTGGAGCAGCGGTGGTGGTCCTGTGCCGGCTGGTTGCTGCAGTCGACAATGTCTCTTTGGTGGAACAGAGTGTACAACTGTCTCTGGAGATACGACAGTAGGCTGATGCATATGAAATCAAATATCCTCCCGCCTGTGTTGTTGATTTTTAGACTATGCCCCCTCCTTCCTGGTCCCCTTCTAAGTTCTGGTGTTGCTAGATTGCAACTTTACTATGCGGCGTTTGTACAAAATCACAATTTGTCTTTCCCATAATTTGACCCTAAACTATATTTCACTTGTGGAAAGTAAACACGTACTTCCTTAGCTCAATTAAGTACAATCTTGGGATGTTTCTATATAGTTTGAGTATTCACTTGTTTCACAATTACTTCACCACTACATAATTTGAACTATTTTACTTATTTTGCAAATATACCTAGACTATACTGGGCGTTCAAGCTTGTGGATTGGCTATTTGTCCCTACACTCATTTTTAAATGTACACTCTCCCTTTGCACTTCTGCATTCTACACAATGAGTCTTACTTTTACTTTGAGTATGTTTGATTACTGAACAGGCCATTTGATTCGCTTTACTGGTGTACTTTTATTAAGTATATTTTTGAATTCTGGACTTTATTATTTACTCACTCTGGTCACTTGCACTAATTACACTTTGAAAACAACATACTTTTTGTCCCCCCATTCAAATACCCCACTATTTAGTCCGAGTCAGCCCCCTCCCACCCCTCCAGTAGTTGTACTTAAATTTTCCCAAGCGTTCTGTCACTTGCGTTCTGCCCCCCCCCCCCTTTAATCTCTCTCTTATGGAGGGAGGTAAAATCAATATAAAAATCCCTCCTAGATGGTGTACACTTACAATATCCCCTTTAATGTGAACCCCACCCCTCTTACCGTTTCATTTTATTTTAGTCTGGTTTACATGTATTGAATACACTGGGGTTTTCCCCTGAACTGAATTCACACTTTGCAATTTATTCAGTCATTATTATTTTAATCAGACCCTACCCAACCCTCCCATAGTTCACGTACTATTATGTTTTATACTTGACTTTATTTATTCGATTATTATGATACCTTTCTCTCCCCCCCCACCCACTGCATGTGAAATTGAATATTATTGGGGCTTATGGTTTTGTAAATTGATTTCTTCCCAGATATCAAGCTTAAGGCCTGTCTACCGCTCAAATATTAGAACATTATTCCCCCCTTCTTTTAGAAGCGCACAAACGCGCACAGTCCAGATGGCAAAAAGTATTGACAGAAAGGCTATCTATGTTTTGTGAAGAGTGAATTTCTACTCCCCGGAGTATTTTTTACTTAATTACAAATTTTAGTATCTTGCGAGCGCTACTGGGTACCACGTGACATTTCCATTCAACTTCACACATTATCTATCACACAAACCATCACACATGCACGAGCGTGCACACACGTGCATATGCGTGGCGAATATTTTACACTTCATTCACCTGCAACCATTTTAATATACATACAAATAAGTTTACAGAAGAACATAATCAAAAATGTACAGTTATTTTATTATTTTTTTGTCTTTTTCTGGATCCTTAATTTTCTCTTTTGTCATGACTAGCCTTCCCTGGCTTTTGCCCTCCCTGGCATATCTGTGCCCTAAGCAACAGATCTCTTAGCCCCCTGGCTTTTGCCTTCCCTGGCATCTCTGTGCCCTAAGCAACAGATCTCTTAGCCCCCTGGCTTTTTCCTTCCCTTACATCTCTGTGCCCTAAGCAACAGATCTCTTAGCCCCCTGGCTTTTTCCTTCCCTTAGGCTTGGTTGATGTATCGATATTATCATTTGCCGCGATATTTGAAATCAATATCTATAAACAACTATAATTTGCCTAATAACTCAGTGCCCATGCATTGACTGGCACCGACGCCGAATTTCCAGCCAACCTAAAAAAGGTAATTGATAATACCGATATCAAAAAATCAATATCACCCAAGCCTCGTGCTACAATAATGTCTGATTAGGACATATTGAATTCACCATCTCTGTGCTTATAAAGCAACAGATCTCTTAGCCCCCTGGCTTTTGCCTTCCCTGGCATCTCGGAATTAACAATAATGTCTGATCAGGACCTATTGAATTCACCCCTTCTCTGTCTGATCAGGACATAGCCTAATGGCTCCTCTGTGTCTAAGAAACAGATAACTTTTTACATAATATACATTTATCCGGATATCTCCCTTCATTAGACACTCAGGACCTTGAGGTTCAACCATGGAGCCCTAAGTTTACATCCTTGAACCACAGTTTCCCCAGTGAACTCCACCTAGTAACTCTATTCACCAGACCCCTTATATAGGTGGTCGGCAATTATTAATAATATTATTATTATTTATTCTATTATCATGACTATTATTTTCTATCTAGTTTCCCACTGGCCAGGTGAGAAACTGAAAATATTGTGGATATTATTATTATTTTCACAGCACCACTTGATTGATTGATTGGTTTTTTTATATTTATATATTTATTAAATCACCTATAACCCCTTTTTAGAAGCGCACAACAGTGCACCAAGGCGTCTTTTTTAAAGAAAATTCCAAGCAGCAAAAAGTATATAATATGCATGTGGGCGTGGCTTATCTGGGGAAGCGCCCAGGGAACACTTGAGAAAAGGAAATTATGATTTATGCCTCCCGGTTCAATAATTATTAAACAAACACATGAAATAGGCTGTTACCAGGCCACCGTGTGGCCACCTTGTGCAATTTTTCAATTAACTTTTCGGAATTATTATTCTTCTCCTCTCCAATGTTATGAACCTTTTTATTAAAAGTAAAAATAAAAGTCAATTAAGTCAAATGTCACCGGTCTACACGTCAAGATAAGCGAGCAATCAGTCCATGTCAGGTAACTATCAGTTTCCTACTGTCCAATGCAGAGGGAATAGCCGGTCATCATATCTGTCTACTGGTCGTCAGAAGAGGAACATGGTCTATGTTTGTCAGTCAAAATAAAACCAATAAATATTAAATCAAATCCAACCAAAATTATGGGCTTTTATAGTGCCACCATGTGGCCAACTTGTGTACTTATTTTCCAATTAATTTTCATAATTATTATGACACTCCTATTATATTTTTGTAACCATGGCGCTTACAGTTTCCCAAGGAAAAATGTTTGCTCCCCTTTGAAAACGGTCTCGTCTGGAGCTGTCAATGTGTTAAATGGTGAAATCTACAATTCTTTCCCAGCCGGGTTTTTAGGGAGGGTATTCACACAACCTTCGTTTACACAACATTACCCACCTCACTGACTTCTTATCTGACTCCATTTGCTCTCTCTCTGGGTAATTTGTGTCCCCCAAAAACTGGGGAGGTTGTATTTTATGATTTGACATAACGGGACAACTTGTGCATGTCCAGTGGTGGAAAGTAACCAAGTACCTCTACTTAAGTACTGTACCTAAGTACAACTTTGATGCCGATACTTTTGCACTTTTACTCAAGTACTTTTTCAATTCCGTACTTTTACTTGTGAAGGAGTAGTTCTAAATTGCAGTATTGGTACCTCCACTTAAGCAAAATAACTGAGTACCTATTCCACCACTGTGCATGTCCCAGGTTGGCATTTTTTTTTGACCCACTCAATGTCGCAAATCCCTCCTCTGAGTGGCAGGACTTGGTGTACTTTTCAATTTATCAATATTTTTTAGACAGGCGCCAGGCTGAGACACAACAAAACCAGTTCCCATCACATTCCGGGCCCAGACGCACACACACATTGCACACACTCTGATAAGAGAAGCGCCTCGCTGTGGCAGGGTGTGTGGGGCACGACACTGCACTAGCACACACACACATTCAAATACGCATGCCCACACACACTGCCCGCACGCACACACATCCAACTACGCATGCACACACACACAAAGGCGCATGCACAGACACTGCACTGTCATCCCCACTGCTAGGCGCACATACACACACATTGCTCGCACCTTCCGCTTCCCCTTACACACCGAGTCACACGCACGCACACGCGCGCACACGCCCGCACACACACATACTTTTACAGCGAGCGCCTCCATTTTCCATTCTTTTTTTTTAGCAAAACATCAAAATCAACAGAGCTATACCAGCGGGTATAGGATATTTCACTTATGCAAACACAACACAGTTGGCAACAAACAGAGCATAGCGTGTTCACAATGGTATCACATCCAAACATTATCACTTAAAATTGATTCCCCATTTAGATAAAACTAATAAGCCGACCTACACACAGCCCCAAGCTGGTAGAAATCTGCATCCAAATGCATTTTTTAAAGGCCCTTTCTAGCCAGCTATGGGGCCATGTCTAGACTACAATACTGGTCAAAATGACCCAACCTGCTGGACAAGATAACCGCTTTCAATCACGTCGGGGTCGTCACGCTGATGCGTCATCCTGTTGAGAGGGTTATCTAATAGTCCAATAAACAGGCTGTACACTTAAAATTATGGATTCACAAGATCTGGCATTTATTGATTGCCCACAATTATCCCAAATTGAATGGTCATGTGATATATACATGTGAACAGCAAAGACATATATGAAAGCAAATACGACCTGTTACGTCACGAATTCGGATTCGATCATTATCAGTCCACAGATTTGGGGGCCCCGCGAAGCACAGGACAGAGAGCTTGTCTATCCTGGAGAATTCTGACGTGTCCCTCTCTGCCCTGACAATATATACAGTACAGTCGCAATCTCACTGAAGTGACCTTGCATACACACAGCTCAGGCGGCACACTCTGAAAGTAATGGTAACTGCTTGAAGGGTCTACTTTACCCCACCACTTCCATAAAGCTAGAAGCTCTCAATACCGCTTATTAAGCAGGGACTGTGTGTGTGTGTGTGTGACAGGGTGATATATTGAAACACACCTCCGTGGAGCAGCTGTAATGATGAGGTAGGGAGTAGAGAGTAAGAGGTGTCGTCTACCTCCGACAGACACACACATACTGTATGTGTGCGTGCACGCACCGTATGCATGTAGACACACACGCACTAAGACACACAGGACTGAGGCGACTCCTTTTATTGTATTTTTCTGAGGCCAGCTTGTGTCTGATCAGAGGGAGACAGACTGGGGGGGGGGGGGGGGGCGGTGGGTTGAGAGAGAATGCTAAAAGAGAGATGAATTTGTTGTGACTGCTCTGCTGGACTCAGCTTTCCAACACCACGTTCTGTTCTGTTAAGTTAACTTCTTTCCTCTTCTCTTCTTCAGCGTGCGCTCCGGGGTCAACCATGCATACTTATTACACATTTATTTCCAGCCAATAAACAGAGTAGTGGAGGGAAAGAGGGAAAATGAGAGAGGGATGGAGGCGGCAGCGAAAGGAGAGAGAGGAGTGGTAGAGTCAGAAAGAAGAGTGGAGGAAGATTAAAAAGGAGCAGTGGGAGGGGGGGGGGGGGGGGGGGTGATGCAAGGAAAGCGTAAATGCAGACAAAGAGAGGCAGAGAGAAAGTGAGAGAATGGAGAAAGAAAGGCAGATTGAATAGATGAGTGTGATTTATCTATAATGAAATCAGCCCGTGAGTGCGTACGGAGGAATGTGCACCATTCAGGCCACAGACGGACTTGGGTAGTTTAATATTCCAAAGATCAGCAGGCGTACATGCATGCAGGCGGCTGCACTTAGGTGCCTGTAGCTACAGCATCATCATCATCATCCTTTTTTTCTGTTTTAGGACGTAATCTTTTCTTTGCCATTTTACCCACCTCTGTTGACAGCCGAGATTGGCTGTTTAGATGAAAGCCACAAATGGCTTGCGGAACTCCCACAACAAAACAGCTTTTTATTCTTGGTAGATTTTTTTTTAGCAGTGAGCTAAAAATATTTTCTTTGGATGGGAATGTGAGGAGCCAGCTGGCGTGTTTTCCTGCGGTGTAACTAAACTGTGGTATCTGGGATCTCCTCTCCTTGTTTGAAATTGGCCACGTTTCTTGGAGGCTTAGGGCTCTTTTTAAAAGCCCAGACTTTCTGTCTCATTCATCATAAATTGTCATGTCCAATAAATAGTCATGTCCAATGTCCATGACAATTAATGACAACATTGTTTCCTCAACCTAGCAGTGAAGATGAACCTCCTTTTTGAGCACAACGATCACTGTTGGTCTCCCACTCCCAACAAATAGAGTTGGAACAACATATGTCAATCCATCCATCCATCCATCCATCCATCCAGCTCACCATCCCCACATCCGATCACAGCTCATCTCTCTCTATCTCTGCTTTCTCTCATCCCTTCCCATTCACTCTTCCCACTCATTACCTTCGCAGTTGTTGCATATGTAAATAAACATCTCACATCTAAATGATATATAGTTTGAAGGCGTGGTGTGGTCTTTACAAGTCTGAATGTCCTGAAAGCCCTGAATGTTGTAACTCTTCTGACCTTTCAAGTTTCACCATCGTCTTCCAACAGTCCGCTGGAATGAAGGATATTTTGGTTTGTGCACTTTTCTTGCATTGTCTGCATCAACAGCCGAGGCCATTTATTATAATGTATTGTAATGCAATATCCGTAAAAGCCTTTAACCAGAATCTCCACAAACGAACAAATTGTTGCAAAGAAAATGACCATGATGCGGACTGGTGTCAACATAAAATCGGTATTACTTAAATACAAACAATTACAAACTACCATAAACTGCCATACTCTGTGCATTACATTGCAGTACACAGGAGGTTGTGTGTGTGTACTTGCATTTTAGTCGGTCAGCAGTGGAAGGTGGATGGCTTTTATTTGTTTTGCATCTGTACATTAATACTATAGCAAAAGGATTCCAGTATCTGTTGTGTACTCATGTGTGTGTGTTTGTGTGTGCATGCACGCATCCTCTTTATAAGTGGTGCAACCACTTAGCTTTGTGTGTCTCTGGCTGCCTGGCTGGGTCCGTCCGAGCACGAAAATGGCATTTGGTTGGTTTTCAAAACCACGTGTCACTGTTGTGCAGCCTAACGCACACTAACAGTACAGTCAGTGACAGTACAGTGAGGGACCCCCACACGGTAAGTCTGTAACTCCCAGTTTCCGCGGACCCCCCGGGGACCCCCACACGGAGTTGCACCACTTACTTCACACGGGTGTGATTTTTCAGTCAGTCCAGGCACACGTGCGCCTGTGGCTAGAGTTTTACTCTTCAAGTTGTTTGTTGGAGTGGACACACACCCTGGCATCACATCACACAGCACAACATGCAAGCATGCACGCACGCACACACACACACACACACACACACACACACACACACACACACACACACACACACACACACACACACACACACACACACACACACACACACACACCTATCTCTCCCTATTGAAGCAGGAGCCATCGTTAGAGGTGTCGTCCAAAGGCAGCAGCCAAATCTGCCCAGCTCAGCTGCTCAGCACACTGTACCTTCCAATTTTTCTCTGTGTGTGCGACTGTGTGCGTGCGTGCACGTGTGTGCTTTGTGTTAAACCCTCCCAGGACTTCACAGTACATCATAGCAGTGTAACTTTTTTTTAGGAGCAGGATCAGAGATTGTGGCTGTACAAACATTTACAAATCAGAGGACGGAGCCATGCAGCGATGTGCTGTGATAAGTGCACGGCACGTTCACAAGGTTGTCTCTTGTTGCACAATTGTGCAGTCATATGAGAGAATGACCATCCGTCTCCGGGGGAGGGGGGGGGGGGGGGGAGGCTTGGACTGCACGGCCAAAAATGATCCCAACTGTGGGCACATACCTGCTGGCTTGATTTGGAACGGAAACACCAAAATCCCAGTGTCCTAGTGGGAACTATAGCTAGCTGCCTGCACTACTAGATATAATTGTTTTCATTTGTTTATTTGCATAAAATTAAGACCCTAGAAGGATTAGCTCGTCGTCATTTGATATTTCTTCACTTGCTGTAGTTCTTTCATCTCTTCTCTGTCTCGTTCTCTCTTCTGTCCCTGAGTGACTGTATCCCCCCCTCCTCTCTCTCTCTCTCTCTCTCTCTCTCTCTCTCTCTCTCTCTCTCTCTCTTCCATATAGTCCCCCCTAGCCTGCGGGAGAGAGAGGGATGGAGTGGAGGACAGTGAAAGGAAAATGATCCCTCGCTCGCTCACTCTTTCTCTCCCTCTATCGCTCTCTCTCAGCATCACAAAGCCCCATGTCCACTTTGATTACTTACATTAAAGTGAGCAAGAAAGACACTGCACACTGCTGTGTGTGTGTGTGTGTGTGTGTGTGTGTGTGTGTGTGTGTGTGTGTGTGTGTGTGTGTGTGTGTGTGTGTGTGTGTGTGTGTGTGTGTGTGTGTGTGTGTGTGTGTGTGTGTGTGTGTGTGTGTGTGTGTGTGTGTGCGTGCATTCTCTGTGTCAACAACCAAACAGGGTGCTGATTGTTGTGTAACAACCAAGTGTCAGCCCCCGTGTGACAGACCAGTGGGGAAGCACCAGCACTCTGTGCCTCACTGTGGTGAAAGGAAATGATGAACTGATGAGGAGGGTAGAGGCCCGGGATGGAGAGACACTGTGAGCCAGGCGACTGGGAGGAGAGAGGGAGGGAGGGATGGAGAGACGCTGAGAGCCAGGCGACTGGGAGGAGAGAGAGAGGGAGGGAGGGAGGGAGGGATGGAGAGACGCTGTGAGCCAGGCGACTGGGAGGAGAGAGAGAGGGAGGGAGGGAGGGAGGGAAGTATGGATGACTGCATGAATCACTGCCTATAGGGATGGATGGATGGATGAGGGTAGAACAAAAGCAAATGGGGCCAGACTGTACTTGTTTTCTATTATCGAGGTCCCAAACTGTTCACAGAGGGAACTGCACACACACACACACACACACACACACACACACACACACACACACACACACACACACACACATTTAATTACTTGGCACACTGTGTAGCCTACGTGCCATCAAGGCATGAGAGAAAAAGCCCGCCTGTGTCTGATAGAGGGGGACACAAGAGGTGGGGGGTTGGTTGGTGGCATAATTCTTGTGGGAACACACACACACACACACACACACACACACACACACACACACACACACACACACACACACACACACACTACAAAGAGCAGCTACTTTACTTTGTTCCAGCTTGTTAAATAACTTATTTGATCATTTCCAGTATTCTGTCCTCCACGGCCACTTTACGCCCAAACATCACCGACCACTTTAAAGCAATCGTCGTCTGAAAAGCCACTCAAAGTAATATAGATTTTTTTAACACGAACATCATTTTATTGATGGTTAGTTAGTTAGAGGGCACAACAACAGTCTGAGTGAGTGACTGTTGAATACAGACGTTCCTGTCCTACTTTGTTAATAAATATTCAGTACCTTGCTGGATCTTCGGCACCCAGCTGCAGAGGCACGTAACCTGGAGGAAACACAAGTTTAATAAGGCAATGTACATTCAGGAAATGTATTGGATTTCTAAAGACAACCAGAAAGACATTTTGAAAACATGTGCCGGTTGCGAATCGTGACGCAATCGCCTATTTTTGCCATTTAACATACAACACGGTACAGTGAGAGCACAGGGCTGAAGTGGGTTCAGGTCCTTTGATAAATTATATCATGATAATGGTAAATTGTATATAGTGCCTTTATCCCATTCTGACCTGAGATCAGATTCATACGAGGTTTCCACTGGACACACACTGGTCTGATTAACCCATTCTGACCTGAGATCAGATTCTAAAAATTTCCGTCATTCTTCGATTTAAAAAAAATAGCAGACCTACAAGCTCGTAGCGCGCCACTCTTGTAGATCTGCTATTTTTCAATAGCTAAAGCATAACATGATGCTAACACCAAAATGGGTTCCCGTTCAGAATGGGTTAAGCAAGGCGCTTTACATAGATTGTGCATTACATTCACCCATTCACTCACATTCAAACACTGATGGCGGCGGAAACCATGCAAGGCACCAACCAGCACATCAGGATCAATTAGGGGTTCAGCGTCTTGCTCAAGGACACTTCGACGCTAACTCTGGGGGAGCCCGGGTTTGGACTGGCAACCTTGTGTTTAACATCCAGCCACTCTACCCCTGAGCCGCCGCCGCCCGCCCTCCGCCGCCGATGATGAATGCAATTAATTCTGCACTGGACCTTTTTGTGTTCTTCCTACCTGCATTGCGAGAAGGGTGAATTCTTGCTTATTTTTAGAGGGGAGGTAGGGAGGGAGGAAGGGTCCAGGGACTTTCTACAGCATTAGTGTCCCCCCCGCCCCCCCGTCCCCCTCCATGGGGGAGGTAGGGAGGGAGGAAGGGTCCAGGGACTTTCTACAGCATTAGTGTCCCCCCCGCCCCCCCGTCCCCCTCCATGCGAGCTACTCATTTTTGCTGTCCTTCAGTGACCATTTGAGTTAATCGGCGTCACAGTTCACCTCAGGGTGTAAGGTCAATACAGTGCCAATTCTTAGGATTGGGTCAGTGTGTCCACGCTTCATTGAGCCGACTCTACCCCTCCCCTCGCCAGCCCTCGTCCCGCTGTTAGTGACCCTCATACTCGTGTGTGTGTGTGTGTGTAGAGCACAATATAGGGTCTGAAGCCCTGGGGCAGTAGGCCATAGACACCCCCCCCCCCCCCCCCCCAACATTCAGAGCCTTGCAAATGGACATTTAAGGGTCAGTGAGATATGTCCTCATGCTGACATTTGCTTTCGCTTTGGGTATGTCTTATATAAACTCATCTAACTCACTCAAGCTCCAATGCTTTAGTTTTCAATGCAGACTTGACCGGATGTTCAGATATCCTGGGAAACCCTATTCCTAATCTCAGTAGGTTTACTCCCTGTTTTTAGTTGTATTTTTCACCTCAGGGTTTGTCCTGTGTTTAACTGCGGTGTTACCGTCAACCCTTCTCAGATATTTTGATCGAAAACATATCTATATCTATATACAACTATATATATAGTTGTAAATCTCTGAACTCTGATTGACACAGACATGTATTGTTGACAACTTGACATCTAATTCTGCGGTATCAGAGACTTTGTTTGTTAGCCACTGCAATGTGCCACTGTAATTGTGTTGTTGGAATTTCTTGTTCCACCGCCGCCGTTTGAGTTGTACGCTAATATTACGTGTGTTGTGCAACATGCTAGAAGAAAATCCATAATTTCAAATATATATATTGTTGTTGCCTTGGTGTTCTAGACCCCCCCTCCAAAAGCTAATATTTCGACGTGCACTGCTTTTTACCTTCCATTCCATTATTTGTAACCAGATTTTTTTTTAACACAGATTTCAGAGTTTTGATTTTATTTTATTTATCCATATTTGATATTTCATCGTATGACGGTGTCGCATAGACGATCTACAAGCTCGAGCTTGTACAGTAGATCTGCTATTATCACTAATTTGAAAAGTTTTTGACTGCATAGTGACATGCCCAGAAACGGGGACGCCGGGGAACAGCAGACAGTCTATAACAGACAGTCACAGATGCAGCCAGCGAAGGTTTTCCTGTAGGAGTGAGTAAGTGATGAGCATTTCACTGTCTCTGGGATCTCTGCATTGGCTCGTATTTGTCATTTGACCTCAATAAACCGAGGACAGAGGACTCTGCGAGGAAGGGAATACAGTGTGTAAAATGATTGTGAGTGATGGCGTGGTCCTGTGTGCATGTGTGTGTGTGTTTGTGTGGGGGGGGGGGGACCTCTGTGGGTGTGTGTGGGTGGCTGGGTGCATCAAGGGGATTCAAACCATTGACCTTTCACTCGCAGTCTTGTATCTGTATCTGCTATTAATCAACAGACCAGCCCATATTTGTTTTTTGACCTCAATAAAATCAGAAAGAAAGACGGAGAGACAAAAAGAAAATGGGAGGATCTGTACTTAACAAAAGCTGTCTGGTGTGTGTGAGTGTGTGCGCACACACCCGAGGCAGTGTTTTGTAACCTGAATATGAGTCAGAAACCGGTTCCCTCATTTCCGGCTCAGAGCTTTGTCATTTAACAACACACACACACACACACACACACACACACACACACACGCACGCACGCACGCACGCACGCAGAGTATTTCCCCTGTTGTAAAGTGTAATAACGGCTGTCCTCAGGCCAGTTACAGCTATCGTAAAGAGTCGACAACTCCCAAAACTCATTTAGCACACACCTACACACACGCGCACACCCACGCCCATACACATACAATACAGCCATGAGCCTGGAGGTAGGAGGGGTGGAGGTCCCCACTTCTCCTCTTTCACCCTCTCAATCTCTCTTTCTCTCTCTATCCCTCGTTGTCCTTTTTTTTTCCCTGCCCCCAAGTGACGTTTGACCAAGTTTTACAGCTGAAGGTGATAACACAAGCACACACACACAGAGAGAGAGAGGGGGAGAGAGGGAGGGAGGGAGGGAGGGAGGTAGGGAGGTGTGGTACCTTTTTTGCCTCAGGTAATGCCTCTGTCCCTCTTAGAATTAATATCGACAGACTAACAGTTTTATGACAAGTCAGCAGACAGAATATTGTCACAAGATCGGGTCTTGTAAACTGAGACTGATCTTGCACTTGCCTTTCCCACGGGCTGATCACGCCGATGCATGTAAATGGTCAGGACAGTTGCTGTAACTTAATACTAGATTGTATTGACGTGCACACACATGTGCACAGGTACCACTGAAGTGCCACTCTTTCCTGACGACTGTCAGGATTGCAGATTTAACTACATGTGGAGATTTGACAGTGTGCGCTGACAGCCGAGGCTGCCAAAGTCTTTAACCCATGAAGTACCCAAGGCCGTTTTCTGTATCGGTGTTCTCTCTAGGTCGTCCTCAGACGAGCCATTGTTGCTTCCAGTCATCCCGGTTCGCCATACATCTGGCCAGCTCGTTGGTACTTTGCACAACTTATTTTCTTTTCGTTTCTTGGTTGTATTTAACCATTTGAGAACCCAAGCATCCATATCTTGGGGGGAACATTCACTGAAAATAGCAAACTTCTAGCTATAGCTTGTGAGCTTACAGAACTGCTGTTTTTGGCGAAAGTATTTAGGTGTAGAGGGAAATAAAGAGTGTACCAAGTACAGAGGCGACCCTGGTCAACTAAGTATTAGTTTACTAAGTGGGGGGATTAAGTGGTTAAAAACACAAGTGCTGTGTTTTGGGAATAGATACTTTACTCCCTACTAACGGTGAGTCACACAGCGCTGCCTGTGAGTAAATAGCCTTGCTGGAGATAGCTACTGGATGGAACTGCCTCCTCTAGAGTGAATGGAGCTGCTGCCAGCGCTGTGCGTCACTCATTTCAAATGTTCATGTGGTGAACATGAATAGCATAGGCGGATTTAACCCCCCCCCCCACCCCAGAAAAGAGGCAAAATAAGTAACACTGCAGCTCAGCCAGCAACAATACATTCAAAACATTTAACAGGACAGACATGTAACACTCATAAACACAGTACCCACTAACTAAGAAGTATAGAGCCCTGGGGGACACCAGTCAACACAGTATGGTTTAGCCTGGTGTTTAAGATGTTTCCACAGCTGTTTTGCAAGATGCAAGTCATTAAGTTTGTCTCATTTGTTTATCTCTGTAACTATTCTCTGTAACTATGCATGGACACATGCATGGAGTTTCATATACAAACTTCTATAGTCACAGTCATCAGGACATATTATACCAGCACTGTCGTAGGACTAAACTCAGACAGGATGATGCACAACACACAAGCTCACAGGGACAACCGCACGGCAGGGGAAACACACCACTTTTTGAAAATAATAATTACAATAATTGTAGAGTGGGTGAGGGTCCACAAAGACAGTTTGAAACAGGTATGCCTAATCTGGCCCCTGCAGGCAAACACAGGTAAGCTGAACTAAACCAAACCAAAACATTCACGTCTCTCTGTAGTTGCTGAATCCAAGCCTCTCTTTCTTTTTTATTTCTCCCTCTGTCTATATCAAACACTTTAATTTCCTCTTTTCATTGGCGTGTCTGTATTTTTGTCTCTTTCTGTACGCGCCTCTCTCTTAAGTGCTGTTTCAGGTTGTTCATTGTGTGCCGGTGTGGAGAGTTGGCCTTTGTGCGATGGAACAACAGAAGTGCCACTGCTGCACAAACACGGGACCGATACACTAAATCCAGCCTGCCGGGCCGGTGGGGCCGTTAAGTCGCTCATCCAGCCAGTAAAGCGGTCAGCCGGACAATTGAACAGGCCGCCAGTCAGTCCAGTCGTGTCACTAGCGTCTGTGCTGAGTCGCTAAGCTAGCTCCTACAGATTTAACCTGCTTATGGCTCTCGGCTCTCTCAATGTTGTCTCTTTCCTCCCTTTTTCCCCTGCTGAAATCGCATACAATTCCTCTTCTTGTCTCTCCTCTTCATTCATCCCTCCCCGATCTCCTCTGCTTCTCTCTCTCTCTCTCTCTCTCTCACACTCTCTCTCTCTCTCTTCCCCCGTTGCTCTCCTCAAGGCTTTCCCAGAATTTCCTCATTTCTGACCCTCTCCATCTGGCCTTACTGTGTGTGTGTGTGTGTGTGTGTGTGTGTGTGTGCAATGTGCACCTGTGTGTGTGTGTGTGTGTGTGTGTGTGTTTGCTCCGCTCTTATCTTGTCCACCAGACCTCTTTCTCAGGCCAAAACGTCAGCCGTGCTCCGATTGGCCATAGAATACAAACACACGTCTGCCGGCTCTCTGATTGGCCTGTTAATCTTACATTTTCTCCATTGGCTAAAAGAGCGTCATTTGATGATCGTCCTCTGTTCAGCGTGATAAACGTTTCACATTAACGTTGTGGGAAGTGGAGCTTGTGGTTCCGGGTAGACGTAAACAGTACCACAACCACACCCATTTGTCAGTTGAGTTTACTCAGTAAGAATCCTCAGTGTTAATGTATCCATCTCAAGAGTTAAATGAATACGCTGGATTTTGTTGTGTGCTATAACAAATAACAATCACAGCCGCTCTGGCTCAGAGACTATCTCAACGGTCTAGCGGCTAGACCGTTGAGAGTAGAGACTCTAGCCCCAACTGGTGTGCGTGTGTGTGTGTGTGTGTCTGTCTGTGTGACTGTGTGACTGTGTGTGTGTGTGTGTGTGTGTGGAGGAATCCCGATGAGCTCACCTCCACAAAGCAAATGGTAGCCCTCACCTTGGCTGTTTTAGTGTCATGCCCAACCATTCACACGAAAGTAGTTTGCCGTCATCACTTTAAGGTGCCTGGCGGCGAAATGTCAGTCGTTTCCGTTTGCTACACTGCGTCTCTCTTCCTCCTATGTTTATTTGTGTTTTTGTGCCTGTGGAGTCATGCTATGGTTGATGTACACCAAGGCTTTCAGGTTTTTAAGTGTCTGTAGTGTCTAGTGCGCCAGCCTGTATTTTAGGTCAAGTGGGTGACTGGGAGTGCTAGCTAGGCGGGAATATGCCAGCCAGTCGAGACTTGTTGTGGGGATTTATTTTTTCTTGTTAACTCGACAGAGGAAAAACCAACTTGTCTGAACTCAGAACAATGTATTCGTGTGTTTGAGTCCAAGTCTGACTCATAATTCACAACATGACTCTCTCAATTTGAATTGTTTTGGAATGAATCACAGAGGGATGTGTTTAACATAACATTAACAGCAGTTCCTTTCAGAACTGGGTAATGCCGCAGGGCTCCAAGGTATCCAAGGTGTAAAGAAATACCTGCTTTATACTCCTACCAAAGACACAACCACACATAACTGTAACATCCATTTGGACACTCTTTGGAGCCAAATTGAGTCACTGAGGCTTGTGTGTGCGTGAAAACAAAGACTGAGGTAAAGAAAGAGAGACATTTGGAGGCAGACAGAAAGAGAAAGAGGGGTGGAGAGGGTGAGGGAGAGAGAAAACGGTGAGGTGGGTGAGGGGGAGAGGTATAAAGAAGTGAACAAAGGAGGGGTAGGGTGGGGAGAGGGGGTCAGCTTTCCTGAGAACGAATGAAACCTGACTCTCTCCCGGGGTTAGCGTGAACTCATTCACAGACAGAGAGAGACTGGATGAGGGGCTGGAGAGAGTTCAGGAAGGATCTCCCAATTTTCGGTTACATGTATTCTCTCTCTTTTAGTTTCAATTTCAATTCAAAGAGGCTTTGGCAGACATACGTTTACATTGCCAAAGCAAGTGTGAAATAAAAAAACAGTACATAGTACAGAGATATACTATATAGAATAAAGAAATGTGTAAACAGATCTGTGTAACTTGTGTACTTGGAAATAAAAATATTTTTTACTTTTGTTGTTGTTGAAATATACATATACATTACAGGTAGGCAGTGGAGATAACTTAAACGTCTCTATTTCTCTCTCTCCCCTTTATTGCCTAATCTCTCTTTCTCCCTATCTTCTCTGTTTCCCCTCATATCCTGTTCAGCAATCTCATTTCTCCCCCTGTGCCCTCCTTCTCCCTCTCCTCTCCTCCTGCCTCCCTCTCTTGCCTTATCGTGCAGCCAGTCGGTTGGTGTGTGAAGTCATTTTAAATGTCAGCATTTGAATAGTAACAGAGATTAACGATGGAGAGATAGACAGAAAGGGAATAAGAAGATGGAGGTGGGAGGAGAGGTGGCATAAAAATAGTGTCTGTGGTAACCCTATTCTAACGGCTATCTGTAGACAGGCACGCGCGCACGCATGAACGTGCACACACACATGCACGTGCACACACACATGCACACACCAGATGTTCCGAAGAGCATGGCAGACAGGATTATAAAAAGGAAATGGACAAAGAGACAGACAGAAAGGAGAGATTTCCTCACATTGGTGTGATATATTTATGGTTTCAGGGGTCATGTTGACCCTTGTTGGCTGCTTGAGTATGAAGCCATCATGAGGAATTTAGCAGTTTTCACCCGCCTGGTTGCACACAGTAACGGTACACGTTGTAGATCAGTGTTTTCAAACTTTTTGTGCCAAAGGTGGGTGTGCCTTTGGGCCAATACGAATTGTCCCCTAGGTGCCACAACAGGGATGCCAGGTTGAAAAGTGTATATAAAATATATTTTGTACGTATAGAATTTGCCTCCGTATTAGGAAATTACCGCACTCAGATTACAGATAATTAACCTTTATGGATAGTTGATATTGCAATAATAATGTGTGGTTGACACAAAATCCCAAGCCACACCGTCACCTTGACTCTCATGGCTGCACCGCAGTGTCGCTTTGCACACACTGTTTGGAAACCACTTATAGACAGATAGAGAGAGATATTGTGGAAACCACTAACCACTGGTATAGACAGATAGAGAGAGACATTGTGGAAACCACTGGTATAGACAGATAGATGTGGCACCTTCAGTACACTGAAATCTGGAACTAACACTCCACAGTCCACACACTACAAATGTTACTGTTTTCAGAGGGTTGCATTTCCAAGGAGGAGAGAGTGACGGAGACATTGTTTTGATAGACACATTTTACAACTAAATACAAGCTTTTTATAAGAGAGAGTACACATTTTACAACTAAATACAAGCTTTTTATAAGAGAGAGTACTACGTGCAAGTTGCAACCATAAACCCCTGGAGGTTCTTATAAAAGCAGCTTAGAAACCTGAGAAAAGGTCCCCCTTGTTTTTTATTTCAACAACCCTGTGCTTTATTCTCTTTCCTCGTCTGTGTGTGACTGTGATAAGAGGGCCATTAGTAGGTTGTTCACATCTCATTGTGCTCAGACAAAACTAATATAACTGTCGCTCGCTTTTTTGAGGTAGTCCAAACAGACGACAGGATTTACGGTTTCGTCTCGGTTACAGGCCCCACTCACAGATTATAATCTCTTACACCTTCTGGCTATGCAAGATGGATGCTAGCCGTCTATAAGTGTCATTTGTGTGTGTCTGTCTGTGTCTGTCCAGAGATATCTAACAAACCGCTGGGCCGATCAGAGCTACAATTCTTGGGCACACTTGACACATGAATTAACTGAACTTCACATCCCCATATTGTAGGCAAAATGTATTACTCTGGAACACATTTTGAACTTGTAAAGGGATATAAGAAGAGGTACAGACAGAGACATGCTGGGACTCCAGTCAACTAAAGCAGTGGAGAATTTAGACATTCGTCCAGGACCCAAACTATCGGCTATATTCACTACTTCTTAAACATTTGTTACTTTTATCCATGACAAAAAAAGCTTTTTTCTTTTTTTTAAATAAACTTTTATCCCACGATTTTGCACCCAGTGCCAATTATCTAATGTACTTCTGGGCTCTACACTCCCCTCTGCCAACTTGGGGTTAAAAATGTTTTGAAATAATAATTCAAAACCATGTAGGAAACAAAAAATAAAAGGACCCATAAAAATGTGTCTGCGACCCACAAATGGGTCAAGGCCCAGTGTTTGGGAAACGGTGAAGTAGTTGGGGTTGGTTTAATTGGCCAAAAAGGCGTGAGATCGCCGCCATTGTTGAAATATAAAATGTTCTGTCCAAGTCGATTTGGTTTGATGTTGACGACGCGGCCCCGGCGAGATGTCAAGATACTCTTGACATGTCGGTAATAACACGCAAGCATGCATTTCAGTCCCCCGGAGGACTAAACCATCACCATTTATTTGTGTGGTGGTGGAAGTAATATATAAATATGCCTGGGATTTGAATTCACAATAATGGGCTGTCTATGTATAGAGTGCAGAGAGAGAGAGAGAGAGAGGAGGAGGAGGAGGAGGAGGAGGAGGAGGAGGAGGAGACTGCTGGGAGAGAATGAGGAGGAAGAGAGAGAGGAGCAGGAAAATGGAAAGGCTCCTCAGAGGGAAGAAACACATTTCTGTTTTTACTGTTACTGTCAATGGAAACTCCTGAATCAGCTGAAAACACACGCACACACACACGCACACGCACACACAGGCACACACATGCGTCTCAGATTCAATTACAGTATTGTGAGATGAAGGAGAAATTCTTCAGCCTTCAGCACTTCCAATTAAACCACCGCTCAGAGTGTGTGTGTGACAGACAGTGTACGCGCCTGGCTGCGTGTGTGTGTGTGTGTGTGTGTGTCGGGCATGAACGTGAGCACTCAGCACGTGCGTGCGTGCGCGTCAGTGTGTATGTTTAACAGGCGAGGTGTGTGTGTGTGTGTGTGTGTATACGGGGCTTGGCTTTGATGGCGTTGCATTGCGCTGCGAGGGCCACTGAAGCGTGACGAAGGGTGTATGTGTGTGCGTGCTGCCGCCTCTGATGTCACCTTGTATCATTTCAGGCTAATTTCACCTTTTTCTCAGAGAGAGGCAGAGAGAGAGAACAGAAACAACGGTGGAAATGTAAATGGCATGGTACAACTTTAGGAGGACCCAAACGTACAGTAGAGGAAGTTCATTTCAAAGCTATTCAATTAAAATAGCTTCATTGGCATTTCATACTCGTCTCATACTCAATAATGTCATTCTGATCATACAGAAACCAGAGTGTAGCCACTAAACAACACAAGCTGCTGAGTGAATACTGTATGTTTGTGGAATGGCAATTACCTCTAGCAGAGAGGGAGAGAGAGCAAGCACAGTACCTTGGGGTGCTCTCATCTCTGTGTCTATTCAATGCTCTCTTCTCTTCTTTTCTCTGATGCACTTTGGCCTAAATCCTTAAAGAGCCATCCAATGAGTGACTGGTATTAAATAGGACATGTACAGTATATGAGCAGAAAACAGGGTCACTCGCCACCATAATGATCAACTGGACTTGGCCCAAATTGCAATGATTTGGAGGGAAAAGTGATTACGTGCTCATGAAATTGGATTTTAATTAAGTAAAATGTAGTCGCTGTCCTTGAGAATGATTCCATTTTTAATTGGAGCAGCAAAGTCTCAAAGTGCACCTCTTCTCTTCTCTTCTCTTCTCTTCTCTCTGACTAGACTAAATAGCTATTGATCATTATTAAAGGGATTATTGACGGAGGATGAGGGCGCCCGGCGTCCAGAGTGAGGGACATTGTACGTAGAGAGTGGAGTTGCAGATACAAAGAGATGGAGTTTTCTATACTGTAGGTTACTTCATGTAGAAAGTGACTGGTGCGACATCCGCGTGCATTTGTGCGCATGCATGGCAGGCAGGCATGCACGGCACGCACGCACACACACACATCCATCCATGTGTGTATCACAAATTCAATCTCCAGTGTCTCATAAAAATATGTATCCATTTCCCTCTGTTTCCTTTTGCACTCATCCTTTCCCACCCTTCTCTCTCTCTCTCTCTCTGATCCTTCCTCTGCTGATAATAATTAATATCTAAGTGAAACGCAGCTCTGCTGATAAGTAAGAGACGGACACGGGAGGGTGTGCGTGCGTGCGTGCATGCATGCGTGCGCATGCGTGTGTGTGTGTGTGTGTGTGTGTGTGTGTGTGTGTGTGTGTGTGTGTGTGTGTGTGTGTGTGTGTGTGTGTGTGTGTGTGTGTGTGTGTGTGTGTGTGTGTGTGTGAGACAGAGAGAGAGACTTGAGTATCTGCATGCTTATGGGTGTGTGTCTAACTGGTAGATAACTGGATTACTACAGTGATAGAGTTGGTGAGACTGACTTTGTGTGTATGCAAGGCTTATACTGCACTAGAGTAGAGCCATGTGTGCGTGCTTGCGTGATGCTGATCTTGATAATACATAACCACAGCACCCCAGAGGTTAACTCTGAGGTGAAGAAATAGATGTGTATGTGCCAGACACACAGAGATTTTGTGACTTGTAGAATGATGTCTGCTGGTATACGTTATCGTGCTTTGACTCTCATATTACAGCCACTATATTACTTCTCCATCTTCTGCTGCTGTCTTAATGCTGTCTAGAAGTGCTGTGAGTCTCATGAATCACAGATTTTCATTCCATCATCATCATCACCACCACCGCTCGCTTTTTGCTTCCCAAACGCAGGGGCCATTTTGAAACTCTCCATTCGCTTTGCAACATCGGTCCTCTGTCTCCCGTTGTGCGTGTGTACTCGCTGCATCACGGTAGTGAACAGTCTCAAGTGGCCACACACACAAAAACACCACACTGACACATTACAAACCTTAATTGAATATAATGAACAGAACCCAGTGACAGCACAACATAAGGCTGGATCCATGATGGCCAGTAGCGATCACTTGGAACCTCATTTTCAGGTACAACCCTGGGATTCTTCCCAGGGCCCAAACAAATAGACGGATAGATCAGAGCATTAAATTATCCTAGTAGGCACCACGGGGCCTCCAATTGATATTTGATAACAGAACTATACATGACATAATCTGAGGATGGCTCTCAAATCCTGTATTTCTGTGTGTGCACAAATGTTCATTTGTACACTCACCAAGTTAATAATGGATGAATGAACACTGTTTGACAGACATGAGTGAGTTTCATATTGTCATTGTGTTAAAATACTCAGTATACAGTAAAACAAGGTATTAACCATTTAACCCCCTATTCTTAGTCAAACTGACCTGAGTTGAATCTGTACTTGGAAAACTTTTGTTCTACACCTCATCTCTTCGCCAAAAAATGCTCAGGTTCAAGTGGTTATCACTTTCCCCCCCAGACGTTTACATTACATTTCCAATAGGAGACGTTGATTTTATTTACAACTTAAATACAACCTTTGAGGAACTGAGTTATTTTGTGCAACCACACACCTCATATCAGTTACAAATGGATAATTGAACACTGACGATCTTCGACTTGTTCAGACCGGATGCGATAAAACTAATCGCATTGCTTTTATCGCGGGAATGTTGTGTCCGGTCTTAGCACACCTTTAGAGGACAAGGCCATGATAATTAATTCACTGCTATCATAATGACTGAATGATGGTGGATTATGCTGTGTCTAAAGGCATTCCACTGACTCTGTGTGTGTGTTGCTCCACTCCCTGCCCTTGAGCCTTTATCAAGTCTTTCTAATTATTTTATTATGCAAATGAGGCACCATTATTTCATTAGCAAGGCGGCCAATCACAGAGGCAGATTAGGGAGTGATTAGCATGCAGTCAGCCTCTCTCTCTCCCCCCTCTCTCTACCGTTGTAGGGGGATTATTAATGACCCATCTGGGCACGCACGCACACACACACACACACGCACACACACACACACACACACACACACACACACACAGGCGAGGGCAAGCATCAGGAATGTTTGAAGCTTGTATTCTGGTCATTGACATTTTATAACGATAGATGCACCATCTGTGACCATATCTGATTTTAATAATAATTGGGTCCTCTTTAGTTGTTGTTGGGGTATTTGCCAAACACTTGAAATGCCATTCAATGCAATTCATCTCAGCTCTGCATTTAACCACTTAAATCCTCTATATAGAGCCCTCTATAACTGACCAATGACCATGAGTTAGAATTGTACTTTTCACTCCACACCAAATCACTTTGCCAAAAATAGTGCCAGAAGAGGGATGCTGGAGTTGAAGTGGTTAACTCATTACTCATCCTAAGTAACTGTTCAAACGTTTTTTAACCGCTCCGACAGGGAGTAGTTGGGGTTAAGTGTGTTGCTGAAGACCATTTTGACACTAAGCTAGTAGGAGCCGGGGATCGAACCTTCCTATTCCCAAGCGGCCACTCTACTTCGCTCGATCTCAGTGCATACAAAATGATTGTCATGTGACAGAGATGGACATATACATAGTTGGATGGTTGATGGCCCACTGGCAAATTAAGTAAGAGATACTTAAGGTCCCTGCACACCTGGACGCGTTTTTCGGAAAAACGATGGAGAAACTCTGTCGGTTTTCCGAAAAACGCGTCCAGTGTGCAACCACCTTTACTTTGTTACCGTCCACCACTACTAATTACCCATGTAACATTCTAGTGTCTGTGACTCATTTTGATTTGATTCCAGTAGAGGTACAGAACATTATTTAGCAACGTGCACAAATAGGTTTGTGCTGTGGTCATGGTGATGTTGGCAGGACATCGAGTGAAGGAAATGTTAGCCGCATGGGCCAAATCTGTTTTCTGTTGTGAATTTCACACATATATAGTTAAGCAGACCCTGCTTTTCGAATGGAAAACTTTCAAAATAACACATTTTTTCCCCCCATTTTGTTTTGGTTAACTTAATGTTTTTGTAGGTGTTTTGGTGTGTCAACAGCTGATAGCGGTGAGAATGTTTTTTTATCAGAGTGGCGCAGGAGCGAGAAATGTTTTTGAAATGAAAGCATTCAGGAAGAATTTACCAGAAAGGCACAGTGCATTCCTTCAGTGCTGTAGAGTCTACACTTGCAGTGTAGACCAGTGGTTCACAAATGGTGTGTCGAGGCACTGTGCCCTGAGACAAGTTGCCTTGGGATTTTGTGACAATTGTACAAATAGTTTATATCCTCCATAAATAGCCGATGCTCACAACGTGTCGAGATGAAACATGGTGTGAACTATTTAAGCTTTTTTATTTTATTTAAAGTGGGCAAACTTTTACAGAGTATATGTGTTATGGAGAGCAGCTATTTAGCATGACTATGAATACAACATGCCGTTTGTGTGTCTTCGACACAAAAAGTTAGAAGACCACTGCAATAAACAAAGCAAAATAGCCTTTGGTATCACGGCCACGCGGGGAAGATTTTAGTGCCATACAAAAATAATGGTGGTACAAGAATGTCACACGAAAGTAGTGAAAATAGCTGGTCTATAAGCTGACAATGCGTCCCAAGTGACACATTTTCACTCTTTTCACTTTTTAAAGAATACAAAATGAACAGTTTTCCATCCGACAGCAATCATATATAATGACTTCATGCTCCCTTTGAACATAAGTATCACAGAACACGATCTTCTACCAAGGCTGATTGCTTTTCTTAACTACCGAAGGTAGGGGGGGCGTGTGCTTGTGTGTGTGTGTGTGTGTGTGTGTGTGTGTGTGTGTGTGTGTGTGTGTGTGTGTGTGTGTGAGTGAGCGTGTGTTTGTGTGTTTGTGTGTGTGTGTGAGTGAGCGTGTGTTTGTGTGTTTGTGTGTTTGTGTTTGTGTGCTTGCGTGCGTGTGTGCGTGCACGTGTGTTGACAAATGAGACTCAACAAGGTGGTGCTGTCTTCAGCTGCTGAACTTCAGTGCTATGCCTTGGCAGGAAGTATCCCAAGGCTAAATGTTTCTGCACTCGCACAAACAAGGTCTGAGTGTCCCTGAATGTTCCGCCACTTAGACCACTAAACAAAGACATTTTCTATAACTCTAACGGGAAAATAGTTGTGCTCCACCTCCATCCTCGCCATGAAGGCTAAAAAGAATCTTTTCATGCTTAACGTGAACCTTGGTAAATAAGAGTTCTAATCGACTTGACAATTATGCAGATTCACCATTCGCGTTTCCAGTATATTGTGCGCCGCGGTGCTTTTGTATGGAAAACATGGGCTATCTAGCACGAATAGCCTAAAAGTCTGTGAAGTCCTTTTAAATGTTCCGCCACTCTTAAACCAAGGTTGAACATTTTCTATCTGACTCTCAGAAGAATCCTTTAGAATTAATTCAGAAAGAAAATATATAAATATTCCTCTCTACGTCTCTCTCTCTCTCTCTCTCTCTCTCTCTCTCTCTCTCTCTCTCTCTCTCTCTGGTTACCCACTGGTTTGTAGATGGAGTGATTCTTGGACTTAATCCCATAACCATTTTGTTTACTGTGTTTGTTGACTGCATGGTTGCTGTAGGCTGACGGACAGGCACATAGAGAGACACACTCACCCACACACTGAGTTGTCTAAACCATGCAGAGGACTGCTTGACAACAAGATGTGCTCTGACTCAGACCCTGTGGGAGACTAGGAGTTATGCACCCCCCCCCCCCCCCCCCCCCACACACACACACACTCTCTCTACAGTACAAATCAAAAGTGTGGACACACCTACTCATTCAAGGGTTTTTGATTCAGGGCCTGATTTCACTCAGTCTCTTGTGAACACTTGATGTTGTTGAGATGTGTTTGCTACAAGCATATATTTGGACTTTAATTTGAGGTGCAGCTAATCAGCGATTTCTGAGGCCTGTAACTCTAGTAAACCTATCCGCTTCGGCAGCGGTAACTCTGGGTCTTGTCCTCACTGCAGAAGCCATTTTCCTTGTGGCAATGGATTTTGTGACCGCATTTGAAGAAACTTTCAAATAAATGGACATGGTCACTTCTATTTGCTCACAATATGTGATAGGGATGTTAATAGTTAATATCAATAACATTTTACAGTTAATAAGTAATCGAAAATTCTGTGGTTCTATCATTGGGCAGTTTTCTGTGAATGTAATGCTGTCTGCGCACGCGAGTGGCAGTGGAACGCACATGTGGGCTGGTTAAAAGCCCCCCCCCCACCTTGGTAGCCACAGCAACGTCTGTAGTTTTGCATGTGATGTGACAGACGAGACAGTGCACTTTTCATTTCATGCCATTGTCTGGCCCTGTATCGTAAATGGTCAAATAAATATTTGATTAAGGAATATAATATGCCTTTTTTATTCTTTCAGCAAAATGTAGATTGTTATGCTAGACATTGAGGGAAATCAAGATTATCCGATTTTCTTTTACAAAAACGCTCAACAAAAACGCTCAACGATCAATTAACCCGGTTAATCGATCGATAAGCTTATCAAAACGTATCAATTATCAATAATGAATGAATCGATAATTCCCATCCCTAATATGTGACTATCTATTATTACATTTGAGACGGTAACAAGTTGTGAGTGCACACTTCGTGCACAGTTCAGTTGCACAAGTCATGGACCGTGGCGCATGCGGAAGAGCCTCCTACGCCCATGCTCCACGGGCACGATACGTCACGGACCCCACTGCTGCCTTTTCAACCCAGCTCCCTGGTTTCCCTGTCCGCGATGCGATGACCTGACAATATACACGGTCAGCGGACACAACATTCGCGGAGAAACAACAACAACACGGAACAATTAACAGCAACAACATGGAACAACATGGCCCAGCAATGAAAAGACGCCTGATAGTACTATACAAATAGCTGATCTACAATCTCACAATGCCTCGCAATACAGTAGCCTACCGGTTAAAAAACTGCTATTGTGTGTAACACACACACACACACACACACACACACACACACTGAAAATTACATTATTATAGCTTGTTGCATTAAACATCAGTAGAACTCTATATTCTATTCATCCACAATTGGGTTCAGACCACGACAGATCAGAGGGGGAGCATTGGCATGCTCTTAGGGCGCTGCCGGTTGCCCTCCACATGCCCTCACCGTGACTGGAGGGAGCTTGCCGTGACAAAGGACTTAATTGAATTGAAAAGAGAGTGAATGAAGAAAGGCTCGGATGAAAAGAAACGGGGAGCCAGGAGGAATGTGATCCACGGTGCTCCCCGACGGCGGTGGGAGTCACAGACTAGCAACCCTGCCTGCAGGCGCGCACGCTGGCCCGGGTTTGATGTCGACGTGCATCTCCTCCGGCGGGGACTGTCACCGATTTGTGTCCCTCTCTATCGCCTGAGCGCAGATCACAAGGAGGCTCCGCACTGGCCAATCGCTCCTCTCCTCTCTCCTCTCTCCTCGGTCCTCTCCTCTGCTCTCCTCTCTCCACTCTCCTCTCCTCTCCTCTCCTCTCCTCTCCTCTCCTCTCCTCTCCTCTCCTCTCCTCTCCTCTGCTCTCCTCTCTCCTCGGCCCTCTCCTCTGCTCTCCTCTCTCCTCTGCTCTCTCCTCTCTCCTCTCCTCTGCTCTCCTCTCTCCTCTCTCCTCTGCTCTCTCCTCTCCTCTGCTCTCTCCTCTCTCCTCTCCCCTCTCCTCTCTCCTCTGCAATCCTCTCTGCTCTCTTCTCTCCTCTCCTCTCCCTCACTCCTCTCTCCTCTGCTCTCCTCTCCTCTGTAATCCTCTCTCCTCTCCCCTCTCCTCTCTCCTCTGCAATCCTCTCCTCTGCAATCTCTCTCCTCTGCAATCCTCTCCTCTGTAATCCTCTCTCCTCTCCCCTCTCCTCTCTCCTCTGCAATCCTCTCTCCTCTCCCCTCTCCTCTCTCCTCTGCAATCCTCTCTCCTCTCCCCTCTCCTCTCTCCTCTGCAATCCTCTCTGCCCTCTCCTCTCCTCTTCCTCACTCCTCTCTCCTCTGCTCTCCTCTCCTCTGTAATCCTCTCTCCTCTCTCCTGTCCCCTTTGCTCTCTCCTCTGCAATCCTCTCTCCTCTCCCCTCTCCTCTCTCCTCTGCAATCCTCTCTCCTCTCCTCTCCTCTCCTCTTCCTCACTCCTCTCTCCTCTGCTCTCCTCTCCTCTGCAATCCTCTCTCCTCTCTCTTCTCCTCTCCAGTGTTTGGGCTTCTTTTCCTGTAAAGCTTGTAAATATTCGTAGCGAGTTGCGTTTATTTGGGCTTGTTTCTAAGTGTACTTGCTTATTTAATCCAGTGGTTTGAATGAACGTATTTGTTGGTAATTGGTACATTGCTAAAATGTACATTGACAATTTGACAGTAAGCTATAGCCAGCACTTAATACTAGACTACATTGCAGTATATATCATACCGGTATCTCAATATGACCCACCCGCTGGTCGTTGTGTGCTGTCAGTACAGAGTAAAACATGGTCTTGAGAGGACAGCTGTTAGACCAACAAACATCTTGATTCATATGACTGTGGAGTCTACCAGCTATATCACTCCCAGCTATAGCATCCAACCTGTTAGCTACATGAATCAGCCAGCTAGCAGTAGACAGCAGTGCTGCATATGACTACACCAAGGCCAGTGTTGCCAAGTCTGCTTATTATAAGCGACTTCTGGCTTTTCTGTAAAGTCGCTTTTAATATTGGCGGTTGCGGTGTGTGTGTTTGTGTGTGTGAGAGAGAGAGAGAGAGAGAGAGAGAGAGATATGAAAATATTTGAGAACCACTGGTCTAAAGCAACATTAGACAGTAAAGTTTGACCCGGTTGCTTGTCTCCCTCGCAAAATCTGGCAACACTGGCCAAGGCCCATATAATTGCAAGTTGATTCGTTCGGCTAGCCATTAGCGACATGTGATGTCTGTCTATATTAAGGCCGTTTCCTGCAGATAGCTCACAAGTGATTGGCCCCGGGCTATGATGATGGGCTCAGATGATTGGCTGAAGGCAATGATGGTTTAGTCAGAGGTGACTGGTATTGACCTGAAGTGATGTCTGTCTTGAGATTAGCCTGCAGGTGGTTTGCTAATGAACACACACACACACACACACACACACACACACACACACACACACACACACACACACACACACACACACACACACACACACACACACACACACACACACGATAATCACAAACAAAGGTGTCAGTTGAGGGGGTGATGTCAGTCGGACAATATAATAACCCATTCCAAATCCATTTGATAGATAGATTGTAGATGCTGTTCAATGCGGACACCATTCCATCTGGAGTTATCTTGACTGAGAGCTCTAAGATAATGTTTGGCAAATTAAAAATGGAACATCCACCACATGCTAATGTCAGAGCATCACATTAAACTGTTACTAACGAGATTATTAACAAACGCTGTGCTTTTTCTCCGCAACGCTCTAATGCCTAGTTCATGCTCCGTCGTACGAGGGTGTCTTTTGCCAAAAATAGCCCGATCGATTGGCTATTTTTGGAACACGCCACCGCAGTGTGACAAAGTATAATTCAGCATTAAAGCTGTTTCGTCATGAATCTTTGATCTGAACATAAATAAAGAAAAGCGCTATATAAGTCTTCTGCATTATTATTATTATTATTAAATGTGTATTTTTTTCTTTCCACACTTCTTTTTCGCTGTAGGAAGTTGCACGTTTGACGAGGGCTTCACCCCGTGCGACTACCAGCAGGACCCTTATGATGACTTTGACTGGACGCACATCAGCACCCAGGAGGTGTCATACATCTCCCCACACCTGCCACAAGGTGAGCCTTTTATTCATCTCTACTGTACATCCATCACCCATTCATCCATCACTCCAGTCGCCCAGGTGTTCCACATGCTTAGTCATCCATCGATTGATTTATCAGTCTATCCTTTCATTCATTCATCCTTCCCTCCGTCTCCCCCACACCTCCTCTCCTCTCCTCTCCTCTCCTCTCCTCTCCTCTCCTCTCCTCTCCTCTCCTCTCCTCTCCTCTCCTCTCCTCTCCTCTCCTCTCCTCTCCTCTCCTCTCCTCTCCTCTCCTCTCCTCTCCTCTCCTCTCCCCTCCCCTCCCCTCCTTAATCAGTTGTTTTTTCTGCAGGGTGATGATGAAGGGGAAATTAAATCTTTCTGCCTCAAGGCTGAGAGTCTAATTAACGGGATATGAGGTCGTTAATCAACGACAGTGAACAGGGAAGGTTGCCTCCTTTACATGGTAGAACCAAATGTTACAACGCGAGCCGGCTTCACAGCGGAGAGACACTTGCCCACTTCAGTGTCACAACGATGACAGTGGAACGTTAACCACTGCCGACCCTATTATTGGGCATGTCATTATTGGCTGGCAGGCTGCATTCATTTTTTTTTATCTCAGATTATTTTCCCACATTCCGTTTTTGGTCAAAACAAGCGTAAAGCTTGTTTTGACCAAAAACGGAATGTGGGAACTGCCCATAACCAAAGCATTGATGATCGTGGTTACACAATCTATATGTTTTGGGTGAATTAAAAGATCTGCTTCCGGTTCACAGCCTGGGAGTTTTTGGTCTTCAAAAAAGAGTAGTAAGGCTGAAAAGACTGGCACTGGCGGAAGAATTCATTCATTGATAGTGGCAGTCAATGAGTTAACGTGTCTTCCTCAGAATTCACTCACTGAAAAACTTGTGGTTGACATTCTTCAACTTAATCCCATAATCTCAAGTCCCATCTGAATATCTCGACTCTCTCTGTCTCTCTCTATGTCTCTCTCTCTCCCTCCTTCTTTCCCGTTATCTCCTCTCCTCTCCTGTCGTCTCCTCTCCTCTCCCCTTCTCTCACGGAGGATTAAAATGGTATCACTTTGTTACCATGACAATATATCAGCATTATTTATCTCCCATGCTTATCATTGTGACAGCCCAGCCCGGCTGACATTTAGAGAAAGGTTCAGTTCAACACCAGGCCCTCTCTCACGCACGCACGCACGCACGCATATATATACACACACACTCCCAATGTAGCCTCCCATAATGCTTTCTGATGAGCTTAGTCTGTATTGGAGTGTGTGTGTGACTGTGTGTGTGTAGGCTTTGCCCAAGGGCACAGGGGCAGGATCTGGCATTTAGGGCTATTAATGCCAGTAGAGCAAAGGCAGTATAGGGCAGTATAGGGCCAGTGGAGTTTTGATAGGCGTCGGTGGCGTAGACATCAGATGTGTCTGGCATTTACCAGAGCAGCAGATGCCAGGGCCACGGACAAGGTATTTAGAGGACTTGGTGTCTAGGGGGGGTTAAATGCCTTGCCCGGGGGGAGCCTGCTTTGTGTTACTAATGTCATCACAGCATGGGGTGGGGGGGGGGGAGTCCAGAGGGTTGTGGGATGGATGCTTGGAGGTATTCAGTGCCCTGCCCCTCAGGGGCAGGCGTGGAGAGGTGGGATGGTGTGAGAGAGGGAGGCTTCTAAACAACATATCTACTGCTGTCCACCGGACTGTGTGATTGCGCCTATCGGTCAACTAAAGTTCGGCTTGTTTTAAAACATACCGTGAATTCCTCAGTGTTGACCATTACAGGGTCATTTGAGTACATTTTTACACTCTCAGAGCTTAATGAACACATTAGCCCTGGCTTAATATGTTATAGCAAAACTAGCCCATCTACAATCTCACAATATGTTTTGATGTGACATGTCATGAGCTTGTAAATCTATTATTATTATTATTATTAAAACATGTATTTATTTTATATTATGTATTATTATTATATGGGGGCCCACTTTTGGAGGAACAGTGGGTTTTGCTGCACAGTGTGAAAGGACTATTTGGGACGTTGTGGGGTGACGTACATGGCAAATTGTGGCCAACGATTATTTATACAATTATATGTTTGTACCTCAGCGCCCACGCTGTTGTCCCGGCTGCCAGTCCTCCTCCTCCATCTCGCCTGCAGGCGGTTTCAAGAGTGCAGGTCTGGGCTGGCAGTGTTTGTGAAGGAAGATAAGAGTCTCTCCAAACTAATCTCTCATGGGGGTTGGTGTTGGCACTACCCGCTATGCCAGGGGGCTGGATGTTACTTTGGCGGGACGACTTGCTGAGGCTCAGCGGTTTGTAGCAAAATAGAGTGCTACAGCGATGACGTATTTTTTGTAGGCCAAGCCGGAACCATGGGTTCCCACTGCAGATTTAACTCAGGAATTATCTCATCGCATAAAGTAAGAAAATAATCTCTGTAGCAAACAGATGATATTGATGTGTTTTGCCCAACAAAATAATCTCCACAAATCCACAAATCAACACTCTATGATGATTGAAAAACAAACGATCCGGGCACTCAAGGTAACATGGAGGCTGCCAACATGTTTTGATCTCGAGAAATGAATATAGACAGACAGACATAATCATTAAATAGTACTACAACATGTATATATATATATATATATATATATTTTGCGGCTTCCGCCTTTATTTTATATTTTTTATAGAGGGACAGACTGTAGGCTGACAGAAAATGGGAAGAGAGATTGTGGAGTGACATGCAGTAAATGCCGTCGGGATCGGTAGTCGAACCCGCGGAACACTGCCAGACTGGATTACCAGCCAATGTGCCTGGACCGCTGAGCCACGGCCCAGGCCCCCAGTTATATCTTTACTTAGAGAAGTGGTAACATTTTGGGCCGCAGCCCTTCCTCAGACCTTCACATCAAAATGACTTGAGAAATCAGTACATATTATAGTGTGACCTACGTCCTACGTCACCTACCACACCTGTGGCCCATCAACCATCAGTCCCCAATCATTGTCACCGGTCAGGTGACATTGACAATAGTGATTAGTACAAGTCTCAGTGTAAATCCATTGCATTAAATACAGATTACAATTAATACACAATATATTCATATTTATCCCACACCTTTACAGACATTGTAAATGTACACAAAAATAACTCAGGCTGACAAAGCCATCATACTGCGACCTAAGAGGCGCCCCTTGTCTACTCTAAATGTAAAAAAGACAGGGAAAAGAATACCTTATGATCAATTAAAAACAGAAGAGTTTACTATTATTATGGATAACAACCAGGATCGAGGAGAAGATAATGTATATAAATATGACCGCGGCGTAGATACCCATTGAGTTGATACCATGTGCATCTATAGACACATAAAACAACAGATAATCAGAGGTATACCCTACCCACAGGAGGCCATTTATAAAAAGGTTTGAACATTTTCTTTTAAAGAAAAAATAGAAAAATGCCAGTGTTAATGTGGCTAATGTCAGTGCTGGATATAGTGGACCAGACATCTTACTTTATGTTTTTTTGCATTTGTATTGAAATAGATGAGGTGTTTGTTTTGTGACATATCTGGGTCTCAGGGCTGATATGGAAGCTGTTTCAGCAACATATCCTACTCCTAATGTTAATATACTGTAACCACGGATTGCTTGAGTCACGTCAGCAATTCAGCATGGGTAACACGGGGACGAGACTGCTAATATTTAGGTAACTAATCACTCTAATTAGCGGTAACATTTTGCACCAGGCAGCGTTAAGTTTTCTATAAAGGTTTTTATGTCGTATTGTGAGTTGTGACATATCTGGGTCCCTAGACTGATTGGAGTATTTTTAGCCAGCGTACAACATCTTGGCAGCCATCTTAAGGACGTTTCTCATGTCAGACGTCTTATGTCTGTGCCAAAAGAAAAGCTCCATTGAACCATCATGTATTAATTTAGTATTTTTAGTACCGAACATAGTAGTGTATTATAGGAGCCTGAGGAAAGGAGATTTCATCAAAGAAGAAGAGGTTATTATTGGTGAAATAACTGATGTGCAATTGTGCATCGTCTCAAAGAGTCGTCTCTGATTTGGAAGCACAATTTTTTTTTTTGTAATGCACTAAAGAGACATTAGCACAGTTTCAGAAAATATAATTTAGAGAGAGAAAGAGAGAGAGCTCCTCTAGACTGGTTCCAGCTTGGTTCCAGTCCACTTTGGAACTGGTCCATTTGAGAATCTGTGATAAACACGCTCCTATTCAGAACCAGGATGTGGGATTAATCCTATATGCTGCCATTGGCTGAGAGAGAGAGAGAGAGAGAGAGAGAGAGAGAGAGAGAGAGAGAGAGAGACAGAGAGACACAGGAATAAAGAGGCCAATCCAATAAGTGGGTTACACTATTTGGTTTTGAAAAGTGTGTGTGTGTGTGTGTGTGTGCATGCACGCGTGTGCGTGCATGCACACGCATGCGTTTGTGTGAGCGCGCACACGCTACATGTTCCAATTGAAGCCTGCTGTGCTAGTGTTCCATTCTGCTGAGAACGGGGTTTTTCACAGTGGATTAACGGAACAATGCATGATAACTCACCATTGTCTTACGAGCCATTGTATAGTCCCCTATCATATCCCCAATGCCATTATAATATGCAAATAGAATTAACCCACAGAACAAGACAAGGGAACGCTGTATGGGCGACTTTTACTCTCACCAGACATCCAATTAAATTAAAACAAACGCTTACTAGGCGGGTTGGCAAAAATGACCACCACAACAGCTCGGTTTGCTGATGGGAGGTGTGTGTGTGTGTGTGCTTGTGCGTGTGACTGCCATCAGGGGCTGTGCCACTCAGCACCGTCCCAGATTCTAATATACGGAGGTATTCCCAATAGAGTATATATCCTGCTGAGATAATTAAATAACTAATAGAATTATTACAGCAGTATATACAGTATAAGAACATGTACACACACACACACACACACTCTCTCTCTCTCTCTCTCTGCTAAGGCCCTGTAGGGCAGGGTGGAAGAGAAGAAATACTTTGAGTATAGAGAAAATCATTTGATAGGGTAGACGGAAGAAGAGATGAGTGCTTTCGGAGGATTTGAGGAGGTGGATTTGAGGTGGATTTTGGCGATCTCTCCTCTCCTCTCTGCTAGTGGTCTGTGCTAGAGGTTTCTGGAGTAGTGATTAAGGACAGAGGAGGAGAATATCGGATTTCATCCCTTTTCATTTCACAAACATCTGTTGGAGATCTGAGTTGATTACCAAAACATCTGGACGGACTGAAGGACTGTCCTGTCATCGGCGGTTTGGCTACCTCCCCTCCTCTCCCCAGATGCTCTCGGTCTCCCCAGAGGCAGGGTTGGAGCTGACATCCTGTCGGATGTCACCCCGTGAGAGATGACGCTGGCTCCACTCAGTTGCCAATGTGAACTCAATCTACGTTGTTGGCCTTTTCAAACATTCGTCCGTGCTGGTTGAACGTCATTGATGGTACAGCATCGATGGCATGAATGGAAATGTTCCATTGTTCCAATGTTCCAATGTTCGTTATGCTTGTGTGGTGTTCTTGACTGGGCATCATTTATGGTTATAGAATCCAAAGGGAAGCACACACATCTCTAAAAAAAAAAGCATTTGGTTTATGTGGAGATATTATTTTCTCGCAGGAAATGTCATGATTTCAGCCTCATTGCCAGCCCCCGTTCCCCTTTTTATATTGGCAGATACATAGTAAATCTATTAATTTCCTACCCAATTATTATAGGTGCAGAGACATAAAACTCCATAATCAGTTGGCTTCCAATTTGCCATTACTGAGAAGACATTGGGGGCTGACATCAGCTAGTCTTAAGACAGGAGACCCCAGCCCCCCCCCCTCCCCCCCCACACACACACCTCCATGCCGTCCTGCTGCGGCCTTTCTCCAGAGGCAGGTGTGCCCCCCCCCCCCTTATTTACTGAGGAAATCTTTTGCTGAGCAAGCTTGTTTTTTTTTCTTCCCCCCAAGTAACATCCTACCACACAGTTCCTCATGTTCACACACCTGGGAACTACGCAATGTAACCACTGTCAGACTTGATCTGAACCACACCACGGGGCGTTTCAGAGCTGTGTTGATCCCTCGTAGTGGGCCAGGATTATTAAACAAACATTGATTGAGGATGACACTATTTAGCTGAAATTATGAAATGTCTGTAAGGTAACAAAAATATATTTCATCACCTTCATTAAACTGCACTTAAACCACTTTCCCCAGGGCTCTAAGTATGCTGGTATTTCTCTTCTCTTCTCTTCTCTTCTCTTCTCTTCTCTTCTCTTCTCTTCTCTTCTCTTCTCTTCTCTTCTCTTCTCTTCTCTTCTCTTCTCTTCTCTTCTCTTCTCTTCTCTTCTCTTCTCTTCTCTTCTCTTCTCTTCTCTTCTCTTCTCTTCTCTTCTCTTCTCCTGTAACAGTCTCCCAATCATGGAAAACAAAGGAAAAACATGAAGATTGGTGTGTGTGTGTGTGTGTACGTGGAAGACTAAGCACAAAAGAATGAAGGGGGGAGGGGTTACAGGGAGGAACCACTGATAGAGTGATGAAGTGAAACACGGCTCAGCATTTTTTCACCGTGACGAGAAACGCACTGCTTGGAACAGACGATGTCAGAGAGAGGACAAACCCAGGGAGGAACCTAAGAAAAGAGAGAAGAGATGGGGGGGCAGAGGGGTTATGTTGGACAGGCTCCATTATCAGATGGTGTACAGATGGCGTTCTCTTCTCAAACTGACCAGCAGCAACCAGGAAGTCAAAGCTGTGACTCCCCACAACAGGCAGAATGGAAAGTGCATTATTGTGGGCCGGGTCCCTTGAGGATATTGCAAGTGATGATATGACATTTATATTCTGCCTCAGACATACATGGCTCAAAACCTGCGGACCATCCTGAGAGATTTAACTCTTCATACAATAGTCTTGCGCAGCCGGACAACACCTCCCAAAATCCAACTAATCTGTCATTTCCGTGCACAAAAATATATTTTAAAATATCTTTCGAGCTTATTATTTTATTTCCATTTCTGCTAAGCAACAAGCTATAGATGGGTAGATGATATATTACGAGACATTTGCGCGACTGTAAAGACGAAACGGAAGTGCGGAGGAGGCTCTTTATATTTTGCTCATGATAGTTTCCGTTGCTCCAGACTGTATGACGGAAGCGTTTGAAAATTGCAAGAGGCAACATGCAAGACTATTCATACAAGGATGCAGGTTCAATCCCGCCAGTGTATCCACGTGTCTGTATTTGGCATAAGATGGATTGAACCCTCATCCACTAATGCATTCCAAGTATTTCTAGTTAAGTGCATTTGCTAACTACTTAACCACTTAGACTCTCTATACTGTAAAATGGACTTGCGTTGCACCATACCTTTCCATCTACACCAAATCTCTGACAACCATCCCCCCCCAGGGGTTCAAGTGTATAAATGTCTTGTATAATCTGTTTTTCATTCTGTCTTTCTAACTGCAGGTTCCTATATGTATGTGGACGTGTCCCAGTATGATGTTGGGGAGAAGGCCAGGTTTCAGCTGCCTGTCATGAAGGAGAATGACACGCACTGCATCGACTTCAACTACCTCCTCACCAGCCCCGATGGATCCAGTCCTGGAACGCTCAATGTTCTAGTCAAGGTACTGTATGAAGAACCTTTACTGCCAGTCAGAGATGTCATTTAACACTTTGATGGTGGCTAATTGTTTAATCCAGGGTTCCACGTTGCGTAATACGATAAACCCGCTATTTGTTTAATGCGTTTAATTCACCGTTTTAAAATAATTAAAAAGAAATAGCTTTCGCGTTATGATGATGAAACGGGAAATCAAGTCTTCCTCTGGGCTGCTAGGGCTTCTGGGAAATTGAGCCCAATGCATGTGAAGTGTGAACTGTCCGTTTGTTTAGACTACAACATGCTGTGCAGGGTGGCTTCGTTTCGCATTGTCATGGCTGCTGGTTCTTCTGATCATAACAAGCCATCGGACTATTTTTTGCCGGATTTTCGTGGTTGAAAGCTGCAAATACTTCAGCGTATGCTCTAAAGGTAATAAAACAATCTTGGCAGCGTAGAATATTGGATTAAATAGCTGGGAACGCGGGTTATACAGTAATACTGTTAAAAGGAAAATAGAAAAGAAAAAGAGAGAAAAAAAGAAAAAAGAAATTGTGCCAAATATGCCCAGTTAAAAAAAATACCTGATCTACATGCTTGCAACGCATGGTGGCGCATTGTGAGATCTGCTTGTATAGATCCTGAATGTGTAAAGAAACGAAAATGTTTGGAAAATCTTCGCGTATACATGCCCAAAACAGCTGCCATCCGAGGCAGAGATGTTCTCCGATCTACGTTCGATCTAGCCTGGTTAATAAACCAGACTAATATCGCACGGATCCGCGGGATATTAGTCTGGGGAGGCTCAGCTTGGATTTCATTTCCAGGGAAACATTTTCTCTTTGACGCAATTGGTCAGAGCTACTGTCAGTCAAAGGTCTCAAGCATTGAACGTCACTGTACCAAAGCCCGCCCATATTGCATACCGTGTCCCTATTGGGCGCACACGTTCTCGTGTGTAGGAAATGGGCGTAAAATTGAGCCTCTCCAGACCGAAATCCGCCGGTAGGCAATTTTTTTTTGCCAACGGCTGATTCGGTCTGGTTTATTAACCAGGCTACGTTCGATCTACATTCTTCGCTGCATAACCCGCTATACACACCTTTTATTCCATTGTCTTTCCCTGTGTGCTAAACCCGCTTTTTGTTTTATATGTTTAATTCGCCTTTTTTGATGACTTTCATGAAAATCCTGCTCCGGCTGTAAAGCTCCCTCCAATGCAAAGTGAACGAGGGGGTATAGACAAAGTGAACGAGGGGGTATAGACAAAGTGAACGAGGGGGTATAGACAAAGTGAACGAGGGGGTATAGACAAAGTGAACGAGGGGGTATAGACAAAGTGAACGAGGGGCTATAGACAAAGTGAACGAGGGGCTATAGACAAAGTGAACGAGGGGGTATAGACAATCTCTCTGTTTGTGAGTGGCATCTTGGAAATGGCTTATGTGTCGGCTCAATAACAAACGATCGGACTATTTTCAGCCGGATAATCATGATACGGAGCTAGAATTACGACGCATTGACTCTTCAAAGGTAACATCGGCAGCAACCGTAACTTCTTGTAATGTTAATTACAGCAATAAAGGTGTTTTAATCTAATCAAATTCTAATCAAATTCTAATCTAATTTTAATCTAATTCTAATCTAATCTAATTCAAATGTATATAGCACTGAAGTGGTTACTGCATGTTTTGTAATAATAATAAAAATCTACAAAGTAACTACCGGTAGTAACTAAAGTTTTCAAATAGATGTAGTCGAGTAAAATTATAAAGTACAATATTTGCCTGTGCGATGTAGTGGAGTAGAAGTACTGGAAATTCGAAATACTCGAGTAAAGTACAAATGACTCAAAACTGTACTTTAGTACATCACTTAAGTAAATGTACTTAGTTACTTTCCACCACTGCTTAATTGTGAAGACATAACAAAACAACTGAAAACTGTTTATCAATAAAACAGAATATGACACATTACAGTAAATTATTCTGGTGTGAGTGTCTGGTTAGAGGTCAAGCCAGAATTATTCTTAGTCACGCTGTGGCACATTGTGAGCTTGTAGATCGTCTGTTTTTGGTGCGTGACACAAGCACACAGCTAAGTCAGACTTTGGTGTTTTACAGCTCCAGCACAGCTGTATGTGAGTGTCCTTGTCATTGGGAGGATCTTGATGTAAGCTTGGACGTCTTGCAGAGCGTTCACTCACATCAGATAACACACAAGCTCACCGTGTTTGATGATGACGACACCATGATCAAACGCTGTGGCTGTTTACTTTCACGCGCTGATCTGCTTTTCATCTGCAAACCAGCGCCGATTTTTCTCCCTCTGCCCTGTTTTCCCTGCACGATTTTGCGTGTTTTTTGGAAACACATTGAATGCGTCTGTCACTTCCACTTTCACCGCGTTCCTGGTTCACTTTTTCCCCCCGTATAAGGGAACACAGGCGTTTTCGAGTGCATGTGGAAAATGCAACAGACCAGATGTTCTTTGGCACGCAGTGATATTTAGTGTGTGGTGAGTGTGACTGCATAATCATTGCCTTATTGTCTCCTCTCTAGGTAAACAAGGGGCCCTTGGCTAATCCTATATGGAACGTCAGCTCCTACACGGGCAAAGACTGGCTTCGTGCTGAACTCGCCGTCTCTACATTCTGGCCTAATGAGTACCAGGTAACACTTGTGACTCAGATAATAATAATAGGTTGAGTAAGATATATTTTTGTGTGGCTAGATTAAGTTATTACAAAGCTTGTGCGTGCGTGCATGCGTGCGTGCGTAACGGTTAGTTTGTGCTATGTTCCAATTAAAATGTTCCCCATACAAGACTTTGACATCATGGTTCTGGTTCCTGTTATGCTCATTGATGTTGTGTGATGTCATACATTGTTCTCCCCCATTTTCGTTCTTCCAGCGACATCCTCCAAAAATGAAACGAAAACTGCTTTCAGTCATAAAACATCAACGTGTTGAGTCCAACGTTCATCCTCCCCTCCTGTCTAGCCTGTCTTTGTCAAACCCAAATGAGCCGGAATTCTTCACACTCTGTTGCTAAAGCAAATGTTGACAAGCAACTTTAAGAGAATGAAGGGTAACAGTATTGCAACATAATTAGGCAATAACTCAGTCCCGGGCAATCAAATAAGGCAGCTGCATCAGTCTAGGTCTTTGACTAACAGTTTCAGCATGTGTAAGCCAGGGGCCATGTACACATTATATGGCACGCACAGGGGAAGGAAGGGTTATAAAGTTACAATAATTAGTAAAATTCAAGAAAACTATCTGTCAATATTTCATAGTAGGCCTAAGTACAAGGAGGAATGAAGTATAGCTCAGAGCAAAAACAATCTCCCTCTCCGTCTCCCTCTCCCTCTCTTTCTCTCACGCGTGCGCGTGAGTGCGTTGTCGTTCATCTGAGTGTCACTGCAGGGATCACAGTCAGTCATCTGGTCTTTCTAGTTTTGACAGTACAACGCTCATTAACATGATGTGTGTGTGTGTGTGTGTGTGAACCGTGCGGGAGGGGTTGTCTGTGTTGACAGATGTGTGCGTTGTCGTGGGTGAGGTTATCAGCTGAATGTAGTGGCACATTCTCTCGCTCACTCTTACAGTACACGCACATACGCACGCACGCACACACACACACACACACACACACACACACACACACACACACACACACACACACACACACACACACACACACACACACACACACACACACACACAGCCAGAGATGTATATTTAGCACAGTGAAGAAGACTGAAAGCATCCTTTAAGCTCAATGCCCCTTGGGGGACCAAGGGGGAGATCTAGACAGAATTAAACTCGTGTGTCAACACGTTTTTAATTGGATATAATCGTCCTGATTGGCCGGAGCTCCTGTTAGTGTCTCAAGCTGCAGGGACAGGTTATTTAGATTTGAAGTAATGAAGCTATAATTTCATGTTCTGACGTGTTTTTAATGTTGGCACTTCGGGTGGCGTTGTGATGAGATGAGACCGTGTACACATGGGTACACTACAAACGGAAACAATATTATTGCTCTCGGGGAGAAACCGCTTACATCCATTTTTTAACTTTTTTTTTTCTCGCTTTTTTCATCGTCCAAGAATGTCATACAAAAGGACACTAAATCGAGTAGTCGTAAGTCCTATCTTGTTGTACAATAGTGACACGGAAAAACACAGTAAAAAAGCTCAACGCTTGCTGATGCGACATATCATATCATAGCTTATAGATCTGCTGTTTTTTGTATATTTGAAAATGTGCAAAAATCTTTTATTTTAACAGTTTCCGTGCTTTGAATGGATTACTCCAGGTTAATGTCGCTGCCATATCGGACATACGCGAGTTTTGTTTTATGTGTTTAATCCGCCGTAATGTAAACAAAAAAAAGAAAATTCTTCTTCGCCGCGGAGAAAGAGAGTAGGCGCATCTGTTGTGATAAAAAAAAACGGAAATCGTCACATGCTGTGGGCTGCTAGGGCTTCTGGGAAATTGAGGCCAATGTAAACGAATGGGGTGCAACGCCTCATTGAGACCAGTCTTGTGTGCGTCTTCCGGGTGCACCAAGATGGTGGATGCTTCACTCGGATCATAACAAACCAGGGGAGCTTTCTTTGCTGGATTTTCGCGGATTAAAAGCCCAAATAATTCAGCGTATGCTCTAAAGGTAATACAACAATCTCGGCAGTGAAGGGGGGTTGATTAAAAGTCAGATAAATCGTTTTCCGCAGTCAAACTGTTAACGCATTATTTTCTTAAAAATATTAACTTTTTGAATCAATTACATCAATCAGTTAGATCAACCGATGCACCCATACTGCTACTGCCACCATCAGGGGAAAAACCCTGGTAAAAGTGACACTCTTTCCTTTGACTATAAACTTGTCAAGGTCCTTTATGTGTTGGGTAAGTGCCTTGACCTCCGCCTGACCGCAGCCCAGTGAATCACTCATTTTCAATCTCAATACCTATTTGGTTGCTCATTAATGTCACCATGGGCTCAATTTATCAGCTCATGGTCTGTTGGTCTGTTTGGCCTCTTTTCTTAATTTATTTTTTACATCTAATCGGTGTTCAGTATTATCCAGATCACTCCCACCAAGGACCAAAACGCAGTTAACGCACAGTAACAACTGGACTGCATCCATCCTTCAACCTCGACAGTGCACTCAAAAACATTTGACTGCAGAGCCATCGAACCACTGAATGCAGTGGTCTACTATGGAAGCACACAGTTGGCACAGTTGGTGTTGGCGGGTGGGAAGGGTGGCTTTTTTGGTTAAAATGCGTGTCAATGGCCCAGGCCGTAGCGTAACGGTCTGGGCACCGGACTGGTGATCCAGTCGCGGTGTGCCGCGGGTTCGACTCCCGGACCCGACACGGCCTTTACCGCATGTCATCCCCCCATCTCTCTCCCGTTTCCTGTCAGCCTACTTTCTATCCCTTAAAAAATCAATAAAGGCGTAAGCCACAAAAAAATATCTTAAAAAAAAAAAAAAAATGCGTGTCAATAATCTGCACTCATTTCTATAGATTCTTTGTTCAGTAACAGGGATTCTGAACAAAGACAGAATTCAGGGGGACAGAATTCAGAATTGGAATTGAGAGCCCCGAACTAAGCTCATGCCTCCTTCAATGCATGAGGAATGAGCAGGCCGCTGCTTATCACCTGACAGGGGGGAGTTTCCCCGGTAAGGACCAACCAGTTCCTTTCCCCTCCATCAGGCACCCCAGCTGACGTCCGGGCGGAGGAATATAGAGACCAGGATTACTGCATGTTTTTTGTGAGGGTACCTATAGGGACACGGGGAGAACATGGAAACTCCACACAGAAAGGCCAACCCCACCTAGGGTATGGGCGCTGATGATGCGGAGGAGAAGAACACGCCCCAGTCGAACCTGGGACCTTCTAGCTGTGAGGCGAAAGCGCTATTACAGGGCTGGAGAAACGGGGAGACTCCTGTTACTGAACAAATTATTTGAGAATATAGTACCATAACCTTTTAAACAAAAAATCTGAGATGTCCCGATACTGTATCGGTATCGGAAAAGTATCGGATCAGCCCTTATTTGATCATATTGGGTCATATCGGTATTTGCTAATATGCCATCTAACCACCGATCCGACACGGGTAAGGGGTTGACGCTATGGCAGGTAAATGAAATGTTGGGGAATGTGGAGTTTGCTTTAGAGTTGCCCAAACTGCCAAAAGTGCACATTTGAGGAGTCTGCTATAAACACAACGGGGGTATATAGCTATAAACACTATTCCCGGTCGGTGGACTTCAAAATAAGATACATTTAAATATTATTCTCTGGTATCGGTATTCGCCATCCATATCGGCTAACACAGAAATTGTGGTATCAGGATCGGATCGGAAAATCGGCACATCCCTACTAAAAAAAAAAAAAAAAAACATATCACTATCCTACCTTTTAATGTGGTCCTCCTGGTGAAACCCCTCCCTTCAGGTGATAAGAAGTGGCTGGTGATGCTCCATGTGCACCAGAAGAAACACATGGTCGTCTACACAGCCACCACAGGACAACAGTGGGGGGTTGACAGCAGGTTGACAGGGACCACGGTACACATGGGGGGAATTGGCAATGACTGAACTGGGTAGGAAAACAACAAACAGCTGTTCAAAAACAAAAATAAATTCAAGTAGACACGAACATAAGGCATTCATGATACCAGTTCCATTCCAGACTCAGATGTGGCTTGGAAATTGACCTCGAAAGATTTACGTGAGGTTTTACATCTGCTGTGACTGACACACAATTTTATAGGGCTCATTTTTATAGTCTTTGGTGGCATTGGTCTGCCCGAACCGAACCCATGACCTCCCAGTCTCAGGATGGACCGCAAGACTACTACTGAGTTAGTGTCCATTGAATGGGCCGTCCCCAAACCGGCTTACTCATCAATCAACGTGCTCTCTCACCTACACACATTTAAAACAACATCATCTTAACTGACAGAGAATAGGCAAACACACACACACACACACACACACACAGGCACACGCGGGCACATCAAGCACTCGTGCTTCTAAAGGGGATATGGAAATCAAGTAGCGTATAGCTGTAATGAACGACAGACACACAGATACTGTAGATATAGCAGGCAGGGCAGGCGTGCAGACGGACAGACAAGGCAGGTAGACAGACGGAAAGACAGATAGATAGATGAAGGTATTAAAAGTCAACTGATGCCTCCCTGCTTGGCTGTGAGCTCAGAGTGAAAGATGATAGGAGAAAGAGACAAGATAGATTGGTAGGAGAGGAGGCGAGAGAGAGAGAGCGTATGACAAGCGAGGGATGATGATAAGCTAAGGGTAAACAGTTCACGGCAGGTTTCCTTTTTACAGGTGATGAATGACAACAACGCTACCTCTCTCTCTCCCTCCCCCCTTATGTCCTCTCTCTCATCTCTTACGCCATCCTCTCCTCTCCTTCATTATGGTCCTCCTCCTCGCTGAGTAAACACTGTCAGAAAACAGACAGAGGAGAGGAGAGGTTGAAGATGGGTGGTGGGGGGGAAACGAAAAAATGGACGAGAATGGAGGAGAAGTGACAGAAGGAGTTGAAATGACAATAAGGATGAATTCACTATTCATTATCCACGTGATACTTTTTGATGGAATGGGTAGCTGGGAAGACAACTAATATACTGTATGATATGGCCAATTAGATTAAAAAAACAAAAAAAACATGATTGAACACACTTGGTTCACCCCCAGGGTTTTTCCCTCTAGCCTACATAACATCAAATCTCTTTGCTGAAGTAGCCAGTCTAAAAGCTCACAATGTGCCGTTGTTGCTGTTGCGTCACAACTAGCTATCCCTAGTTGTGATACAACTAGGGATACCTAGTTGTGAGGGGGGGGGGGGGTTGACCTCTCCTTCTGCAATGTACTTTGCGCATGCGCACTGCCGTTCACTTCCTTGTTTGTGGCTCGAAAAGAATGGCTCATATCTCCTAATCTAGGGAACTCCATGGTTTTGACTAGATGGGCAATGTTCTGTCTTAATTTCTGACTTCAGCATGCCTCTCGTTTGGAATATTAACGCTTCTAGTAGAGAGACTTTAGCGTGACCAGTGTAAGGTAAGCATGGAAGATTAATATGCCTCCCGTTTTTTTGGGGGGGAACGGAAGGCGGGGATTTTCTGAGTAAAATCTGCCATATCTGTGTGGCATGCTGGCGTCATCCGTTGTGTTAATTTCCATTTGTTTACTGAATGGCAAGCCTTATTGTGGACTGGAGCTCAGTATTGTTAGCTGTAACTCTGAGCTGAATAAAAAAAGTTGGTGATTACATTTTTAATTGCATCTAAAGCCCTTGCCAGCTACTTCTTTTTCATCTCCTTTTTTCTGGCATCTCAATTTATGTCCAGGTCCTGGCATAACAAGGACATTCACTACAACATAGTTTAGCTTGTGTCGCAGACTGCTATAACTGCTGTGATGTACATGGGTCACAGAATCTGATAGCGAGAGTGAGTTAGTGATTGGAGGCGTTGTGAGCTTGTACTATAGATCTGCTATTTTTTGCAAACAACGTGTCCTTGTCCTTGCAGGCAACGTGTCCTTCCATTGCCTCAGCAGAGACGTTGAATTGAACGGTTCCAATTTTGGGTTAAATCTATAGCTGCCACTAGGTGGCAGCATAAGCACACATAAGGAATGCCACCCGTCCGCTCTAACTCTGCGATCTTTGTTTCCTTTCCGGGTTATTCAGGAAGGTGGGGGCTTTTGTTATGAGCACAGTGATCACTCGCAGTTGCTCAGACCCCTTAGCTATCATTACAACCTGTATGTGCTCAGCGACGCGATACAAACTCACAAATGATTTACGATCGTCGGGTGCGCGACGGCTCACCAGGGACAGCGCTCGAACCTTTTGAGATACAGTGCTTTGAAAATCTTCTATAATAATGGAGGCTCAATGTAGCTGGATTTAAAAATCACGTAGTTGGTGGGGACGGAGGCTCTCCATACTAACCGGAGCAATGCTCAAAGGTAAATGGACGGTCGCTGCTTTCATATATGGAGTATACGGTTGTCTACGAACGTACGCGTAGATAGCACCAGTAGGTACCGATAGCCTAGCTACGTTTATAAACGTAGATAGCAGCAAAAAAGTTAATGAAAGGTCAGGAATGATTGTGGATGTGGAATACCTACGCTTGCCTCTTATTGCTTTTCTCCCCTCCTTCCAACTCCACTGACCTTTACTATGTACTAAAGTACATTATTTATTTACAAAGTACAGTATTTATGTACTTTGCGGATCAAACAAATATAGAACAAGGCGTACTTATAATCTTTTTGAATATTGGTAATAGTGATGCTGATAATGCCCTCTCTCTCTCTCTCTCTCTCTCTCTCTCCTCAGGTCATATTTGAGGCAGAAGTCTCAGACAGCAAGGCTGGCTTCATAGCCATCGACGACATTCAGGTGCTCAGCTACCCGTGCGGTAAGTCATTAGCATGCCAGCAATTAGTCCTAGTCCGCTGCTTAGACGCTGATAGCTCAGGCCACTCATTAGACTGCACCTATGATGGCTTCTGTTGCAGCTGAACGGCCAGATTAGTAGGAAGGTGACACGGGGGGGGGGGGGGAGGGCGAGAGGGGGGGGGGGGCAACGGCAAGGAGAGAGACAGACAAGTGAAGAGGAAGAGTTGGAGGAAGAGAGACTGGGAGCGATAGAGAGTGAAGCGAGAAATGAGACGGTATTATGGAAAGAGACAATTCTGACCGCTCAGCACTTTAGAGATATACACACACCCACGGATGCACGTGTGGCGTGCGCACAGATACACACACACGCACAGAACAGTGGTTGTCTTGTCTCCAACTGAGAAGCGAGTCGGAGCAGAGGCGAAGGTTGTGATCCATTTCTAATTGTGGCTAACCTTCGTGTCTCCTTCTCTTCTGCGTTTCTTTATTTACCGCATCCCTCCAATTAAAATATGCTGCAAATGCAGAACCATTCACCTGCCATGGCGCACACACACGCCTGGTGTGTGGGTCAGGACCCAAACTGGGTCACAACAATGTCATTCCATGTGACAGGGGAGGTTTGGAGAAAGGCAGGGTTGCTCCCAATGCCAGCTCAGACAGCACCATCCAGCCTAGCAGGATCTCTAATGCTTCTCTATCTGTTAAATCAGTAGTTCTCAATGTTTTATTTGTCCCCAGACACCACTCTAAGAACCACATGTTAAATGATAACGATGACCACGTTTGCATTGTTTATTTTTCCATTGCCACACCAACCTCATTGAGACAAAATCTCAGAACCATTATCAGGCAAAAGTATTCGAAAATGTATGCATTTCCAAAATAGCAGATGTACAAGCCCACAACGTGGTTTGTTTGGAGCTTATAGATTGGCTATTTGTGACATAACATGACCAATCGCATTCATTTATGAAAGAAGAAAAGGTAAATCTAATTATAGCGTAATAAATATAAAATCAGAACCTCCAAATCTTTAAATTGGAAGGGGTAAGAAGTAAGAACACGGGACAAGGATACACTGTAGGGAAAACAACCTGGACTGGAATTAGTCCTCAGTCACACACCACAGAAGGACCATTCATCCTCACAGCTGCAGGACACACAACTGTGCGTGTGGGTGCGTGCGTGCATGTGTGTGTGTGTGTGTGTGTGTGTGTGTGTGTGTGTGTGTATGTTTGTGTTGTTTGGTGCGTGTGCCGTTAATTTTAGTTTCATTGCCAATTTAACAGCCATCTATGATTGCAATCACCTCCCAAGAATGAAAATGTCAAAGTCAAACGGTATCTTCATAGCCTGAAAGGCTCATTTTATTTGATAAGCACTAGTTTAATTTGAACGGGTGACTATGAGCATTTACACAGCATGAACTATTATTAATCATAACAATAATAACGGTACCACCCGTAAGGATCCATTTGGTTACATTTTTACACCTTCAAGCCACCTGTATTTAATTAGGTTTTATTTCCCCAACAACATACCTTATACCTTATAATACCTTATAGATACAATACCATATAGATACCATAACCCATTCTGACCTGAGATCAGATTCATACGAGGTTTCCACTGGACACACACTGGTCTGATTAACCCATTCTGACCTGAGATCAGATTAAAAAAATGTCAGTCGTTCTTCGATTTTTCAAAAATAGCAGACCTACAAGCTTGTAGATCTGCTATTTTTCAATAGCTTAAAGATACCTTATAGACACAAAAGTTATAGAATTGTATTAAAAAAAATAAGGCAATAATTCTAAAGTGTGACCTCCCCTCTAACCTCATGTCCTGCGTGAGTGTGACCTCTGTCATGGTCATATGAAAGAAAAAGCAAACCGCGACCAAACGGTCCCAATGGTAATATGAAAACGGCATCTTTTCCCTACAAGATGGCTCATTTTCTCCACGGTTATGACCTCATTTCCTGTAGATAAATCTCCTCATTTCCTGCGCCTGGGTGACGTGGAGGTGAACGCCGGACAGAACGCCACCTTTCAGTGTATCGCCACCGGACGAGACACGTCCAGTAATAAACTCTGGCTACAGGTACGGCTACGCACGCACGCACGCACGCACGCACGCACGCACGCACGCACGCGCACACACGCACACACACACACACACACACACACACACACACACACACACACACACACACACACACACACACACACACACACACACACACACGTCTCCAGGCTATACATTTCTGGCTGCTAAGTTGATTAAGAGTTTAATAGCCACTGATTCCATTATAGCTCTATTGTGGTGATGACCTTCAATCCTGCTGTCATTGAGTAAGTGTGTGTGTGTGTGTGTGTGTGTGTGTGTGTGTAGTACAATACCCACCATGTGCCCTTGAGCAACATAGTTAACCCCCAATTGCTCCGGTGGCGCCTGCAGCTAACATTGTGTAGCAGGTGTATATCTAGGTCATTGCCAATTGTCTCTATATCTGTCTGTCCATCTTCTAGAGGAGGAATGGTGAAGACATCCCAGTGGCTCAAACTAAAAACATCAACCACAGGCGATTTGCCGCCTCCTTCCGCCTCAAAGAGGTGACCAATCAGGACCAAGATCTCTACCGCTGTGTCACCCAATCGGATCGTGGCTCCGGCGTTTCGAACTTTGCCGGTCTGATTGTCAGAGGTAAGGAGAGTTTTTGTTAATTTAGTTATTTTGTATTCCATTGTGTTTCATAAATTACGTTCCTTTTCTATGATGCATGAATCACTGTAGGGCGAACATTCAGTGAAATTAGATTAGATTATTATAGATTGCCTATTATAGATTGGAGTGGTTAACACGATGGACGCCAGATCGCCTCGCAACCCATCAGATGACTGGTTAAGATTAAACCCCGGAGGTCGCCAAACCCGTCAGATGGCATGTAGTAAGGGTTATATTGGTACCATGCAGCCGAAGCTCAACACTAACCTTCCGTGCTGCCCAGGCTGCTAGACAGCGCCTACGTTCTTCCCATCATGAGGAACAATGCGCGCACCTCCCATAAGGATCCACTCATTGTCGTTTCTTTGTTGCTCGTTTTCTCTGAAAAATACTCCAAAGTTGTTGTTTGAGTCCAAACCGCCCGGCGTTCAGATGTAAACAGTGATTTCTGATCGCATCGCGCCAGCCATGTTACTGCTTGTGATGAAACCTGAGACATGTTGAAAAGGTTTTTGCGCCTCTACTCGTTGTATTGGGCTGTATTGACGGTAATAGAATGGCGCCTATATAGGGATTATAGCTGGCTCCCTGCGGTCATTTCAAATGGCCAGCAGGAGGCGCGTTGGTGGATTTATGTAGGGAAAGCAAGTCTGAAAAGGTGGGTCTTGAGTGGAGTAACTCTTTTTCCTGTATTACAGTAATTTAGGTAAAATAAATGGCATTGTGACTTTCAAAAGGCTGAATTACCTATACCAAGCAACTTTAAAGTGTCACGGAGGGTTTGTCCGAAGCATTTCAACATTTAATAGCAGTGAATGACGTACATGGTAATGTTACAGTCCTTTAAAAATCCAGATGGTTTTGGTCCTGAACTAACCGTTTTGTGGTTGTTTTTATAAAATTATTAATATTTTAAACAGACAGTGGAGCAAGACCGATATGGCCCAATCTGAGAGCCTGAAATCTCTAGACATGTCCCTTGTGTCAGGAAGCAGGTTGACTGTGTCTGATTGATAAAATACAGCTTGCTCAACTACATACACACTAAACTAACGAGTGTGTGTGTGTGTGTGTGTGTGTGTGTGTGTGTGTGTGTGTGTGTGTGTGTGTGTGTGTGTGCGTGTGCGTGTGTGCGCGTGGGCTTGCTGTGTGTGTGTGGCTGTGCGTGCGTGCACTAGCTGTCATGTGTAGCTGACATGTGGTTAATAAGGTGTCACCACTGTGTTTGAGATGGAATGCTTTATTCATTCACATCCAATACCTTACATATTCAAGTATTCTCAGAGAGAGAGAGAGAGAGAGAGAGAGATAAAGAAAAGGAGTGACAGAAGGAGAGAAGGACAGGGGAGAAAAAGAGAAGGAAGGGGAGCCGGTGGCAAGCGTTCGACGATGTAAACCCCGAGAGCTCATTATCCGCAGAATATCCATATCAGAATCAAGAGTGAACGTGTGAATATGCAAACACATTCTGTTTATTATTCCCCGCATATGGAGACGGGAGAGCAGAGAGAGAAAGAGAGAGAATCTGCGAATCAAAGCGCCCACGAGGGCCACGTTCTCCGCACAACAAACGCTGTGCTACGCTGTTGACTCTTATGAGCAGAAGCGCCACGCCACCATTGCTGCCAAGGGTTAGCGGTTCCATTCCCTTTGTAGCATTAATGAGTCTGAGCCATGTTCTGCCTGGCCCAGGGCTCTGTTTCAACGTGTTAGCTCAGTGGGGGGGTTGGTAGGGGGGTCCGTGTGCGTCCCGGGGACGTTGCACGTATGTTGTCATGTTACCCGAAGGCTAACTTTGGATAAAAGTGGCTCCCAAAAGACCGTACGAAGAGAGGAAACTAGAAGACGCCACCCATGGGGAGGTTGTTTTTCTTTTCCTTTTTTTCCCCACGCTCACTTCTCTCTTCCCTCCAGTTCCTGAAAAGCTGCCATTTCAGAGACATGTGCATATGTAAGCGTCTCATGTTTATTTATCCCGTATATTTATCATGAATATGAGAGGGGAAGAGACAGATGAGGACTCCATGCAGAGTGTCTGCACATCCACAGGAACATGACCACTCTGCATACAGTATAGGGAGGATGGGGTCGAAAGTACCGCTTTTTTACGTCTTTACACAAAGATCCATATAGCTGGAGTGAAATATGTCCTCTGTCAATATCCACAACGATGTTTCATTTGAATGGCCGAGCCGGAAAGTATCGAATGGAAACCGCAAGTTTGCAACTGTACTTTTGGGTGGGAACATTAGCCAAACATGGCAGTTCTACAAGTTCACAACTTGGTGTTGTGTGGCAACACGTTGTGAGCTTGTAGATGGGCAATTCTTTGGCGATTTTTGGTGTGGAGGGGATAAAAAGCAATCCAAGCAGTCCGTTTCTCTAAAGAACAGAGGGTTTAAGATAAGTGGTTAAATCTGTGGTGGCGAGGGTGAAACACCAGAGCTGCCGCCCGTCAAAAACATGTCAGTGGCGATGAAGCCGTCGATCCAGAGACTCGTTTGGAAAGATGTCACAAACACCAATCGTACCGGGGGACGGTGTAGCAGCAGCGCCACAACACCACAACTCTCATGTATATTTATCAGGACGGGAACGGCGAAAAGATGAGAGAAATCAAAGGGAAGCCAGCGGGGGGGGGGGGGGGGGGGGGGGGGTGTTCCCCTTTATTATTATTTTTCTCCCTGCCTTCCACCTCATTTCTTGAACATTCTGCTTTGAGGAGGTGTGCAACGGAGTGTTGCGCAGAAGCATTCTGTTCATTTACTCTGAATATATACTTTTAATTATGATCATGAATTGGAAGGAGGGGATAGATCAAAGCAGCAGGAAGCGTGTGGCTTCTGGATCAGGATCTGACGAATGGGAATTGAATCATGTTGCAGATTGGATGATAAACTCGACAGAATGACTCTTCTACAGCAGTGGTATTTGAACAGTTTTTTAACTAAGGCACACCAATGAGCAATACAATATCTCACGGTACACCTGGATTCATAGTAAAGAATTGCTCGCAATAGGTCGCATTGCCTATAATGACATGTCCAAAAGAGGGCCACCATGTTAAAAATGGTCAAATTCCATGTTAAAAGGGGTAAAAATATATTTTTAAGCCTATAGAATTGGTCTCTGCATTGGGAAGTGAGTGCGCAAAGCGTACTGATAAAAAATTCATCCCTTCTTATACAGTATGTATTGCAATATAATATGTGCGGTTCTCACAGAATCCCTATGGCACACCTGGTCCTACATGATCCGTGGCCAGGCAACAGGAATGTCAACCATTTTTGTGTGAGATGTGACATGTCTTCATGCATTGATAATGTAGATACTAGAGGAGAAGGAATCTCCCTGTGTCAGTCGAGGTTGTAAGAATCTCTCTCTCTCTCGCACACACACACACACACACACACACACACACACACACACACACACACACACACGCACACACGCACACACACACACACACACACACACACACACACACACACTCTTTAGTCCTTATAAAGTCACATTGCAGATGAAAAGCATATAATTGTGCCCTGTCTGCGTGTTCCAGAGATAGAGAGAGAGAGACATTGACTTGGACAAAGTAATGTGTGTGTGTGCGTGTGTGTGTGTGTGTGTGTGTGTGTGTGTGTGTGTGTGTGTGTGTGTGTGTGTGTGTGTCACAAGTGGTTTGATCAGAGTATAGCTTGGATAAAGTCTTGCCCTCTGGTTACTACAGTGGCACAACGCATCATCATGCCAGCTCATATTAACGCACGCACACACACACACACCACAGTGCCAGCTTGCATTACACACATGATCCATGGCCTCAAAAGCTCTTGCAGCATTACCATCACATGCACACACACACACACACACACACACACAGCTTATCAAAACACAATAAACAAGAAATGATCACATAGTGATATTTGTCAGGTGAAAGAAGCGCTGTCTCCGTTGTGTTCTTGTCTCCGTTGTGTGTGTCCCCCCCCCCCCCACCCCCCCCCCATATTAGTATTAGCCCCCCCCCCCCCCATATTAGTATTAAGTATTATGTCATCAGTCAGGTGCTACGATACGTATGTCCCTTAGCAGCACATGATATGACGTCATACGCCGGCACGGTACACATGGGAGCAGACCGTCCATGTATGTTTTCCGTCATGCTACGAAGCGTATATCCCATGACGTGATGAAGATATGTACCAATGCCAGGGTATAATTGGTTCACGATGGTGACGTAATGATGATAATGTTTCAGTGTCGGGTGGATTAAAGGGACATACGCATCAAATCTGACACCACTACCAGATTACCACTGTAATCTGACACCACTGCCATAACAGGCATAAGTAATCAATACCATACTTCAAAATACTATTTTCTTTCCTCCAAAATCAAGGTACGTAGCAAATAGCTAAACCTATTAATTCAATACTGCAAACGTTCTTTCACAGAGAGGCTGAGATTTGAAAGTTTGTAGCGGTCTACAGTACTCTAAACAATTCGCTCACATTAAATTAGCAAAAGTAATATTGTTTCAACTTTGGCAATTCAATTTAAAGCATTTGTGATGAATAATGATCATTGTACAGTTTCCTCAGAGCTTTTCAGTTCAAGTGGCAACATTAATGTGTGTTCACGGTCCACTTTTAAGATTAACATCTTTGTTTACACAGGTTATTATCAGGAAATAACTTAACTTAAGGCAGAAAGTGAGCGAGAGATACAGGGCGAGATAGAGAGGGCCTCTGTGCAAGGGTGGGTAGAGGCCCCCTAGACTAGAGGGTGGAGGCCCGTTTCAATTGAAACTGATGAAACATAGCAAAGGCCTCCTATGACAGTACGCACACACATTCACACATGTTGTATGTACGGTACACACACACACACACACACACACACACACACACATTCACACATGTTGTATGTACGGTACACACATTCACACATGTTGTATGTATAGTACACACACACACACAGTCACACAACTCTGCACACATTTCACAGGATAAATATTAAAGATGTCAGAGAACAAAAAAACAAAACATAAAACAATGTGCCCAGGGAGGAATCCTTTAAAAGGTATAGGTTGAAAGATAAATAAACAAACCAAATCAGAAACATAAAGTCAACATTCCAACATTGCCTCCTCTCCAGAGTCAAATTATGACCTACTTTCCTTTCTCCATCTTCATTTTTCTGTCTATTATTCATCTTTTTACATTTTCCAACGTGCACACAAAATCCACACACACACACACACACACACACACACACACAATAACACTTTGCATTAGCATCCATGTGCGTTCTTTGTTTTCTAATGTATCTGTGTGATTGTTTGTTTATTTACCATGTTGTTTACTCTTTTTTATGGCGCCACGCGTTGACATGTTGATGTTGGTTTTCTGAAGTCAATTCAATGTTCATTATAATCGTGTGTGTGTGTGTGTGTGTGTGTGTGTGTGTGTGTGTGTGTGTGTGTGTGTGTGTGTGTGTGTGTGTACGCTGTCAAACTACAGTGTTTCATCTGTTGGTAAAGAGACACTTCCCAGCCTGCACCACTCTGACAGCTGTCTGCTTCTCTCTCTCTCTCTCTCTCTCTCTCTGTGTGTGTGTGTGTGTGTGTGTGTGTGTGTGTGTGTGTGTGTGTGTGTGTGTGTGCACGTGCACACACACAAATATGCTGAGCAGAAAGAAGTGACAGGGAAATGGAATATAAATAACCATTAAAGAATGGTGCACTGTAGCGCACACACCACTGCCAAAAAACACCATTGCTAAATTAGTTCATTTAGCTCTTTTTGCCTTTTGATCATAAGCTATGACAAAATGGGCATTACTGCTCGAAAGCTCAATATAAGACAAAAGTGTAGAAAGTCAGCCATTGATTCTGTGCTGTTGTCCGGCTCTGCAAATCTTTTGATATTTTAATATCATATGTTGAATTTTGCTCCTTTTAATCACTAGAGCCTTGTTTATTAATTTCACAAATTGTTAAACATTGAACACAATAGTCAAAATAGCCTATCTACATGCATATTATGTGTAACATTGTGACTGTTATGATCAGAGCCCCATTATAAGTTTAAAAGTTTAAAAATATTTTAAAAATCACACCTGTGTGAACTGAGCGGTGCAACTATACATTTATTGTTATAGTTACTGTACTCTACTGTGCTCTGTACTGTATTGTAGTGTACTGTGCGGGGGTCCCCGTAACATCCAGACCCCCAGGAACGCGCCCAGGGTGCCAGCCTGGTTCCGGCGAGCCGCTCCACGTCCGAAACGGTCGAGAAATGACAGAGTTACCATGTGGGGGTTAAAGTTCTCAACGGGCCCAAAAATTATGGCCCGGCCCTACCCTAACTGGGTCGGCCCGAGGCTCGGCCCGACCCTAAAAATTACCATAATGTTAAGCCCGAAGCCCGACAAAAGCCAGACAAAAAAAAGAGACAACAAACGCCACTAAATGGCACACGGCGGTGCCGTGTTTCAGTGTGAAAGTGAGAACGGACTCAACGGAGATCTACAGACTTATCGAAATAAAGGATGTATGTAACTCACGTTAGAATAGGCTATTAATGTTCCATTTCCAATCATTCTAATGGATTCCATACAGTGGTGGTGGTGACTGGTGAGTAAACACGAATAGCAGCTGCAGCTCCCTCCCTTAGTTTCCTCTGAAGTGAAGTTGCTTTACGTGTAGCGTTTAAGTAATATATCACCATGGATCGTTTGGTGACGTTGATTAATAATTAGGTTTTATTCATCGCAGCCAGCTGGGTTAATGAGACTCAGTGCAACATGACGAAAACCTGACGCTTCAGCTATATCGTGTGATATTCCGTGCGCAAACGAGAGGGAAACCAGCGGTAGCAAGCAAGTCTCACACCGTTCACTGTTCTCTCTGCTGTACTGCCTGCGCGCAGTGCTGGACTGCGGGACGGGGTGCATGCTGCTCTGGCCTCGTACACACATGCCGGACTGACATGATCTATTCTGTCTGTGTTTCATGTCCGCCTCAGGCTCAATGCTTTTCCAATGGAAGTCACGTGGTTTGACATGTGTGTAGGAGCTCTCTCAATTAAGTGAATCGCCTAGCGCAGCCCTCTTCATAATAAATACATACATGTATACACAATCACATTACACAAATAACAGAATTACTATTTTTGAGTGGTGCAACCACTCCAAGGAACAGCAATGTCTGTGTTCAAGTGTTCACCTATGTGTTCATTAATGAGCACCAGTATAACGAGTAGCAGTAGGGGCGCTGTTTGCCAGAAACAGATAGAGAGAGACAGTGCTGCACTGTTGCCTGCTAATATATGAGAGAGAGAGAGAGGAGGGGGGGGAGAGAGAGAGAGAGAGAGAGGGGAGTTGCACCACTCGGTTCACATGGGTGTGATTTTGTTATAATAACACTCTTTAAAAAACAAAACAAAAAAATCACGGAAAATCACGAGCCCGAGGCTCGGCCCGGCCCGTCTAATTAGCATAATTATTAGCCCAGCTCGGCCCGATAACGTCGGACGGGTCGGTACCGATCGGGCCAGGTCGGGTTCGGGCAGAGTTTGAGAATTTAGTGGGGGTACACTGTAGTGTAGCACTTTACTCTGTGCTGTACTCTACTGGCCACTTTAGGTGTTGCAGCTTTCTGTGCTCAGTATACGTATACTGTACAAAATGTGATGCTGATCAGTCCAGGGACTTGAAAGATTAGCTCTGCACACACATCTCAATTTCACCTTATTATGTTTTCTTTGTAAATGAACTCCCTACGTCATTATAACGGTGTAATTTCACTCTTGAGAGTGTACAATGTGTGGTGAAAACAACACTGAAGATCTTACTGTGTGACTTTGTGTACTGCAAAAGCATTTGATAGGCAGAAATATGTATAAGATCCCTGTGTGGGAGTGAGGTTCTGTGTGTAAGTACATGTTTGTATATGTTTGTAGCAACTGTCAGTGTGATGGATGTATGAATGTGTGTGTGTGTGTGTGTGTGTGTGTGTGTGTGTGTGTGTGTGTGTGTGTGTGTGTGTGTGTGTGTGTGTGTGAGATGCACGGACGATATGTGTACTTTGTGTGTCTCAGGAAGGAAAATCTGTCATGCACTATGTATGCAGTGTGAGTGTGTATGCACGTGCGTGTGCACGTCTTATTGCATTGGGCTGTCGGCTCGTCAATCATGTGTGTTTGACAGCTAGCACTGATCTGATTCACTGGCCCTGAACCCTCACGCATCCATCCATCATGCACACACACACACACACACACACACACACACACACCACACACCACACTGTATCATTATTCCCACTGATGGGATTCCAGGCAGCTCTGCAGCATTTTAAATATAACACTGCAACAAAACATAATCTCCAAAAAGTGAAATTACATTGTACAATGACTATGTCTGTTAACTTGGCTAAGTTTTATAGTTTATCGCTGCCTTTTGGCATTCACATTTCAACTAAGACACAAGGTCACAGAGCAACCTAATGCACTCAACCGGTTAAACCCCAGCATCCGAAATCTGTGGACAAGCTCACAATGCAGTGCAAGTTGCTGAATGTCAAACCGTAACTGAAGTGGTGCATCCTGGTTTCATGCTAGACCGTTCAGCAGAAGCCATCATGTCGCCATTGTCGGGTGGAAAGCTTATTATGTCCAGTGTAGTTTTGATTTTTTATTATTATTATTATTATTATTATTATTATTTACAAGTTTACATTTAAAGTTTTTACGTTTTTTTTAATAATAAAAACGTAAAAACTTTAAATGTAAACTTAATACTTAAAATACAAACGTTCTGCCTGTGTGACAGCAAGGAAATAATAGTGATGTCCTTATTTGGCTCAAGATCAATGTCACGTTGTTCCCATCTCTATCATTCTCTTTGGCACTCTACTCTACCACACCATTGAATATTATAACATTCTTCTATCTAATAAATATGTTTAATAATTCTCTCTCTCTCTCTCTCTCTCTCTCCTCAGAACCTCCTCGCCCCATTGCACCCCCTCAGTTGCTAGGTGTCGGCCCCACCTATCTGCTCATTCAGCTGAACGCTAACTCCATATTTGGTGATGGGCCGATTATACTGAAAGAGGTACGTTGTTCCCGATCCTTTGGTTGAACATCATTTGCCTTCCTGGCACGAGATGGAAACCCTTGAAGTCCACCACTCGAGTGCTATTCCGCGCTTTAGATCTACAAGCTGATAACATGTGTCATCGCGACAAGTTTGGAGCTTGTAGATCTGCAAGTTGTTTTGCTACTTTTGAAAGACTAGAGGTTTTAAAAAACTGCCATGGTATAAACCTTAAAACTTTTTTTTCATTGCGATACCGAGAAATAGGACCTTTGAAGCCAAACCAGAAGTTAGAACACAATCGATTGATTGATTATTAATATAAACACGCTCTGAAAATGCACACGGCCACCCATTTGACAACTTACCAAGGCAGCATTTGGGCTGTGGGCCTGCCCCTGACACCGAAAGGGTTGAGAATGTCTGTTTTAACCCATTTAAACTGGGAAAGCATCTGTGTCATTTTAGGTTGGCTGTTCAAAAAGATATACAAGCTCACATTCTGTCACTTCTTGCCACGCTGCGAGCTTGTACATCTGCAGAAAATATTGAAAGTGTGAGAACTACTGATTTAGAAGGCATTTGTAGAATCGGCCTCAGGTCTTAATGGTTTGACGTCTTGAAACGTGCGGCCAATGGTTTGACGTCTTGAAACGTGCGGCCAATGGTTTGACGTCTTAAAACATGCGGCCCCTTCCCAGGTGGAGTATCGCATGACGACAGGCAGTTGGACAGAGACCCACGCCGTCAACTCTCCCAACTACAAGCTGTGGCACCTGGACCCCGACACCGAGTACGAGATCAGAGTGCTGCTCACCCGGCCCGGGGAGGGAGGGACCGGGATGCCGGGCCCGCCGCTCATCACCCGCACCAAGTGTGCAGGTACATGTCCATGTGTTTGTGTGTATAATCTGTCTACAAAACATGCAGGACCCATTTTTTGCTGTCGTCCCGTCGCTAAAGTAAATCTTTCTTATTTCAAAAGATTAAAAAAATATGAGATGTAGAAGCTCAGCTATTTTCACTCTTGAAGAGTGGTTCATTCATAATGTATTTTTGTACGTTTGGGTCCCAGGGACCGAAACAGTTTGGGAACCCCTGGTCTACACTGAGTGTCAGGGGTGATTTATACTTGGTTGCCATTGTGGCATTTGCTACACTAGCTTGCTGTGAGCTTGTAGACTAGAGCTATTTTTGGTGTGCGGTGCAGCGCGCAACCAAGTGAGGCATCAGCGTAGTTGGATTTCCCCGGGTAATCGTCTTTCTGTCCATCTCTGTCTTATCTGTCCATCTTTTTAGCTGCTGTATGTCTACCTGTCTGACTATCTGTTCCTCTATCTTTCCGTTTTTGTATCCATCCGTCTGTCCCTCTACATAGGAGAGGAGCAGGTTTCTAGAGTAATGTAGGCATTATGAGGGGAGAGAGAGATTTAGAGGAGAGCTATGGAAATGGATAGTATTAGGCTAAAAGAGGAGAGGAGGCAGAGCAGTAGAAGAAGAGTTTTTTTGCGGACGCCATTGCTCTGCAAATTGAAACAGGCACAGTCAGAACGTGGTTTCGTTTCCACGTCCTCTATCTCCAACTGTCTGTCTGTCTGTCTGTCTGTCTGTCTGTCTGTCTGTCTGTCTGTCTGTCTGTCTGTCTGTCTCTGTCTCTGTCTCTGTCTCTGTCTCTGTCTCTGTCTCTGTCTCTGTCTCTGTCTCTGTCTCTGTCTCTGTCTCTGTCTCTCTCTCTCTCTCTCTCTCTCTCTCTCTCTCCATCTCTCTCTTTCTCTCTCTTTCTCTCTCTCTCTCAGTGGATCAATAGACAGAGAGCAGAAATAGTGTTATAGAAAGAAACAGCAGATAGTATAAATAGAGAAGCGGAGGGAGGAGGACAAATGGAGGTGCTACGAGCCATGAGGAAAAATTGAATGATAAAGAGAAATGGTGAAAAACAATAGGGCTCGCACAGAAGAATGTTGGAGAGCAGGGAAAGATTGTATATATATAAAAAAAAAAAAGGATGTCAGTGATAGAAGATGAGTGAGAGCAGATGATGGAATGGATGAATAAGAATGAGAGGGGTGTGTGTGTGTGTGTGTGTGTGTGTGTGTGTGTGTGTGTGTGAGATCTCGTCGCTGTCAGGCAGAAACCTTGTCTTTCGATATTTCTACGTATATTTTGAACTTGTTTGGTAAATGAATGTCCTGCGTCTGTTGTGTGTCGCTGAATCTATAAACTCACAGATTATTCAGCCAATTTATGTTGGACCAATATTGAACTAATGAAAAGTGTAAACTAGAGCTTGTGACTAAATAACAGCACTGACTGGATCCAATGGTAATGAGCATACAAGGTTTCCACCCAACAGCAGATATGTAAATATATAGAGTGTGTGTGTGTGTGTGTGTGTGTGTGTGTGTGTTTTGTGATCATGTTTGGTGATATCTGTGCATATATTTGTTGTGTCCCTTTGTGTGTGTGTGTGTGTGTGTGTGTGTGTGTGTGTGTGTGTGTGTGTGTGTGTGTGTGTGTGTGTGTGTGTGTGTGTGTGTGTGTGTGTTTGTTGAAAGGAAATCAAAACCTTGTTCAACCCGCTCACGTACGGCACCGTTTCCTGCTCGACAGGAAGAGGAAATTAATCTTCTTCTCTCCTAACAATTCACCCATGCAGGCACGCATTTGAAGTGTAGCTTTTTTAACTGTTCCCGGTCCAGATTAGGGATGTGCCGAGTTGTGTTTTTAAATAATAGGGCATAGAGCTCTTCTGCTCTTTATTTCGGGTCACACTAATGCATTCTGATTATATTTATAATGCGTTATAATGCACTTATAAGGCTTTATCATACTCGTTATAAATGTTTAGAAATGTGCACAACTTACAAGTTATTATGTATAAAGACACTTTATAACATGGTTATAATGTGCTGTTCCGCTGAGGTCATAATACATTATGGCCAGCATTTGTAATACTTCGTAAACCTTGTCATAAGTTGGTGCACAAGTATGAACATTTGTAACACGTCTTCTGAAGCCTTACAAGTGCATTAATGTGATTACAGACGCAACCTTAACGTGTTTACTTTATTTTCTATTCAAATCTCCATTAACATCCAGTGGTCACTAGTTTTGGTGTGATCCACAAGACCTTAATATAGTGAAAAGTATTGTATTCATATCATACATATAATCTCATGAAATCATATATAGTTAGAATATGGGATTCGTCTCAAGTCAATGAGCTGGTCATTGGTCATTTACAAGTCTGGATCCCAGCGAGCCCTAGGATAATGTGTACCTCCATTATTCAGCCAACTGTATGAGCATATGAGTCATACTGTACGTGATATGTGCGATGGAGCTTTTTCATGGGTGCGTGTGTTCCTCCCCTAGGGCCATATCTGTGGACAGTATTGTCCGCAAATGTGTCTGGAAATTGGTGTTCCCAACTGTATTCTAGTGAATTTCATAGGGTAGGGTTCAGGCTCGGTCTGAGGGTTAGGAGATATGGAAAGAATGTAAGTCAATGCAATGTCCCTCAAGGTTTGCTAAGTAAACAGTGGTTGGTGTGTGTGTGTGTGTGTGTGTGTGTGTGTGTGTGTGTGTGTGTGTGTGTGTGTGTGTGTGTGTGTGTGTGTGTGTGTGTGTGTGTGTGTGTGTGTGTGTGTGTGTGTGTGTGTGTGTGTGTGTGTGTGTGTGTGTGTGTGTGTGTGTGTGAGTGAGAGAGAGACATGGGGGCAGAAATGTTATTTAAATGGTAATGATTTCCTTTTTATGTTTGCTTAGGTCTGATCATGCCACCTGTAGTGTGTGCAAAATTTTAGTTCTGCGCTCCTGCACAGTATGATGGACACTGGCATGTTTAGTGAACACACACACACACACACACACACACACACACACACACACACACACACACACACACACACACACACACACACACACACACACACACACACACACAGCTTCATTAAAAAACAATACAGTTCATGAAAAATAGAGAAAGTATCACTTGCATGGATGCAGACACACGTAAGCTTGCACACACACACACACACACACACACACACACACACACACACACACACATAGAGAGAGACAGGCACACACGCACTCCACTGGGTAATTGATATGATATCAGACAAGGGTTTCATCTCCCATAGGAAAAACGGTGGGGATCTTCTCTTCTCTTCTCTTCTCTTCTCTTCTCTTCTCTTCTCTTCTCTTCTCTTCTCTTCTCTTCTCTTCTCTTCTCTATTAATCCCTTACCTCGTTGTATCTATTCTCTACCAGTGTCTCTCTCTTACCCCAAACCCATCACTACTCTCTCTCCCTGTCTCACACCACTCCTCTCTCTCCCTTTTTCCATTTTTCCAGTGATTTATTGCTCTTGTCTGAAGGGTGAAAAATAATCAACTTGAAGTTGAGGAGAGAGAGAGAGACATTTAATCCAAATCCTGAATTTTCTGCTGAAGAACTCTTGGTCATGGCAGGTTACACACACGCGCGCGAGCACGCACGCACGCACGCGCAGGCCCTGACTTGGACAGGGCACAAGAGTCACATTACTGTGTTGCACTAACTCAGCATCACATGGATTTGTGGAAGAATGGAATGGCACGCACACACAGTCACACACAGTCTCACCCCCCCCCCCCCCCCCCCCACACACACACACACACACACACACACACATCCATCCACGCAGACACACACAGTCAGCAGCATCGTACGTAAGGGTCAGGTCAATGGCTTTTCTTAATCCAGATCTAGAATGAAGAGAGTGGACATTTCCTATTCTATATTGGTGTGTTAAACGGATCATTAACGTGGATTCTCCAGCATTTGAGAGCACACAAACCATGAGATTTCGCTGACAGACAGAGAGAAAGAGATACACACAGTAAAATCAGAGAGTGTACACACTAAAAATAGGTTCCACATTTTGTATACCTTTTGGAGTAAAAGATTATATTTTGTCAAAGTTAAAGCTCTGTAATATAGAGCAAAGATATTGAGTCTATATCTTTGGGGAGACTTGGCACCACCCACCTGAACTGAAGCCGTGCCCACAGCTGTTGTTGTATGATGATGGCAGAGGGTTAGGGCATGATTTTACTGTGTCAGTAAAAAAGGCTTTCAGCTTTCAGGAAGAAACCAAAAATACACAGGGAAGACATATTCGAATATTCTAACCACACCCGGGGGTCTATTATTATATTATATTATATATTACACCACCTTTAAATGAACACTGCACAAAGTGCACATGTTCCAGGGAAGCAGTAACAGAGAAGTAGAGGCAGACAGCCAGGAGTACCATTTGTCAAACTCATGACAGTGGAAGGATTAGGCCTACTAGAAACTAATTGGTCGGATTAACTTGGATTATGGCCACAAATCTTTGTATACCCTCTCTTCTTCTCAGACTCTTTCTCATTTCATCCCCTTTCCCTTCCATCTTAATCCTCTTTTTTCCCCTCCGATGTCTCTCCTACGTTTCTTGCCATTCCAGTGTTTGTCGGTGCATTCCACCGTTGGTTGACTTCACTACATGTAGCCCGTCTCCCCAATGAATCCACTTTCATTTCTGTAGCTTTTGTCCCGTGGCGCTTTCATCAGAGCCTCTGGATTGTGTCGATACGAGGCCGCATTATTTTGTCGTCCTCGCCTGTTATTGTTTTGGTGCTCTCATTGGCATTGTGGTGCTTCTCAAAGCCCCCCGTCTGCAAGAGACAAAGCCTATTTTAGTTCCAACATGAATTTGGCCGTTTGTGTGTTTGTCTGAAGGGAGGCCGACAGGGGAACAAGGCGGCCCTCTGTGCGTGTGTTTTTTTAAACTGTTGGAACATGGCCCTCATGCCTTTGGCCACCTTCCAAGCTAGTTATCTCTCTCTCTCTCTCTCTCTCTCTCTCTCTCTCTCTCTCTCTCTCTCTGACACTCACTCCTGCTTTCATCCCTCGCTCCCTACAACCTCCCCATCCTTCACTCCTATGCATGAATGATGTTGAATATCTCTCTCTCTCTCTCTCTCTCTCTCTCTCTCTCTCTCTCTCTCTCTCTCTCTCTTCCATTCTTCCCTTCCACTCATGCTTGTATTTGTTTCCCTCTCTCTTTCATCATCTCTGTATGTTTCTCTCTGTCTCTAACCCCCCACCCCACCCCCCCATTTCATTCTCAGCAGTAAATAGACAGAGATAAGCAGAAATGCATTATGGGTCAGGAGGGGAATGGGGTTTGAAATTCAGGTTGGAAATACGTGACCTGTGTGTGTGTGTGTGTGTGTGTGTGTGTGTGTGTGTGTGTGTGTATGTGCATGTGCACGCTCACGTGCCTGCGCGCGCACACACGCCAAATACTCGTATATTTTTTTAATTCCAGGTTTAAAACCGTCTCAGTGTTGGCATCAAGAGACCCTGAAATCGATACAATTTATTACACTGCGTAACGATGTGTGTGTGTGTGTGTGTGTGGTTTGTGTCTAATAGCTAGGTTTATGGTGAGGATCACAAGTATTGATTTGAACAGAGGGAGAGAGACAGGCAAACAGGCAGACGGAGAGTGAGAGAGAGACAGGGCAAGGCAGGGAGCATTACTGTTATCTCTCTCTCCATTTAAATGTCAACCACCCAGTAACAGGATGATGCAGAAATGAAATGTTCTGACCCCCTCTATTAACTATTAACACACACACACACACACACACACACACACACACACACACACACACACACACACACACACACACACACACACACACACACACACACACACACACACACACACACACACGTGCACACACACAGGAGCAATAATATTTGCTCAGCAGACAATTACCTGCTCTCGTCTCTTCCCCTCTTCAATTCATTTCCTTCTCTCTCTCTCTCTCTCTCTCTCTCTCTCTCTCCATTCGCTCTCTATTATTTGTTTGCGTCTCTATAATATCAGCTTTCTATTTACATCTAAATTACTTAGCAAGCCACAACATGTTTGCATTTCAGCTTACTGCTCTCTGACTGTGTGTGTGTGTGTGTGTGTGTGTGTGTGTGAGTGAGAGAGTGTGATGTGTTTGCCCTTGACACTGTTCTCATTATGAGAAGTTTTATTGGAGACACTACCCCCCCTTCTCTCTCTCTCTCTCTCTCTCTCTCTCTCTCTCTCTCTCTCTCTCTCTCTCTCTCTGTCTCTCTGTCTGTCCCTGTCTCACTCTCTCTGTCTCCATATATCTCCTTCACTCTCTCTCACACCCACCCAGATTTAATCTTGATTCTGTCACAACCTAGTGTCTGTGTGTGTGTGTGTGTCTGTGTGCGAGCGTGCATACTGCATGAGTGTGCGTGGTGAGTTTATGTGGATGTCTCCCCCTCTATCTCGGTGTGTGTGTGTGTGTGTGTGTGTGTGTGTGTGTGTGTGTGTGTGTGTGTGTGTGTGTGTGTGTGTGTGTGTGTGTGTGTGTGTGTGTGTGTGTGTGTGTGTGTGTGTGTGTGTGTGTGTGTGTGTGTGTGAGTGCGTGTGTGCGTGTGCGTGCGTGCGCGCGTGAGTGACAGGCAGATAATGGGTTGTCAGAAGAAGTGACAAGTTTGTGTCCTTGTGTTTTCTCCTTTGAGAGAGAGAGAAATAGCACGGTATCAGTTTAAGCTGATGTGTTTTTTATTACAACATTCTGAGGACACAGAGGAGGAAGTAGCTAGTGGAGCAGAACGCCGTACAGAGAGAAGTTTCAGCAGAGGTGACATGGTGGCTGTCGCCTCCACCAAGCCATCGACTGGTTGGTGATACCCAACACCTTTATTAACAGCTTGATGACATTTGGGGAAAAATAATTGACAGAAGAATAGTGGCGACTTGATTCATGTTATATTTAGAGTGGTAACTTTTAGACATAATGGTAATTTCTTTAGATAGTGATAGTGTAGCCCGCCTCGGGTGTTACAATAGTTAATAAGTATAACTCCTTTAACGGGGGCACGGTGGCACAGTTGGTAGTGCTGTCGCCTCACAGCTAGAAGGTCCTGGGTTCGATTCCCGCTCGGGGCGCTGTGGGTGCTGGCGGCGTGTTTCCTCCTCCGTGTCATCAGTGCCCATACCCGAAGGCGGGGTTGGTGAAAGGGCCTTTCTGTGTGGAGTTTGCATGTTCTCCCCGTGTCCCCTAGGGTAGGTACCCTCACAAAAACATGCAGTAATCCTGGTCTCTAAACTGCCTCCCCCTGGCCAGCCGGGACGCCTGATGGAGGGGAAAGGAACTGGTTGGAATAACGTGTTCCTTCCACGCGCTACATCCAACCAGGGAAACTCCCCCCTGTCAGGTGTAAAGGAGCAACTTGGACACTCAAGCATGAAGGAAGCATGAGTTAAGTCCGTTGCTCTCCCTAGGTTGGCGGAGGGTGTGTAGAGCCCAGGATCACATCACAGGATGATTGACACAGGGGTGAAAAATGGGTTACAAAATCGTGGGACAAAAAAAATAATTAAAAAAAATAAATAAGTATAACTCCTTTAGATAGAATGGTGACTCGATTAGATAGAATGGTAACTCCTGTAGATAGAAATGGTAACTAAGCATAGAATAGCGGCGGCTCCTGTTAATTCATCAAGAAACACACACTCATAATCTGACATAAAGTAGTGCCATGTAGCTCCATCACTTTAGTGACTGATATAAATAAATGACGAGAGAAAGAGGATGATAGATTCTGGTTGGTGTTTGCAGTCCTGCTCCATTGAGGAAGCTGCTTCCTGGCTCTGCGTGTGTTTATGTATGTGCATTCATTGATCGAGTTAAATGAGCCAGTTAAGGTAATCATTGCCCACGGCAGCGAAGAGAGCAGTTGAGCAGATGAAATTGGCAACTCTGGGAAAAAAAAGCATACTAGAGATACCACACCAAATACACACACACAGCCTGTAAAGTTATTTCACTTTCATATTTGAATTGCAGAGACAGATTTTTCCATATGGGGAGAGTTTTGACAAAAAAAAAAAACACGCCCACACACATACTGAGGCGGACACGTTTTTTGAGCCTTGGACATATTCGTATTTCCGTTCCACCGCGGAATGTCGCCATCTGCAAAGTCAACTCATCAAAAGACGTATTTGTAATTTCCCCCGCATCTGCTGTAGGCCTATTCGTGATGTTAATTATTTATTCTGACGCCCAGTTTGACAGACGGACTGAGCGCGGCAGCACACAACACCCCTGTAGGCCTGCCCCGCTCATGAATATTTATTATGGAATCAGTCCGACCAGGAGACTCATTAGAATGTTCTGGAGATTGAGTACACCTAGCTCATACCCTCGGCCAGGTGGCCTAAAGTCAGAAGTCTGTTTGTAAGGTAGATTTATGCTCCCTCTCTCCCTCCGCTCCGCCATCTCTCTATAGAACATCTCTCTATAGAACATCTCTCTATAGAACCATGTTTATGCTCGCTCTCTCTCCCTCCACTCCGCCATCTCTCTATAGAACATCTCTCTATAGAACCATGTTTATGCTCGCTCTCTCTCCCTCCACTCCGCCATCTCTCTATAGAACATCTCTCTATAGAACCATGTTTATGCTCCCTCTCTCCCTCAGCTCCGCCATCTCTCTATAGAACATCTCTCTATAGAACCATGTTTATGCTCCCTCTCTCTCCCTCCGCTCCGCCATCTCTCTATAGAACATCTCTCTATAGAACCATGTTTATGCTCCCTCTCTCTCCCTCCGCTCCGCCATCTCTATAGAACATCTCTCTATAGAACCATGTTTATGCTCCCTCTCTCTCTCTCTCTCTCCGCTCCGCCATCTTTCTATAGAACCGATGCGAACCCCCAAGCGCCTGAAGATAGCCGAGACCAGGTCTCGTCTGATTGCCGTGGACTGGGAGTCGCTGGGCTACAACATAACACGATGCCACACGTTCAACGTCACCATCTGTTACCACTACATGACGGCCAGCAACCACAGCAAGGCTGACTGCTTGGACATGGACCCGAAAGGTAACGTCTAATTTGCTGCAGTTACAATTACTTTAACCATATCTCTTGATAACATTGCTAATCCAACGTGTCCGTTTTGAATTGTAGCCAAGGCATGGTTTTATGTAGTACAGTGGTTTCAACCTCGCGGGCTAAGATTTCTATGTAAATATAACATTAATAATAAACAAATATTTCTATTAGGTCTTTACCCACCTGGCCATAAGATTCAGAGTAGCGAACAAAGATTTCTAGATTTATGTTTACTACAAGCCAAAAGGGCTATAGCCGATGAAAACGACTATGCAAGTTGTTAAAAAGTTCCTGGGTTTAATTATGCAATGCACTTTTTGAACACAGCACCTCGCCACCTCGTGGGCAACTTGCCACCTTACACCAACGTCAGTCTGAAGATGATTCTGACCAATCCAGAAGGACGCAAGGAGAGCGACGAGACAGTCATACAAACCGACGAGGATGGTATGACACACACACGCACATACACACACACACACGCGCACACGCACACGCACGCACACACACACACACACACACACACACACACACACACACACACACACACACACACACACACACACACACACACACACACACACACACACACACACACACATTTACACACGTTTATTTATGTCCACACAAAGGGAAATACACAAGGACACACAAACACTGTAACCAAACAGCCATTTCAAACGGTATTGTGTGTCTGTCATCGCTTCCTAATCAGCCAGTGTGTCATCCTTTTTGTTATTCCTGTTATTTTTAAATTGTGTGTGTGTGGTGTGTGTGTTAACAGTTCCGGGTCCAGTTCCCAGTCAGTCAGTGCGTGCCACTCCGTTCGAGGACAGAATCCTCTTGTACTGGAAGGAACCCGCTGAGCCCAATGGAGTCATCATACAATATGAGGTAATAATGATAACGCTGCTGTTGGCGCGCAGATCCTCCTCTATCAGGTCAGGAGATCTAATCCCTTCATGTTGGCTGGAAGGGATAAATAATGCTCTGTCCTGTCCTCCCTTGAAAAGTACTGATAACGTGCCTTTGGGCAAGTCACTTGACCTCATTCACTTCCTATGGGTGGAGAAGTAAGAAAGTCCCCTAGCCTGTAGAGTGTATTAGATTGACCACCCTAGTGTCCATATTCTGCGCATACATCTGGTGAGAATTGGTGAACATTCAGTAACATTAGCAGATCAACAACGCACTGTGCTGCAAAAAGAGTGTACAATGTCAGTATCATTACATTGTATGGGCGCATGGCGTCTTTGATGATAGATGTCGGCTGTCAAACACGTTTTTTTCTCCTCTACAGATCAGCTATAGTGGTGTGCGTTCGTTCGATCCGTCGGTGCCTCTCCAGCGACCGGGCCTGATGGTGTCCCTGCCCTCTAACGCCACCCATAACCTGTTCTCCCAGCTCCACCCCGGTGTCACCTACCAGCTCTCAATACGAGCGTCCACCTCCAAAGGATTTGGACCGGCAACCACACTCAACGTTACCACTAACATTTCAGGTGAAATAGAACCTTTAATATCAAAGTTATGGAGCATAAAATTGTCTGTTAAGTTATGTTATAATTCGACTTTCCCTTGCTGGTATGGTTAATTAAAATGTAATAATTATTTATTATTTATCATATGTAATGTAGATGTGAGATACGTTTGGCTGGCTAGTTCATAATGTTTTACTGAATCTCTCTCTCTCTCTCTCTCTAGCCCCTACATTAGAGGAGTATGATGGGTCTGAAGCCTTTCTGAACGAAACAGCAACAACCATCACCGTCTTGCTCAAACCTGCTCAGGCTAAAGGAGCACCTATAAGGTACACAATCATGCACTATATCATTCTGTATCTGGAAACACTGTACACTGTACTTGGAAAAACAAATCCAAACACACTATAATATATATACAGGCAGAAGTGTATCCTTCTATTCTTGTCAAAGTTACTTCCTACACAGCTTTGCCCCAATGAAGGTCAACTGACCGAAAAAACTTTGGCATTTCTTTATGAAAGAAACCTTCATTGATCCAAGTGTTCCAAAACCTACCTTTCCGTTTTCTAACACCTCGGCCAGAGTATCGACTTCTTACACAGCAAAAAAAAAAGAAAAAAAAAAGAAGTTAAAAAAAAAGGATATTAACTGATGTTGTTTTCTGCAGTGCATACCAGATTGTGGTGGAGGAGGTGAACCCTCGGCGATCACGACGCCAAGCTTCCTCTGACTGCTACCAGGTGTGTTTCCGCCTTCTTGGAGCTGTGGCAATTACTGTATTATGTAAACTAACCAACTACTGATTTAAAATTATAATTATTTCACTTGTCAAGCATGCATTTAATTTTTTTTATAGTTCTTTAGACCAGAGACCAGACCAGAGTAACAACTACCTCAAGACAAGACAATCATGAATGTGAATTAAACAAGCCTGAATCTTATACCCTGGAGGGAGATTTATTCACAAGAAAATATATGTTTTTGAACAGCTATTTGTACCATGAGTACATTCACACAGAACAATAAATATTGCGCAAAGATAAAGCAACATAATGATTTCAGAAAAAAATTCTGAGATGTATGAATGAGACATCTTTCATACAATTGTAATGCAAAAATATTTGCCGGCAAGTATTCAGCATTTTGGTATTATTTATTCACCCCGATGGCTGTGGTTAACGTCCATATGCTGCTCCTAACCTTGTCCACGAACAAACGTACACATGAATAACGACAACACACGTTGTTTATCCAATTCTTCCAGGTCCCGGTGTCCTACCACAGCGCCTCCAGTGGTGGATCACCATATTACTACGCTGCCCAGCTCTCTCCCAGTAACCTGCCTGAGCCCCTCCCTTTCACCGTGGGAGACAACAGGACTTATCAGGTAACGCCGGCCTATTGGAACAGGCTAATAGCCAGGTGCCTTTCTTTATTTTACAAATGTGTGTTTGCACATGCAAGGAATTTGAGCTGGTACTGTAGCAACAGCAAGAAATATATAGAATAAAATAACACGTGCTCAAACTGTATAGGCTGAGGCAGCATGACAAAATTCGAGTTTGGAAATGAGAAATGCCACATGAACTGGAAAGGACAGAAGTTTGTACCGTATAGTCTTAGAAGAGAGCAAATCAAATAGAAAATTATAATAATTAAATGCATTGGACTGTGTAACACAAGCCCATTAAGAGTAAACACCAGGGGAAACGCCAAACTGAAGGTCATTGATTTGTTCCAGTATTTGCTGTCAAATTGAAGGAAGTCTACACAGCAGCTGCCATGTCTGGTACAACATTTATTTCCAGCCGTGTTTTAACATGGATCCATCCGGGTATACATTATACAGTCCACACTTCATGCCTCATGTTCACCGTTTGATCAGAATTGCAAATGCAGGTAAATTGAACATCCGACCCTCCTTTCCTCCAGGGATTCTATAATTCTCCGTTGGCTCCCAGGAAGAACTACAACATCTACCTGCAGGCTGTTAGCAGCACAGAGAGGGTAAATATGAATTATTATGCATGTGCAGTGCATTTATACATTGAACACACTAACGCTACAGAATCTGCTTAGATGTTAGTACACAGTGAAATCCTCAGCGTTATCCACATTAATCAAAATGCACACGCACTGAAACTAATTGTATTTATTCTCAAAATAGCACATTGATCATGATCAGTACAATCTCTAAACAATCCTTGACAACAAAGATCATCAAACATGTAAAAATGTTAACATGTAAAAAGCTCCTTTCAAACTGTTGGCTGTACCTGCCTATTGACAGGGTAAAATAAACTGTAATATACAGAATATCGTCGGGGAAGAAACCTTGTACGTCCAAAAAATAACCTGTGTTCCAATGGGTCCAAGTTCTTCATTTAGTCACAAAAGCTCTTGTTAATACTTTTGATTGATTTACCGGTAATATTTAATTAAACAAGCTCATCTGGATCTAAATAATGATGGAATAGATAGATGGAATGATCGGCAAACTCTATTTTCACTACTTGCGCACGACACTGTCATGCGTGGAAGTAGAGCGTTAACAAAAAAACATTAAAAGTTGAATTATGGATACACAAGGTTTTTTCCCTGACAGCGGCAATATATTATACATGCATGTAGAATGACAGGCTAAGCGTGCTAAAACAAGTGCCTGCAAGCCACTGTATTTTAGGTGTTCTTCTGAGAGAGAAGGAACCCACACGACATGTAATAATCACACGCACTTGTGAGAGGAGTGCCTTTTGGTCACAAGCACTGCAGTCATTAAGAACACACACTGTCACAGTGGCTTCATCATTGCTGAAGTGGTTTCTGTATGGGCGGTGGTTCTCATCATTTTCATTTCAAGATCCCCCACATTGACATGTACACTATTTGACATATCTGAAAAGCGTTTGTGCCAGGGAACCCCATATAGTAACAGAAGATTTGACAAATTTCTAGCTGATTTACTAGCTTGTCACATATGGCTTAGAATCTAAACCTTTCTTAATTTTTCTGGGGAACCCCCTCAAGTACCCCTGGAGACCCCACTTTGAGAGCCACGTACTGCTGTATACCTGGGCTTCTGGCAAATGGTGCATTTATCTAGTGCCTTTATCCAAAGTGCACATTCATACATTCACCCATTCACACACACTTTCGACAGTAACACTAGGGGAGCTGGGAATCGTACTGGGAACTTTTGTTTCCCAGTGTTCTAGACAGATGCTAGGTTTGATGTTTTCCTTGTATCCTAGTTTCTTTGAAACACAACAGTTTTCTCTTTGCACTTTACTTATGTAAACATTTATCCTGTCGTTTGTTGACTAGCGTTCATGCCATTTAATCTGATTTCGTACCTGTAATTCGCACTGGTTTGCGTTTTTCTAAATGCCTAAATTGTAAATTGTCTTTTTCAACCCAGGAAACGAAGACACAGTGTATCAGGCTGGCTACTAAAGGTGAGGAAATAATATCCCTCAGTCAGGTCTGAATCACACATTTCAGATCTTTTTTTGTTTTTGTTTTACCTTTCGCAATGAAACTGTGAAGATTCTTAAAAACAGCTTCCTTTTAGAAGAATTCTGTTCTACAAAAAAGTTTGACACACCTTTCATGTCCCTTTTATTATTGTTACCCCGGGTTACCCTGGCTTATCTTATTTTATGTGACGACTGTCTAATCTAATCCTCTAATGAATGTGTGTTTTCCTGCTGTGACCCTGACGGCCGGTCATTAATCTGTGTATTTTCCTGAAGCGCCCTGTCCTTAGAAAATCTGTCAGGAGTGATATCACAGATCGTTCAGAGACAACGTTTTGAATATTCAGATCACCGCTTCGTCTCTCCTTATGTGCGTGTGAATACACGTGCACACGTTAGTGTTTGTTACAGAGACAAATTAATTTCTGTATTATGCATGATAGAGATTGTATGTGTGTAAATGGTACACACTGTGCAGTCTAGGGAGTGCGTGGGGCTGTCTAAATGTCATGTTTTTACTAGCTGCCATATGCTAGTAGATTATCAGGCTGACTCTAAGAGGTCGGAGTGTAATCCCTAGACAGCGGACACACACGCACACACACACACACACACACACACACACACAGAGTATAGTAGGGCTTTATACAGTAGAAATCAACGGATGAACTCGAGGGCACCACCAAGATGCTCTCATTGGAAACATTATCCTTTTGGCCATTTGGCTGTTAATACACACAGGATGGTTAGAGATATAACCGCAGAATGGTGAACAGGTTACGGTCCATTTATAATAATATCCATTTTGTCTGATTTGCAGAATTAAAACAACAGAAACGCTTATGAGTAAAACTAAGCATTGCTATATTTGGATGTTGATTTTTTTGTTCTTCTCCAAGATTACTGAACAATACTCCCTTTGTATTAATATTTACTGTATGTTTGTATCAACTGTCAACCTTGTATGGCAGTTGGTAGTAAATGGTGCATGGTTTGATGTTCACACTGCGTGTCTGGAGAGGAAACAGTGGCACCAGAGGACACCATGGCATAGTTGTACATGTGCTTTGGATTTCCCATCTAATCACAGCCTTAAGATTCACTGGAAGCTTGTGGTTATTGGAGCAGGTGGGTACTTACTGTAGCTATAGCCAGTCTGTGTGTTTTTCTAGCCCCAGGGAGATGTTGGGATGTTGGCCTGAGTGAGGCTCCGGGACATGTTCTGCCTTGACGGAAGCTAACAGAGCCTGGAGGAGGTTTCCTCTAATCGAAGTGGAGGATGCATTAATGGATGGAGGGTCAGCCGGGGTCAGCCCTGTCTTTGGGGCGGTAGTGGGTTAAGCGCTTGGTGGTCTTATTAGGTCATTTGCATCGTAGTGCCTTTGCAAATGCCTCAGGGAGTGTCTGTGTGTTTGTACTGACCTGGATAATTTTTAATAGACATTAAGGGCTGCTCCAGTCATTAACCACATGAACCCTGGCGTCCCTATTCTGGGCTTGACATAATATAAGGCAAACATTCGGCCAAAATAGCAGATCAGCAAACAAATCTTGTAGCTATTTTTGGGCAATATATTTGATATATTTATTAACAAAAAGAGGGGTAAGGACCCCTGGGGGACCCTGATCATTGAAGTATAATAATATAGTATAATATAATTATAGTAGGCTATAATATACTATATTATAGTATAATGATATATATTAAGTATACGGTAATATACTTCAAGGATTGGGTTGTATGTGGAGATTAGGCTGCTCTGGTGTTTTCTTTTGTTTCATTTTGTTTTGTTTTGTCATCTCTATGTGAAGCCAAACATTTCCCTTGTCTCAGAGCAGTATAATAACTTTGTGCAACTGGAACAACAATGATAATAGTATGTCTAGCTTTTGCACATATGATTTCCGTCTATGCGGTGCGCATGGGCCAAATATATACCTCTACCCTATAATATTACCCAAGCTCTCTAAAACTAGACTTCCACACCACCGTGTGATAATAATCTTTAATGAATAATAATAACACATTTGGTTTCCCCACTTATTTGATCGGCTTTAGAGCAGGGTGAAGTGTGGATTCTCCGAAATGGAATGGCAGTGGATTTTGACGGGCAAAGATGTCTGGGAGACTTGGAATAGGATTAGTGTGGCCCATACATGCCAGGACGTCAGGATAGCCATGCGCTGCCTTTTACGTAATGAAGAATGGAGGCTTTAGTCTGAAGCACCAGCACTGTGTCAGTGCTGCGCTTTGGAACGGCTTTAAATCTCAAAATATCAAGACGGAGATGTAGAGAGATTGCGATTATCTTGTATTTAGCATTAGAGACAGATTATTATTTTGATAGATGTGTTGCATCATGAGTGGTTGTGTATTTGTGTGTTGGATTATGATAATACGTTCTGATGTTGTTGGTGTTGCACAGACTGAACTCTTCTTGCTCTTATGAGATTAGATCAGTGAGGAGAGTTTAGGGCCGTGAAAACAGATGCCCTCTGTGTCATACATCACACGCAGTAAAATGATCAGTGTCGATTTATCCATTGTAAGTCTAGAGAGTGTACAAATGGAACCAAACAGACCCTTAATACCCATTTGGTTCTATTTGTACACAGGATTTTATTGTGTAAGGTGCACATACTGTACAGTAGAACTCCCTGAACCTTTGCCAGGATGACTCCTGCCTCTGTACTGTATATTTTCTGTTGTCGTGCTAGCTAAGCGCATTTTTAGACAAGCTATACTGTTAAGTTATGGATAGGATCAACCCCTTTCATTTACAAGCCGTTATTAGTCTGCTGTGGCTCAAATGGCTATAGATTTTCTTTCACCAGAGAATTTAACATCGAGTTAAACCTCAGTGTTCTGTGCTGTTATTTATTCAACCATAGCATGCGCAGCTGATTGGATATTTATGTCAAACTTACTGGTATACCGTGAGGTTTGCATAATCAGCCTGACAAAACGCAAAACATGAAAATTTCAAGTTTAGAAGAGGATTTGTTTTTACAGGAGCTGTGTCAGAGCAGAGATAACTTGACCGTCCATTTACTGATCATTACACTGTAATTTGATGCCTTTAGAGAACATCCAGACCATAACCCATTGAGACCTGAGACCAGATTCTAGAAATGTCTTCTAAATCCTTATCTAAAATCAAAGTTTTCTGAAAAACCTATATTTCTATATCAGTGGTGCCAATGGTGGTAATTGGCCACCGATCGCTGTCTGAAGATATGTTGTTCCAGGGACCCTCCAGAAGTAAATATTTAAGTTAAAAACGTTTGCCGTGAAAGAATATAACATTAAGACTCACACGTTTTCCCGATTCTTCAAAAATAGCAGATCTACAAGCTCGTAGCATGGCACTCGGTGCCGCACTATGAGCTTACTGTATATATCTGCTATTTTTCTAAAACTAAAGTATAAAATGATGGTTAAAGTGGTTAAAAGCTGAAGCGACACAGATACGCTCCGAGTTTCATGTCCGCCATCACGCAGGCGGTGGGCGTGAATCCGCCACGGTGCCTCATGATTGGCCATGCTCGTGGTGGGAGGGAGAGACTGACGGCGAGGGCAATCTGTCGCTGCACCAGTTACTCCCACGGGTTAGACAGGGCGCCTGTCAGCAGAGGGATCATGTTGGACTTGGGAGGAGTACTGTAGGGTGTTCCCTTGCCCACGCTATGTCCTCCTGGTGAAACCCCTCGCTGGCAGGTGAACCAGTAGCCGGAAAAAAGCACTGACAAGATAACACACACACACGCACACACACACATGCGCGCACGCACGCACACATGCGCGCGCACACACATGTACACACACACACACACACACACACACACACACACACACACACATGTGTAGGGAATTCAGGAATTGGCATATTGAAAAATAATTAGCTACTACTAAAAGTCTCCAAAACACCGACATAATTCTGGAGGCGATAAAGTGGCATGCCATGCTGGTGGGAGCTGACATTGTAAATGCCCGTTGGATAACGACAAAGGCCATGTTGGCCTAATGATACTGTGTGCCGGTGCCATGTTTCCAGACAGTCCTATGGAGGCGTGTGTGGAGGAATGAATCCTCCAGGGGTGTGAGTGTCTGGGAGCTTTAGGGCTGGTTGAGTAGGGTGAGCGCTCCCGGGGAGAAGCTGCTGAGGTAGAGTTGTTCTTAAATGGACCGGGACCGTCTCCCAGGAGGAGAGAGGGCTTTCTGAAACAGATGGCTGCCTGGGCGGGCAGGGACAATGGCGGTCTTCCCTGGCCCTTTCTTCACCCTGGTCCCATGCAGCTCCTTGACAGAGGGCAAGCTGACAGCCAATGACCCAGTCAGCAGTGCAGATAATGTTCCATACTGTATAGTGCGCTACAGCTTGTCCTTGGAGCAAGAGGCAGTAAAGAAAAACCACACTGTGGTGGGGGGCGGAATATGAGGAGGCTTTTTTGAGTGTGATTATTTTTTATTTCATTTACCGTTATTACGATTTAACGTTGAACTTCTGCTGCAGGAAGAACGCCCCCTGTTGGGCCTTCTTGATTATGCAGATGATGTTACGGACTGTTCATTGGATGTTGAAGGATTCGGCATAGAAGGTTGCCAGTAAACTTCAAACTACTGCACAGTCTGGTTCATACTGTATACAGCCCTTACGCACATCAATTAGCATGCGGCTCTGTTAAATGCACATAGACTCATTGGATTAATGGCACGGTCAAGTACCAGGGACATATTCTTTTCTTTTTGAGTGCACACTCCTGCTTTTAGCAGATGAGCTTTAACACTGACTGTAGTACGCTACTGATACCTAAGTGCACGGCGTTTTTCTTCTGCTTCCAATGTTCAGCAAACAACAGCTCTCAGGAAAAAAAAGAGAAAGTAATACAATGACGGTATAGATTACAAGTGACAAACGACACTTTACACAATTACCTTCCCCGATTTTCACACACTCTGCATGAGTACGATTTTGACATCCTGCTGAGACACCACTTATCTGTGATTTGTTGTAGCAATTTTCAACTGAAGCCCCTTTAAATAACCTCCCAATGCTTATCGCCCATGTAGCTTTGATATTAACGGTTTAGGCCTACTGAAGAGTGAACATTGAAAGAATGATAACGCTGGATTTGTAGGAATATTTTATTTCCACTCGTGGGCACTTTATCTCCCAGCCAAACCGAGCGCATACAAAATACTGCTGCCAAGTGGCTGCAGATAGTGAGTGATTACGACTGTGGCAGTGAGCAAAATCGCAGGACCCATGACATTTTTTATACGTTTTTCTTTTCTGGATGGCACTAACTTTGCCACAAATATGTATTTATCTGCCGGGCTTAATTTCTATTGTCATCTATGAGGCTATTCTTCAAATGACAATAATGACTTTTTTTTACCAATACCAGGTGCTACAGAGGAGCCAGAGGTCATTCCAGACCCTGCCAAGCAGACTGACCGGGTGGTGAAGATCGCTGGCATCAGTGCTGGAGTACTGGTCTTTATATTGCTGGTGTTGGTAGCCATCCTGCTGGTTAAAAAGAGGTGAGTGATTGATTGCCTGTGCTTAGTAAAAAGCTTTTAATGCCTGCTGACTGCCAACGCATTCATACACAACAAATGCACACAAACAAATCACATGCGCAACCAAAGACATGTTGTTGTTGTGTTGTTCACTGCTGTAGTACTGTAGCTTCACCATCCATCCACCATAAAGTTGATCTCCCTTCAGAACATACATATTCACGTCCTATAGTTTTTATTTATTTTCATGTTGAAGTCACAACATAGCAAAAGCTGTTAATGTATTGAATGACCAAAATTAGATACAGTACATTTTGTTTTGTTTTTACTTTCTTCTGTATGAGATCTGACCAGTTGCAATCTGGTGATGTGCTCACTAACAGTAGCACACTGGAATTTATCTGGGCAAAATACTTTTGTGATGACATACACAGATCTTTTAGATGGATGAACCAACACAAGCGTTCTGACGAGTCACATCATTTGCTTTACATCTGGCGAGGCAGGCTTCACATGCTGGAGTTTGCCTTGGTACTGTATTGTGAACTCACGTAACATTGATGTTTTACACTGGCACAGGGCTCCACCATGTGGCCACTTACCACACCTACAATGTGTCTGACACGGTCACACGTTCTTCCACCATACAATGTCAAAATCCATAGAGGAGCTGTATTTATTCCAGAACACAGGGTATTTCCACTCCACTACAACGTTTCACAGATAATTCCCGTACTCTCCGTGGCATTCAGCTTTGAGATCAGAGGCCGTGTTTCAGACAGCCGTAGCTGAGGTAGAGAGGCCATCTGGGAATCGGACGGTAGCCCGTTTGACCCGATATGTTCAACTGTCCCTAAGAGCTCTGCCCTCTGAGACCATAAAATACTCCTTCACCTGTGTCACAGTCAATGGTACTCTCTTTCACCTGTGCCACAGTCAATGGTACTCCCTTTCACCTGTGTCGCAGTCAATGGTACTAAACTAGACAGATGGTGGGAAGGTAAATAGTTGGATTTAATCAAATATGTAGTTGAAGTCATTCTTCTGAGTTCTGACCATCACAGTTTTTTGTAAATATTAGATATGGTAAACAGGCTTTGTGAACCTTCTCCAGGTCTAGCCTAACCCTCCAGTTAACATTTAAACCCTATATATTTTGTTGACTCCTAGGTCCCTCTATACAAAATCAACAAGCTCCAGATACGATTTGAGTTTATAGGTCTGTTATTTTTGCTGAATGTTCACCCCCAGAATAGGGACGCTACGCTAGGTAGGGTACATGTGGTTAAAATCCAGGTCTAACCCTTCAGTGAAACAACATTTAATGGCTTCAAAGTTCAAACTAAAACTAAATAACAATAGCTCCATAATGCAGCTTTCTTCTCTTTTAAACCGGTGTCACAGTGACTCACAATGGCAGTCTACACACAATGGCACACACACACACACACACACACACACACACACACACACACACACACACACAAACACACGTGTGCGTGTGCGCTGTTGGCAACTATGTGATGATAATGAATAGGGCCATTGTTCCTCCCTACGCGACCTTTCAATTAGACCGTGGTGATCAGAGCCAGGTTCTCTCATTAGAAAGACTGTAATTATGAATTCATTGCCCCCTGAGTCACACACCAGCATGTGTCATCCGCTTGTCTCATCATGGAGAAATCTTTTGTTCGCTGTGATTGACAGCTGACACCCCATAACCACATGAACTCCAGCTTCTCTAGACTCATACTCGGTATGCCATAGTAGGAAAATAATCAGGAAAGAAACAGCCAATCATTGGCGAAAATAGCCAAACATTCGGCAAAAGCAAACCTCTACAAGCGTAACGTGTGACGAACCAATTGTGCGTTGAACCTTTGATTGTGCAACATTTCCATTACGCATACTGTAGCTGCGAATCGGAAAAACAGACACTTATCCAACGATTCTCGGTTGATGAATTTGCGGCGGCGCTGTAGGAGGTTTCAGCAGGACGGTGATGACAAGAACGTCACCGGAAGGGGGTCAGAGCAAGCACCTAAGACCGCCGTCTCCCAATTACAGCCACTCACGGTCAATCTCAGTCAATTACATCTAATTACAGTCCCATTAAGCAGTGACGGCAGCGACCTGCGGTCACAAGGCTACTGTCACGTACTGCCTGCTTCCTTCCTGACCCCACACACCTCTACATTTTATGTCAGCTCTTATGGTGAATTCTAACAATGGAACATGCCTGTTTCTCACTGTGAAAAAATGTGCCACTTCATTTTAACGTCTGCTAAAGGGAAAGCACTCCCATTTTTAATGATATTATGATGGCTCTCTTTCTTTTGTCATAGTTAAGTGAACAGCAGTGACAGAATCCATTTTGGCTTTTTTCCACGCGTGGCTCTGCTGTCAAACGGATCATTTAAGCCAGCGTATATAGAGTTGAAAATGTTTCTAGAGTAAATACTGGCATGATTGGCGTCTCTCCATTTATCTCTCAGACATTTCTAATTGCGTCTACCAATTTTAGTTTTCATAATGTAAGAGTTCAGATGACCTGGTCATCTCAGTTCAGGCGCACGCATGATTTTTAAAGGTATAACGTGCCAAAGGAATCGTTGCAAGCTTAGGTTGGCACATGAACAGATATTTTGTTTTATTTGTTTACATGATTGCAATTGCAGTTTTTTTATTGCTTACTAGTTTGTACCTACCTCTGCATCTCCTGTTCCCAGGCTGGAAACAGAAGCTACTGTAGAACGACATCTAGGCCTACGCTAAAATACAATGTTACTCTAACTCTGATCTAATCTGTAACGTGTACAAGATGGCATTCTCAGCATGGAATCAGAAGTCGCATAACGTATGTAGAGAGGCAGTTTGTTGGTTGGCAACATCCAGTTAGATCTACTGATCAGATCAAATTTTCTCAACGTTTGTGGACGTCCAAGGCACCCAACATGTGCTCCTCAAAGTCAAATGGAGGCTGGTTTATGACAACATAATAACCTTTGTTTTACTTATGATAACTGCATCGAGTCACAAAATATAATGTCTGCATGTACAGAAGCAGAAAATCTTCCACTTGTGATTAATTAAGGGTTTGATTTAGTTTATATGTTATGTTTGTATGTTATATGTTGAATACCATATTTAGGTGGGCAAAATTAACTTTTATTTAAGAGGGTGTGAATTTAGCTCTCACAGTGGATTTAGATTTACCGCTGAGCATTTGGGGAAAATATCTGAAGTTTCAATATTACATTGAAATCATGTGCACACAATCATTACTTAGTTTTATTGTCTCCACCAGGCCGAAGGCATGGGGAGAGAGTATGTTTTTTACTGTGAAATGTTCTGGGGAGATCAATCTTCATTTTCATTGAACTTGTACAACTTTAGACAACAATACTGCATCTTTAAAATGGTGGGACATGATGACATCACAGTGACATCATGCTTGTTTTACAGGAGGTGAGCTGCATGCTGTCTTAAAGAGACAGCTTTGTGTCTCTTGACACAGAATCTTGGCTAATAGGGATGATGACACACGATTGGCTAATCGTGACTAAATCTCTAAATTTGGCCTTCCAGTTAAAAGGCAGCTTTAAATGCATGGATGTTTTCAAAAGATCAAAGAAAGTTAAAGAAAGTAATAATGAAAGGCTTGCATGTTTTAAGTTAATATAATGAAAGCTTTTTGTATTTTACTAATACTAATCATCATAGTTGTATATATGTATATGTATTCATATACATATTACTTTATTAAACTCATATATTATATGAGTTGAAATGGCCAATACTATTATTAATAATATCAATAATGTTAATTATTAATGATAACAACCCCCTGCATGAAGGTCAAATTGTAGCCATGGAAATCAATCAGGATTATTATTTATTATTTCTGTTGCTGCTGTTGCTGGTCGGGACAGGACGAGGCCTGTCCCAATTTGCATATTCATGACCCTTGTGTCTCATTCTTTGCCTTCTGATTGGCTCACAACCCCAGGAGGACCTACTATTCATACTCTTATTACCTGTAAGTAAACAATCAACAATCAGCTCACCCGGCTGCTGTTATCTTATTGGGCGAATTAGTGGCTAGTTGTTTTCTTTTTTCTTTTCTTTTCTTTTTTTTAAAGATGCAGTATACTTTTTTCAAGACAAACACATTTTCAACTGATCAACCAACCAACCTGCCAAAGCCATCCTCATTGACACCTAGCCAGGGCTGGGGTTAATTCACTTTCATTTCAAAACCCTTTAGGATTCCTTTCTTTAAATGTGCATCGCAAGGCGTTTCTTATTGAAATATCGACATACGTTTGTGCCATGTCATGTTATCCAACCTGTTAAGGAGGAACACTTACCATTGAGTGCTAAATCGTTAAAAGGGAGCAAATAAAACGAACAAATAAAAAAAGGAAAAAAAAGAACGTCAGTGTCTCTGTAAACTGCTCAATGTTTGAATTGAAAGTGAATGGACAACAGTCCTGGTGTTCTCTACATGCTCCAAAGTTGCTCCTCTGATGTAGTGAGAGAGGCCGATACTAGGCCAGAGCTGGCCGTATAGGGAGCCACAGCAGGCAGACACGGCCCCCAACAGGCCACAGTGGGAATAACCGGCCTGAGAGTGTTATCATTTGAAAAAAGAATGCTGCACTTGTGATCTGTAGCTCTTTGTGTGCATGTAGTCATGTGATCATCCATCCGCCCATCAACTCACAGGTACCATGGCGACTTTGGTACACATGCTCTGTGTCTCTTTCCTATTGGTGGATCTGGTTCCTGTATGGGGGGCTTCAGGTGTTGTTGGGATAGTTGGTTTAGATCACAGCCACAGGTTCTCAACGTTGGCTTCGGGGACCACCAGCGGTCCTAATGGACCCTTTATGGACCACCAGCGGTCCTAATGGACCCTTTATGGACCACCAGCGGTCCTAATGGACCCTTTATGGACCACCAGCGGTCCTAATGGACCCTTTATGGACCACCAGCGGTCCTAATGGACCCTTTATGGACCACCAGCGACCACAATAGGTGAAATGATGTAGATCGGTACCCCCAATCTACACTGTAAAATCCAGTGTTAATATCATTCTGACACTGTACTAATGGAACCAAATGGACCCGCTGGGGTCCAAACAGAGCCCCTGGTGGTACCCGAAACCGACGTTGAGAAACTGCGATTCTTCTGTGGGGTATACCCAGGTCTCTGTTCAGCTACATGTACCTTTTCAGTAGATGAAGCTGTGTTTCTACCGAGTGTGTGTGTGTGTGTGTGTGTGTGTGTGTGTGTGTGTGTGTGTGTGTGTGTGTGTGTGTGTGTGTGTGTGTGTGTGTGTGTGTGTGTGTGTGTGTGTGTGTGTGTGTGTGTGTGTGTGTGTGCGTGCGTACATGCATGTGCGTGTGTATGTGTGGTCTTAAAGGTGAAGATGGTGTGTTTGGGGGTCAAGAGGTAAAACAAAACAAAACCATAGCATGCTCTTGTCTGTTGGGACACAATCAGAGCCGTATATTTGATCAGTTTTTGCAACTATCTTAAACAGAAGGGCTGTCTACAAATCCTCAGTGAAATCACACCGTATGATGATGTCCATCTGTGACCATTTTGCATCCCTATTAGTAAACATTTGGGTAAAGCTTAATGTCAATACAATAGCAATATGTTTTGGTGCAAATGTAGTATGCAATACATGAAGTATTCATTTGATGGGGGGGGGGGGGGGGGGGGGAAGGTAAGATTATAATTCATAGATCCAGCGGCAATTTAGTTTAGATAAATCTTTGGGATGCCAAATGCCACAGGGGCAAGCAGCTCCTTTTGAGCAGGTGTGGTGATCATTCACTGTTAAGGATGTTGACCTAACTGATGTATATGTATGGCTCTGGATTCAGCAGTTCCTGCATGGCCTGTCATGCTTGAGGTTTGAAGTCCTCTAGATGTCTCTCCTGGGAACTTCCTGACTGCTCATTCTCAAAGTGTTTATCATGATGCTACTCAAAAGGAGACAATGACCTTTTGAGTTTTTTAGGCTTATTTTTCTACAAGAGGTCTTGGTCACACTGTGGATGAAAAAAGGGTCTTCATTGACTGCACTTGCTCGCATTGGTAGCATTCTTGAAGTACAGTAGAATGCTTACGTTAATAAAGCAACACTTTGGTAGGAATTTTGCTTTTTCTTTTCTTAAAAAAACAACAAAACACAAGAAAAATGTGTACTAAAAACATGAATTTGAGACCTGTTTCATCATTGTGCATTGTAACTCAATGGAGAGATTAGCCGAACAGAGCAACTGTTGAAGATATCTCACCAATATTTGGTATATCATAGCAAGTTAAATGCACAACCGAAACCTCTACCAAAGTGTAATTTTGCTTTAAGCTGGTAGCTAACTTATCCTTCATAAGATTATTTTCCACAGTTTGACTACTGCCTCTGAGGAAAAATGATTGATTATATTATAAAATAATTTAAATGTCTAATATCACCAGGTATCCCACAGTAGATACCCTTCTCCTCCCAAACAATATATGAGTGTGTTGATAATCTTGGGCCCTATAACACCTCTCATACATCGGTAACACCTGTATGCTGCTACAGTTGAGAAATGGTTCTGTTTAGTCAACTGCCGATCAAAAGTGAGTCCCCTAATATAATAGCTTTCTGTTTTCTCTGGGTTGTTCCCAGCAAAAAAAAAGGTCACAGTAGGAAAACAAAGGTTTGTTTTTCATTCCTAACCATTTGACCGTGTAGAGGTTTTCTTCTAACAGCAGCTCTATGGTACCATGGATGATAACGTGCTTTCCCTGTTCTATAGGTACCTCACCCTGCTCTCTTGGCTATTATTTGGTTGCTATTTGTTCTTTGGTTGCTACGCAGTTGAATCCTTGCAGTGTTAATTCATCCATTTGTAACTCTGTGTGTGTACAAAATAAATGTAATGTCCATTTGGTTAAATTTGTACATGCTCAGAATTAACCACTTAAACCCTATCGTGCTTTGTTGACCAGAATCCCCCAGGGCTCTGTATGTCCATTTTCTCACTCTACACCAAATCTCTTCGCTGAAAAAGCTCATCTACAAGCTGACTATGCGTCGCCAGCTGGTTGATTTTTGACAGAATAATGTTCGCCCACAGAATATGGGTTCAAGTGGATGAATTAATATTGAGGAATTGCTGTGTATTTATCCTTCTGCCCCTATGGTTGAACCCAATAAGTGTTGGCTATCCTCTCATCTCCCCCTCTCCTCTCTTTCTCTCCCCCTCTCTCCTTTTTGCCGGGGTTCAGTAGCCTGCAGACCCCACCGTATGTTAATCCCCCCCCCAAGTCAATGCTTGTAGGCAATTCAAAACTAGACTCTTCTTCTACGGTGAACAGGGCTGTGGTTTGCAGGCTGGGTGATGCACTTAAGTGTGTGTAGTGTACTGTATTCTGTGTGTGTTGTGTAAATGTGTGTCTGTTTACTCCTGACAGGAAACTGGCGAAGAAGCGCAAAGACGCCATTGGAACGACGCGGCAGGAGATGACTCACATGGTGAACGCCATGGATCGTAGCTATGCCGACCAGAGCACGGTCCATGGAGAGGACCCTATGGCTGTGACCTTTATGGACTCTCACTCCAACTACAATACAAACAGATGTAGGTTTTCTTTGATTTGTTTTTTTAAAGTTTAGCTATTTAAGACAAAGGCACAGTATACACACTTCACAGAGAAGGAAAGGGGAGGGGGAACTGTTATGTTGAATAGTCATAAATATTGCAACTTTCTTATTTTCACTTACTCTGCAAACGGTACTCTGTGATTTAATGAATTAATACATTTTATTTTATTAATTAATTTATGTCTGCATGCAGCATGTCTTAAGTCTAAACCCTCAGTTGCCCTATTCTGAATCTAATTTATTCTATTAACATCTTAAAATTACTATACTTTCTAGGACTGAGTTTTAATTTCTATTCTCCATTTACTTTATGAGTCTTACGACTCATAAATCAGTCTTATGTAAGGTTGGGTTCACACGGGCAGACGCAAAGACGTGTTGTGAGTTGATTTGGAGCCGCTACATGCATCATTGCGTCTTTGCAACGTCACGTAGCTGGCTTCCATTGACAATGAATGGTAGACTGCATCTTTTACATCTGCCCGTGTGAAACGCATCGTTAGGCTTAAGAGTCTACATAGGCTACAGAGGACCTAGATATTGGCATCTGGTCATTTGGAATTAATGTTCTGTCAAAGATAGCGGGTTGTGTCCTGTTGCTGTTAGGAACTATTTGTCATCCCGGTTGAAGTATGTGTGAAGCATGTCAGAAGTCTTGCGCTATTCAGGGCTTAAAGTTGTCAGTCCTGCGGACGGATTTCAGTCCTGAGGATTTCATAGGGGTCATTTAATGAGATCAGTGTAGATATTTGCAAAAAATATTTTTCAGTCTTGGGGTTCTTTTTGCTTTAAGCCCTGGCTATTTCTCGATCAGCCTGCCTGTTCCTCACCCTGTTTCTTCCAACAGTGCCCAACGATCCTCTGGTGCCCACAGCTGTGCTAGGTGAGACCACTGGCATGGTTAGACATGTCAACCCACCTCCCTGACCATACTGTAGCTCTCACCACCAACCACCCCCATTACAGCCTAAAAAGCCTTTGTGCTTGTAGTGCTGCCATTCGTGTGTCATGTCGTGTTGTGTGTGTGTCAGTGCCCACGGCTGTGGCCATCCCCTGTCATTGTTATTACATAGGCCTCCCATATTGCCCTGTGTCCACAGGCCCCCTGTCTTGTGTGTTTGTGTGAATTGGATTATACACACACTCCTCAGCAGTTTCAGCAGGTGCTACCATACAGTACTGTAGGTAGAAAGTCGGGAGCTGAAGTGGTGGCTATTAATAGGCTATGTGACGAACTAAACTAAACTAAACTAAAAACAAATAATAAACAGAAAGGACTTTTGGGGCTACTTGCTGGTTATACCCACAATGGCTCACAGATAGTAATTATTCCTTTTAGCAATATAATATGATATATCAGTGGACAGATGATGGCAATTCATCTATCATAAATACTGTTTCTCAATATCTGAATAATTTCCCCCGTGCCTGTTTTCCACAGAGTAAAATCCCCAGAACCATAGTACTGTGTTCTCATTCTCTTGTAGAGTCTGCACTCTGCATAGAAGACATTCTTGACACATTGTGAAATGCCTGCGAAAGAGTTCTGTGGCATTTTAAGTAGAAGACCAGCATCGTTGAGGATGTACTACCTTGCATATGTGTGTTTGGCTCTAGTGCCTTGTTTGTGTGCACTGAGCCTAGAAGCCCGATGTGTTTTCATAGAACTTATCCTCATTCCCTGGACATGTTGAGCCCACGCCTGAGAGGCAGAATTTAGTAAACTGGTAGTGCTGCCAAGCTGAATGCAACTCCAACTCCACTGGTGAACAGCAGAAAGTGTTTACTTCCAGTGCTGTCACTGCTGTCACTGCTGTGACACTGCGGTATGATGTGCAAACTCTAAACTGCCATTTTCCTCCACAATGTTCTAATGCTTAATTTACGACTTCATCTTGTCGCACATCTTTGTCTTAACACACCCTTAGGGCCAGGGTACACCACCCACATGTACACAGCCTGCTCCTCCAAAATAGAGTTAATTAACACCCTGTTCCCCTGGCCTCTAATAGGAAGTGAAGGCTGCAGTAGCAATCTGTCTCAGCCAATCATATCACAGATCAGAAGGAAGCATCAGGAAGGAGTGAATTAAGAAGCAATGTCGGGTCAAGTTTATTGCTAATTGACCTGACAAGGGCTTAACGAACCCTCAACAGTCCTTAACGAGCCTAAACATCTTCAGAGCAGATGCAAGCATCATTTGGAAGAGACTAGCAGTCATTATTTTAATAAACAGTGTTGAACGTGCAATCGTCGGTTGTGATTAAGAACCAAATGATCTATTAGTCAGCCTGTCTGTCTGTGTGTACAGTATTAATGTTGTTTCAAATTAGCACACACGGCACATGGATGATCTATTGCTACTGGTCTCTGTCCGTTTGAGCCATTAGGAATCTAATAAAACAGAAACTCACACATTATTAAATCCCAGTCCACTGTGGTTACTATATACTGCATAATTCTCCAAGTTCATCACCACACACCTCACAGTGATTCCTGAGCATTTGCTAAATTCTTCTTGTGAGGATTTAATAGCTTGATTTATGGTTGGTGAACTCTGAACCACTGAAATAGATGGTTTCAATTTCAATGCCTACAATCAAGACTGAAGTGGCGGTTCCTAACCACTAGAGGGCTGAGGTTTTCCTGTGAGCTCTATAGACAAACTAATCATCATTGTCAGTTAGCTTAGATGTAAAGTTTTATCTGGTTGCTCCCCTTGTGGACGTCATGTACATTCTAGGATAATTATATTTATTTGATATATCAAATAATATCAAATTCCTACATTAATTTGTTAGGTCGGAGATTAAAGCTTATATAACTTTCTCATTTAGAAGTTAATTGTTACATCATTTTGTTCTCCTCTTGTTTGTGTCACGCATGTCACCACTGTTGTTTGTGCTGGTCGTGTTGGCCAACATTCACCTGTTGTGATGTCAACTGTGTGTGGATCCAATTAGTAGTACCAAATAATAGTCAAACTAACTAACTGTGTGTTCATGTGAGTCTCACCTACTAATCACACTAACTCAGTTGAACTAAACCTCTGTTCTTCTCTCCTACTGCTGCTCTGACCTGTACTGTAGTTCCTATCACTGGTGAGTGTATAGACAGAGGAACCAGACTGTTTGATGGCTGCTTTTGTATCAAACATAATGGATACTTTGGGACAAAACTGGCATGATGTGGCCATCATATCATGACTGGCAGGTTGTGTGTCTCCAGCCAAGTAGTTACATCCAGTAACCATGAATGTCTGTAGATTACGTTACATAAAAATCTATCTAATCATCTAAAAAACAAATATAACTGACCAAAGTGCTGTACAGCATATGAATAAATGTAAGAGTTTGAATTAACCATATGAACCCTGGCATTCCTATTCTGGGTCTGTCGCAATAGGCGAACATTTGGTGAAAATAGCAGATCTACAAGCTCAACACATTTCCCTGAAACAACATATTTTCAGATGGGGGTCCGGCAGCCAATTACATACTTTTGTGGTCCGTGAAATAATTTGAGAAACACTGACATAGAAAGTTAGAAACTCTTTCTTCAGAAAACTGTCTGAAGAGATTTGTAGAATTTCGTCTCAATGGGTTGAGGGAGTGAATGACTGACTGGCTCCTGGTTCTCACTGGTTTCCTACAGATGAGAACCACACTGCGTCCGCAGCGGAGAACAGCAGGCTGCTGGATGTTCCTCGGTACCACTGTGAAGGAACTGAGTCTCCCTACCAGACCGGACAGCTCCACCCCGCCATCCGAGTGGCCGACCTCCTGCAGCACATCAACCTGATGAAGACCTCCGACAGCTACGGCTTCAAGGAGGAGTACGAGGTCAGACGTTGTTAGGGTTGGAGGGTTGGAGACAATATCTGGAAACCCCTTACGTATTGTAAATAAGATAAAAGTGTGCTGTTTGTGTCTGGAACGAGCTTCTACATTTTCTTTCTTGCCTAGATCTCCTAACCCCCTCTTCTTCCCTTCCCTTCTTTGTTTTCTTAAATAAATAAAAACACGATGCACAAAAACGTGTAAAGCTGTGATGTGACAATAAAGATGATGACGCTTGTCGTGTTCACACAACGACAATGCAATGCTTAATTTACTAAATGTGAAATCCCTGCCACCCTTTTCTGGGTGTCAAATCCATACCGACCTTGAAAACGGTTTCTGCCCACATTCAATACTATGGTGTTCAATGGAACAGAACATAATATTATGACAAGGAGTAGATCATGTGTGGCTTCATGAAGTGCATTCATCATGACGCCATGGTTTCTGTTGCAGAGTTTCTTTGAAGGCCAGTCGGCCTCCTGGGATGTGGCCAAGAAGGAAGGAAACCGCACCAAGAACCGCTATGGCAACATCATAGCATGTAAGAGCCTTAAAACACTCAGATAATGATGCAGTAGCTCTAGCAAGGCAACCTAGAGGTGTGCGTCGTTGAGTGGCTGTGTTTCAGATCCTCTGACAGCCCTAGATATTAAGCTAGTTTCACATTTGGCTTAGAATGGCTCAACTAATAAAATAAAAAAAGCCATGTGAACAACCCTATTACCTGATAGTATTGACTCTATAACAGAATCACATCAACATCCACCACGGTAAAATCATCATGGCCCTATAACATTACCCAAAGCATTAGATCTGCTGAATGGGAAAAACGTATGATTAACAAAATATCTTACTCAAACTATTGGCCTGTCACTAAACAACTCTCTCTCACTCTTCCTCGCTCTTCCTCCCATGACTTTTCCCCCTCCCCGTGTCTCTCTTGTCTCCCTCCCTCCGCCCTCTCTCTCTCTCTCTCTCTCTCTCTCTCTCTCTCTCTCTCTCTCTCTAGATGACCACTCGAGGGTTATCCTCCAGCCAATCGAAGATGACCCCTCGTCCGACTACATCAACGCCAACTACATCGATGTAAGTGGAAACGCATCGAACGCTACTATTGGCTCCCAACGAAACCAACGAAACCACACCCCCTCGCTCGTATGTCAGGCCTCTATACCTTTATCGCGTCAATCAGTCCATCTGTCACCCTGCACACGCAGCCATCGTGCATACATCGTCCTGTTTTCTTCGCCACTCTCCATCCCTCCATTCACGCAGCCTGTCATTCTTCTGTCTAACAGTTACACAGTTCATCTGTTTATCGATCTATGCCCACCATTCATCGCAGAAGTACAAGTTACATTGTTATTATACAAAACAACTTGTATGTCTCTCTCCAACCCAGCCTTCAGGCCACACGCCCATCCATCCATTCTATTCCATCCAACCACCTACCCACCGACCTTCCACCGATTCACCCCTCTTGTTCTGTCTACATGCTAACTCATTCATCAGCTTGTCACGACTCCACTTTCCACTCACCTTCACAACAATCTTCACACACATCTTCCATTTGGTGATGCTAATGCTGCTTTTTTTGTATGCTCTGCTTTACTGCCATCATCAGCCATTATCTGTTGTCATTATCTCAGGCCTTTTATCGGCTTCCATGCATGCTGCCACTCACACTAGCGGCAACCTAGAACTATGGTGGAGAGAGAAGACGTCTCCTTGCTTATCACAGTTATCTCCTTAGCCTGAGTTAAGGCACTTGGGTAAAACCTAAGTTAAGTTGTTTACCGTTCTATTCTATATTTTGTCCCTATTATTACTATTTTGCTTCAATAAAATAAATCTAAATTTAAGTAGGCTATTATTAAATTCTTATTGAGAATCAGCTAGATCACCACATGAGGATACGTCTTTTCAATCCATTCTACTTCTCTGTTCCAGACCATGTTTTTTTGCATGCCCTGTTCAAGCTCCCATTATATCAATACAACTTTTTTCTTTTTTCCTGATTGACTCACTGACATTGTTGTGCTTTCTTTCTTTCTTTCTTTCTTTCTTTCTTTCTTTCATTAATTCTCTCGTTACTTCTCTCGTTCTTTATCTCCTTTCTTTCTCTCCGTTCTTTCTCTCGTTCTTTCTGGCTGTGGCTTGGCCTGTAGATTTGGCTGTACAGGGATGTAAGTATCACTGTGTACTCTTTTCACCCATCAGCCAAGCCATACTGTACATCCCTTGAGTATTATCCCTCCAAACGTCCATCTTTCTGATGGTTTATCCATGCTAAGGCCTCTGCTGCGTGCATAAATCCCTCCATCTTAACACACTCCTCATCTATCCTTTCAAGTGAATTCTTACATTAGTATCTTTTACATTCATAATATGATATGTCTGCTCCCTGTCTCTGGTATGTGTTGCCATCACACCTTCCTGTACACGTCTGAATGTTGTCACCTTACCCTCTTAGTGTCAGATATCGTCTGGGATATGGCATAAGTGTTTCCCTTTCCTGCTTTTAATCACTTAAAGGACCACTTTACCACTTTTCAAGGGTTTTTATATATTAGTTTATAATTGGTCCTCACTAATGTTCATGATAAAATACCACAATGTTTTTCTACTTGGTCTGTGTCTCATAGGAGGGCTGTGGGCAGTTCAGAAACCCATCTGTGACATCATCGTTAAGCAGATTTATTTTTTTATTAACAATTATTATTATTATTTTATCATGAGAATGATGGCTTCCATTATCGCATTGCAGCTTTTCAGGAATAGAAAGCCTGCAGTTTCTATTAGCTTGGATTCCCCATCGGTGATATCACTGGTGGAGGGGTTTTATCATGAACATTAGTGAGGACCAATTATATGAATGTAGGTTGAAAAGTGGTGAAGTAAGCCTTATTTTATGCTTGCAATGCGTCCATTGATTGATTGATCGATCAGTACAGTCAGAGTGCACTCAAACACCCCAATAGCCCCCTAAAAGTCAAAGATATTGTGATATCGCCCAGCCTAATTTGTAACGAAACTATGAAATAAATAAAAACACCAAAGCATTTGGAAATAGTTGCCAAAAATCTGCTTGGTGTAAAAATAATTATCTTCTGCAGTGTGTCTAGTTCCAAATCCTATGTATGTGACTATGTGTATGCTTGGTAATGACTGTAACTGAGCGCCCACAGCCAAGAAGCACACCTCCTGCTCCACATCCTGTCTTAATGAGAATAGTTTGGCTACGTTGTTATAAGGTCCCCGAGTTGCATCCCATTGCAGAGAAATAAGTGTCGTCACTTGCAAATAGACATAATGGAGAAATCTCACCCACACCCACGTTTTTCTAAAGCATTGTGTCCGACTCCTAGTCCTTACCCTAGAGTAGACAATCATTGTATTGTATATTCTGTTGCGCTAACGCTCACATTGTTAGTATCTCATTTTGCACATTGCCTCGTTTGTAAGGGACTGAGGACAAAGCCAGCATTGTTTTCCCAACATCTGACAAGTTGCAAAGAGAGGGATTCCTCCAGCTGTAATGAGTGTCTATAATATTCATGTATGCAAGCTGAGGCTTATTGCTTAATATATCGCTGCTGCTGTTTGGTTCATTGCTCTGTATCTGTCTTATCCCAGGGTTACCAGAGACCAAGTCACTACATCGCTACTCAGGGTGAGACCCCCCCCCACACACACACACGCACACACACACACACACACACACACACACACACACACACGCACACGCACGCGCACACTGTCTATACACAGAATCGACCTACAATACACAAACATATACATTTTTAATAGACCCGATATTCACTACGGCCGCCTGTCTGTGTCTGTGTCTGTGCAGGTCCAGTTCATGAGACGGTGTATGACTTCTGGAGGATGGTGTGGCAGGAGCAATCAGCCTGCATTGTCATGGTAACCAATTTGGTGGAAGTTGGAAGGGTATGTTGACAATTTACATTTTAGGCATTTAGCAGACATTGTCCTGTTCTACTCCATCATATTATACCTGTGCCATTCTAACCATCCTATAGATAGGTTATAATATATTGTTGTTGTCTCCATATTTCGACTTTTTACGTTTTCTTTGGTTTTTTGTTGTAAATGAAGGCCCTATTACTTCATCATACAAGAGTGTCACACTAAAGTAGTGCAAATAGCTGATCTATATTGCCGCTTTCACTATTTTCAAATATCTTTTAAAATAATAATAAAAAAGGAATGGTTTTATACAAGGTTTCCAGGCGGCAGCAACAGCATGTGTCATGCTTTCCAACAGGTCAAGTGCTACAAGTACTGGCCTGATGATGCCGAGGTGTATGGAGACTTCAAGGTGACCTTCGTGGAGGTGGAGCCTCTGGCTGAATACGTGGTCCGGACCTTCACTTTGGAGAGGGTGAGTCATCCTGTTAAAGGTTGCAGCAGCTAATCCAACTAGTTACTTTTTAACACTTGAACCATATTTTCGGCTATCTTTGGCCATTCAAAAATAGCAGATCTACAAGCTCATAGCATGGCTTTTGTGGGCAAATCTTTTAATAATTAATGTATAAATATATTTTAAAGCAAACCATAATGCGAGTCAGGCTCCCTGGAACAACATATTTAAGAGATCGGAGCCGTGGCTAACACATATCAATTTTGAGGGTCCTTTTGACATGAAAAAGTTTGAGCACCACTGCAACATATGTTTGTTTCTTAAGGAAAACTGATTTAGATTTTCGTGAACTTGTGTAGAATAAAAAAGCAAAACAAAAAAGGCGTCTAAAATAAGACTTGAATATTAATTAGGGAGTTTGTCTCGTCTCTCCTCAGCGTGGATCCAACGAGGTGCGGGAGGTCAAGCAGTTCCACTTCACCGGCTGGCCTGACCATGGCGTCCCGTACCACGCCACAGGACTACTGTCCTTCATCCGCCGGGTCAAGATCTCCAACCCCCCCTCTGCTGGGCCCATAGTGGTCCACTGCAGGTATGTACACACCTCTGCATAACAACCCAGCCTCTGTGGGCCCATAGTGGTCCACTGCAGGTATGTACACACCTCTGCATAACAACCCCCCCTCTGCTGGGCCCATAGTGGTCCACTGCAGGTATGTACACACCTCTGCATAACAACCCCCCCTCTGCTGGGCCCATAGTGGTCCACTGCAGGTATGTACACACATCTGCATAACAACCCACCCTCTGCTGGGCCCATAGTGGTCCACTGCAGGTACTGTATGTACACACCTCTGCATAACAACCCCCCCTCTGCTGGGCCCATAGTGGTACACTGCAGGTATGTACACACCTCTGCATAACAACCCCCCCTCTGCTGGGCCCATAGTGGTCCACTGCAGGTATGTACACACCTCTGCATAACAACCCACCCTCTGCTGGGCCCATAGTGGTCCACTGCAGACCTGTACACACATCTGCATAATGACACACACAGACTGTAGGCAATATTTATAAGTGTGTATGTGTTTTTACCACATAACTAATTTCACGAGTCAAGTCCATAGAAAATAATTTCGGACATAAAAAATAAGCAGGGCATAGCAGTGGCGGCCATTTTGAAAACCTCATTCGATTTCCCCTTAGAGAAATATTTATATAAATCATTTTAAGCCTGGAACTAAAGCCACCCGGGCTTCTGGTGAATCATGACCATAAAACATTTGATTGTGTGTCAAAAAAAGATTATATTCTATATTTACCTATAATGATGTGCCCAAAATGCCCAAAATATGCCAGGCACATTGTGGATAATTAGTCTGTTTATTTGTCACTCATGGCGTGTCTCTGTCTCCCTCTGGTGGCCGTGTGTAGCGCTGGAGCAGGGCGTACGGGCTGTTTCATAGTGATTGACATCATGCTGGACATGGCTGAGAGGGAAGGAGTGGTGGACATCTACAACTGTGTGAAGGCCCTGCGCTCCCGGAGGATCAACATGGTACAGACTGAGGTGACTACATTACCCATCAGCCATCACCATCTTCATCGCACAAAACTACAACACTTGTAAACCCCACCACTGTATAAGCACCCATACGGTGCAGCATGGAGGTGAACACTGTACCCATCAACATCAACATTCACATCACAGAATGCTCACACCATCGTCGTCGTCATCGTCATCATCATCATCATCATCATCATCATCATGATATATCAATGCGGAAAAATGTCCTTCAGTCTCTGTTGCACTCAATATTCGATTAGAAATAATTTAGGAACTGACATTGAAATTCAAAATAAATCAGAATATCTTAAAAATGAATAAGGTCCTCATACTGTAGTATATAGCCTTAATGAATAAGAATAGATTAAGGAAAATGGAGGTGAAAATCATACAGAGGACTACATCTAATCATCTTATTTAATGCTTGTATGTATAATAAGTTATTGTACATTAGTATTTTTAAGTTAAAAGATAGAAGATCAAGATTTTGCTGGTATAATATAACTGTATAAACCTTTTCATGCAAAAGCAGTGTTAGGTTTTCTTATTTAGTCAGTTAACTCCCTGAATTGAATAAAGTTAAGTAAAACGGAAGAGACACACACACACACACACACACACACACACACACACACACACACACACACACACACACACACACACACACACACACACACACACACACACACACACACACACACACTCACTCTTTCCTCAACTTCAGCTCCCATCATCCACCACTCAGAGTCCGCTCTCTCTATCAACAACAGTTACGACTAACTGACTGCCTGCTGTTGTGTGTGAGCATGTGTGCATGCTTATGTGCAGCTGGGGATGGGGGGGAAGGAATCCATGCCTCTGCATTGATGCCCCCCTGTGGAGATATGTTTTATGTTAATTACATGGATTTCCTATTACTGCAGACTGTTCTGATATGTTGGATATTTATGTTTGATAATGTCATAATTTAACAACAATTTAAAAAAAAGTGTTTGTTGACCACATGGCCTTAACCCTTGCCTGGAATTCCTATTTGGGTGAAAGATAAATAAATTCATTAAAAACATTGATGCCGTTTGTCATACAAAGAAGAATGTAGGGCTTTAGTTTTTTATTTATTTATTAATCTAACCCTGTGTATAACCTTGCTCTACATTTTTAGGAGCAGTACATATTTATCCACGATGCCATCCTGGAGGCGTGCCTGTGTGGGGAAACGGCCATCCCAGTGTGTGAGTTCAAGGCCGCCTTCTACGAACTGATCCGCATCGACTCCCAAACAAACTCCTCACACCTCAAGGATGAGTTCCAGGTAGGCGTTTCCCTCCTGTGCTACCACGACAACACCTGAGCCATGTTTTATTGGAGTGTCTCGTCTTAAACTCCTGCAGTCTTACAGAAAACTGGATCTGAGGCTGAGCTACAGTAGCCTACAACCCACTTTGTGGGTCTATTCCAAATCTCTTCGCCAAAAATAGCAGATCTACAAGCTCACAATGTCTCACAATATGTCACATTGCGACACATCTTGTAGATTTGCTATTTTCTGCTAATGTTCCCCCAGAATATTGATGCTGGGGTTAAGTCTCATGCCATACAGGATTATAAAATGCAAAAAAATAAATACAAAAGGAAAGGAAAGGGAAAAAAAATAATAATAATAATAATAATAATGCAAATCATTCACTTCAGAACAACTGAAAGCTTCACAATAAACAGCCTACACAAAAGTAGCAACATTTTGAAACAATATCGGTAACATGAAAAACGAAATGTATATATCCTTATACTGTATATCCATAATTATAATTTATGTTCCCATTTGGATGCTTTTCTCTGAAAAATCAATCGGCAAATACCTTGTGTTCAAAAATGTAATTGAACCACTTAAATCCATTTATACTTCATTGACCGGGGTCCCGTCTCCTTTTCCCCCTCTAAACAAAATCTCTTCTGTGAAAGTATCTGATCATTGAGATCTGTCAGAATGTTGGCCTAGAATAGGCACAGTGTGCAGTGGTTCAGTCTATCTGCATTGTCTGCAGTGGTGGAAAGTACACTTACTTACGGACTGTACTTAAGTACAATTTTGACTTACTTTACTTGAGTATTTCCAAATTTCAGTACTTTTACTTCTACTCCACTACATCTCAGAGGCAAATATTGTTCTTTTGCTAGTTACTTTGTAGATTTCGATATTACAAAACAAACAGTAACCACTTCAGCCCTATACTGTATAACTTTTGGCCATTTGTAAATAGACGATCTACAAGCTCACAATGCGTCGCGATCTTGTAGATCTGCTATTTTCAAAAGATTTTTATACATTTGAACCATATTTCTACATTACTTCATTGATACTTTTACTTATGTAAAACATGTGAGGATTTTTTCCACCACTAACTGACTGACTGTGTGTGTGTTTGTGTGTGTGTGTGTGTGTGTGTGTGTGTGTGTGTGTGTGTGTGTGTGTGTCTGTGCGTGTCTGTGCGTGTCTGTGTCTGTGTGTGTGTGTGTGTGTGTGTGTGCGTCTTGGCCTTAGACGTTAAACTCGGTGACACCCCAGCCTCAGCCGGAGGACTGCAGCATCGCCTTGTTGCCTAGGAACCAGGAGAAGAACCGCTTCATGGACGGTCTGCCTCCCGACAGGTGTCTGCCCTTCCTCATCACCATCGACGGAGAGAGCAGCAACTACATCAACGCTGCGCTAATGGATGTACGTCTACAACGCACACAACTCACACATAATAGCACACATTATGCACTTTACCTCAAAAAGGATGGGTCATTTTCAACGCATTAGCAACTGTGACACGATGATGGAATCCTGATACTCAGTTGCTACAGTATGTGCACTATGTTCTGTTAACTCTTTCACTGCCGCTAGGTGGCAGCATACGCTCACCTAAGGAATGCCACCCGTCCACTCAAACGCTACGTTCTTGGTTCCTTTCCGGGTTATTCAGGGAGGGTTATTCAGGGAGCTTTTGTTATGAGCACAGTGATCAGTCGCGTTAGCTCAGACCCCTTAGCTATCATTACAACCTGTATGTGCTCAGCGACGCGATACAAACTCACAAATGATTTACGATCGGCGGATGCGCGACGGCTCACCAGGGACAGCGCTCGAACCTTTTGAGATACAGCGCTTTGAAAATCATGTTATAATGGAGGCTCAATGGAGCTGGATTTAAAAATCCTGTAGTTGGTGGGGACGGAGGCTCTCCATACTAACCGGAGCAATACTAAAAGGTAAATTGACGGTCGCTGCTTTCATATATGGAGTATACGGGTGTCTACGAACGTACGCGTAGTTAGCACCAGTAGGTACTGATAGCCTAGCTACGTTTATAAACGTAGATAGCAGCGGAAACGTTAACGCTGCAATCCGGGAACTTGTTTTAGGGAATGGTTTTGAGAGGTGGTTTGAGACACTCGGATCCTGTGTTCGGGTAGGACCACTACTGGTTCAAAAGAGGATTTGCATGAAGATCAGAAGGCAATGTCTCCTCTGCCCATGCAAGTGTTCCGTCTCAGCTCCACAGTAGAAATAGTGGCCCTTGTGTGGAAGAGCCGGGTTTAAATCCCGATTCCCGAGTCTGTCATACGTACAGTATTACATATCGCCGTTTCAAAATAAGTTGTAAATGAGTTTTAACATTTTGTGAAACAGGTATGCAGGGCATGGCCTGGCATGGCCAGACTAATATCACTGCGTAGATATTGGCAGATTGGTCTGGTTTCCAGGCTAGGGCATCAACAAATAATTTGTCAGGTGTGAGACAGACTGATGTTTTGCTGCCATTGAGCCTAATTTAAACCTGGTGACACGATGGTGGCACACAAAAGAACAGATTTTCACCAAGCAACTAGTTCTACTGTATTAGGCCTCTGTGTCTTCTTCCTAATTGAATGGCAGGCGTCCCAAGCTGCAGATGTGTTTAAAATGGAGCATCCTTAACACTGTATACTATTATACACGCAACAATTTTGTACAGGCATATGTGTTTATACACATCCACATATTTACACAAGCAACGTGAACATACACATTGCCAAATGATGCATCATGAAAATGATTATATGTATCTACACACATTTATACACACAGAGACCCCCTTTCCTGTTTGTGTGATGCTGTGTTTGTGGTTTTTAGCAGCAGAAGGCTAGAGACAAATCCAGGTTCTGAAAAGACCGCTAGCTTCTCTGGCCACCAACCAATCACTGAGCAGCTCACTGGAAAGTAACCACTGTGAGACCAATCCCTGACAGCCTCTCGGACAGGTTTACATCAGTGATAGTCCGCATGTATAATTAAATCGCTTTGATTGGTAGTTTTATGCAATTTATTTATCCCATTAACGCTCTGTCGTACCATGGAGTCCCCCGACAAAAATAGCCGCTCTACAAGCTGACAGCGCGCTGCATGGTAATGCATTGTGAGCTTGTAGATCGGCTATTTTCGGCAAGCGAGTCAATCGTACGACCAAGCATGAAATGGGTGTTAATAGAGCGAATAATCTGTTCCGTGTGAGGTAACAGCAAACTGGCCGCCGTGTGAAGTGAAGAGGTGAAGAGATATAACGGAGCTATATAAGAGAGCAGTGCTATATCTGTTCATCACTTCATGGCTGACGAGGGTTTTTCTGTTTTTATCACAGAGTAAACAATAGGGGAGGGTGACCATATTCACACAGACAATATTTTGCTCTTAGGTCACACTAGGAGCTAAATGGCCGCAGTGTGAACATGGCCACTGACCAAGTTCTTGTGCTGGACCAAAACTCTAAATGTTGTCGTTTCAGGAAATCTAGTTTAGTGAGTTTGTAAGTCGTAATATCAGTTCTAATAAAAGACCCTGGTCGATCAAATAAGTATGTGAGTCAAATTTAAACCCTCGCTTGGCTCCTTTCTAATAATAATACTAAAAAAAAGGAAGAAGTAGAGATGATGACAATGATCATATTCGTGCAATTGAGTCCAGTTTTCAAAATATATACTTTTTGGCCTCTCCCTAATCAAGCTGTCAGAAGAGTTCCAGGTAATGGGATTTTTAATTCAAATCTCTGATACTGGATTTGTTTCATGGCTTCAGTGTCTTTCAGGTTCATGCCAAGCACAGTCATAAATACCCTAGTCTCGCGTAGCCAGGTGATCGGTCATCGGAGATCTTTGTCAACTGAAACGTCTGGGGACTTCTAAATTCAATATAGGGGCTAAAGCCCCTATACTTCTGAGATTTAAAAAAAGAAAGAAAAGCTGCAGCTGTTCTGGCCCATATGTTGAATGTAGGTGTTACCAGACATTTGTGTTGGTGGAGATCTATTGTCCGGCTAGGCGAGACTGTGAACATCCTAACCCGTGTCCTGACGCACATGACCCATATAAGCCTTGTGTAATGATGTCTGCGGTGCCTTGGTCACCAAACTCATTCACATCCACCATCGTACCACATTCCTCATAATAAGCTGGGCTCATGTCGGTCCATTACATTTCAGTAACCGATATTATGAACACCATTATGCATTATAAACATTCTTATATTGCATGATATAATCAGCTTATAACATCATTATTGTTAGTTAATTAAGTAAATATTTTGTTTTTAATATATATTTATTACCCAAGCATTAATGCCTATAAATATAATGATACAGTGTTGTAAGCACATTGTAATGCATTCTACGTGTGTTTTAATGCATTAGAGACATGGGCTTCATGGAAAGGGTTAATCACCAAGTTCTCCCGGTAACACTTTTTCAGCATAAAGTTCAACGGTTGACCTTTTGACCCCTTGTCCTGATATCTCTACATGTAAAATGGTGTATAAGTATATAGCATATACAGTAGAAGCCTACAGTACTAGCCTAATGGTCCAATTGCATGCTTCCTTCCTCGCCCTCACATCTGATAGGCCCGCTGCTTGACCATGTGACCACAATATCGTCGCTGTGGGGCAGAAACTTTGAATCTCTAGCTATATTTTTTGCTATATACTTTGTAACGTGTTTTTGTTTCCCCTGTAAACGAATGCCCTACTTCATTAACTTGTACAAGAGTAGCAAATATAGCCAATACACGAGCTCACATTGTGAGCTTGTGTATACGTATGCTATTTGTAGACATATACATGGTTTACACCCCCGACAGCAACGATATGCTTGTTCTATCACATCCCATATCCTGCAAAGTGTCCCACAGTGTTTGTGTGCTAGTGTATGTCGTGATCAAAGTGAGAATACTGGTGAGAGAAGTTGGAATAGTTGTGTGATTTGTGTGTAAGAACCAAGCCTACATGATGCCACTCAAACTGACCGCAGCAGCCATACTGGAAAGAAATTAGGCCTTTTCCTTACTTCCTGTTAATGATACCTAAGATACCATAAGACTCTGTTCCATTCTGGTCAAACAGAGTCAGGGTGCTGATAGTGTGAGCATTGGCTCACTGGAAAGACTATATACTATTGGGTCTCAAATTGGGGTCGACCCTCATGGTTCCTTTAAGGGTTTCCAAATGTGACCCCTTTCCGGGTGTGTAACCATGGAATCAAATGGACCTGTAAGGGATTTGTAGTTGTACACTCAAGTTATGGGGGTCCTTGAAATTAAAACGTTTGAGAACTATTGTGCTACACTAAATGGAACAGAGCCTTCATTGGTAACACCTGTGAAGGAAGTGGCCCAATTTCTTTACATCATGGCTGCTGTGCATATAGAGCCTATTGGCAGATTCAGAGGAATCCTTTCAAAGTGCATTTGTGTTGAGGAAATGGCACCAGTGCACAGGTGGAGGAAGTGTGACTTCATTGTCGTCGTATGCCATTGTCCCCCACAGAGCTACAGGCAGCCGGCAGCCTTCATCGTTACCCAGCATCCACTGCCCAACACGGTGAAAGACTTCTGGCGTCTGGTCTACGACTACGGCTGCACCAGTCTGGTGATGCTCAATGAGATTGACCTGGCTCAGGTACTAAAAACTCATCTAACTTGGCTTACCTGACACACACACACACGGACACACACACACACACACACATACACATACACATGCACACGCACACGCATATCTGGATTAACCCATTAAAACTGGGAAAGCAAATCTGTGTCAATTTAGATTTTAGCAATGATAGTCAACGGCCAGCGCGTTCACGATTTGGCCCAATCCATCCCAGAATGCACTCTGTTCCTACCCGGAAGGAGGGGTGAAATCGCCTCATGCGCTTTTGAGCCGTCTCTATTAATATATACTCTAAGGTTTAAACATACAGATGTATGCATCTCCTAGGTCAGGTGTGAAATGTAGCACTTTTTATTTGTGGCTTTCGCTTTATTTTATATTTTTTATGGAGGGACAGACAGTAAGCTGACAGGGAATGGGGAGAGAGATGGGGGGGGAAGACGTGCAGTAAAGGCCGTCGGGATCGGGAGTCGAACCCGCAGCACACTGCCAGACTGGATTACCAGCTAAGGTGCCTGGACTGCTGAGCCACGGCCCAGGCCAATGTTGCACATTTCTAATTCCGTGTTTTACAACTCTGTCTTCCCCTTCCCTCTTCTCTCTCTCTCTCCCCCTGTACCCCTCTCTCTGCCACACACACACACACACACACACCTCTTTCTCTCTTTCTCCCTTTCTCTCTTTCTCTCTCTCTCTCTCTCTCTCTCTCCCTCTCTGTCTTGTGTGTATTCAGGGTTGTCCTCAGTACTGGCCAGAGGAGGGCATGCTACGCTATGGTCCCGTGCAGGTGGAGTGCATGTCCTGTTCAATGGACTGTGACGTCATCAGCCGGCTCTTCAGAGTGTGCAACCTCACCAGGGTCAGAACACGTGCTCTCATCATCATACACTTAGATAGACTTGGACAGATAGCATAGCCTGTAGATTGTCTGTACATCAAGTGGGCTAGGCCCTTGTGAGGAGCTGCAGGTAACCAAAATTCTCTCTCTCTCTCTCTCTGTGTGTGTGTGTGTGTGTGTGTGTGTGTGTGTGTGTGTGTGTGTGTGTGTGTGTGTGTGTGTGTGTGCGTGTGTGTGCGTTACAGCCCCAGGAAGGCTACTTGATGGTTCGTCAGTTCCAGTATCTGGGGTGGGCGGGGCACAGGGAAGTCCCCGCCTCCAAACGCTCATTCCTTAAACTCATCCTCCAAGTCGACCAATGGCAGCGTGAGGGAGAAGAGGGGGAGGGGAGAACCGTAGTGCACTGTCTGTAAGTATGGGAACACACACACACACACAACCTCACATCCGCCTGGGTCAGATCAACAAGAGTTGCTGACCGGTTCCATATATGCAGATCTAGGTGATGATCCAGTCTTCTCCATGTATGGTTATCCAGGGTTAGATGAGGTCAGTTTCGTGATCTTCATAACGTGGACATGGCCATATATGGTGGCGTGACGTGTCATGAGGCGTGATGTCATGATGACCATATATGGAGGCGTTAAGGGTCACAAGGTCAGATCCATATATGGAGATCTAGAAGTCTCCATGACGTCACATGATGTCACATGGAATGATGGATAGGCAACCATATATGGTGGTGTGACGGACACGAGACGCAGGATTTCATAGTAAATGAAAAAAACAAAGAAAGTGAATCTGATGTCATGCCGCATTGACTCTAATAGCGCCATGCATCACAAGATGGCGCTGCCATCCGTTGAGCTCAATGGACAGCATTGCCCTCTTTAATTCTACCTCTGTACAGTAGAGTACAGTATCTGTGTATTGTCTGTTTTTAAGCCAAACTGCCAATATGACAAGTGAAACACATGAGCACTCACTCCTATATCTCTGTCATTCCTTGTGTGTGTGTGTGTGTAGGAACGGTGGTGGGCGTAGCGGAGTGTTCTGTGCCAGCAGCATTGTGTGTGAGATGGCCAAGAGACAAAGTGTGGTTGATGTCTTCCACGCTGTCAAGAGCCTGAGGAACAGCAAGCCTAACATGGTGGATACTCCGGTGAGTTACAAAGACGACAAAACATCCTGCCATGTCCTGTCAATGTTCTCCACAAGACCACTTCTACATGCACTGTAAAGTACATTTACTTAAGTACTGTACTTAAGTACAATTGTGAGGTATTTGTAATTTACTTTACTTTTACTCCACTACATCTCAAAGGCAAATGTATGTAGATACATTTCGGCCATTTGAAAATAGCCAATCTGCAAGCTCACAATGCGACACATTGTGAGCTTGCAGATCTGTCATTTTCAGAAGATTTGCATTTCTAAATTGCAGTATTGATACTTTTACTTGAGTAAAACATTTGAGAAATGATTACACAGTAATATTTGTCAGGTGAAAGATGCGCTGTCTCCGTTGTGTTCTTGTCTCCGTTGTGTTCCACTCCCCCCACAGCCCCATATTAGTATTGTTATTATTTTAGTAATGTGTATGTTTCTGTGTATGTCACCTTTTGCGGTGCGTGTAGGATAGCTTAGGAGGCAGGCAATCATACTACACTCCCATTGGCTTAGGCAGTGTGTGTGGCAGCCAATCAGGCTAGGCGGTCAGTATGACTAGGGGGTCGAACTTGTCGTCTACATTTCATGAGCTTTCATTAGTCAGGTTTCACCTGACTAATGAAAACTAAGACAGAGAGATCTTGCTAATTTGCGCAGCCAAAATATTTTATCTTGTGAAACAGTGGTTTCACAAGTATAATAAATCACTGTAGGGCCTTTTCATGATGTACATGTGTTCTCTGCCTTACAGGAGCAGTACCGTTTCTGCTACGACCTTGCACTGGAGTTCATGGAGACCTCCTAAACGAAAGGAGTTGGGTGGAGGAGGAGAGAAAGGGAGGAGAGAAGGAGAGCATCTTTTCACCTCCCGCGTGTCTGACCCTTCGCTTTACGCTTAACGTCCCAGGTCCCCTCGGCGTGGGGCCATTTTTGTGGCATTCCATGTTGCGTCCCTCCTAGTGATAGAACATTGTGATCAGCGTCCCTCCTAGTGATAGAACATTGTGATCAGCGCACGCTGGGGGGACGCCAAATGGGCATGAGCGAAATCATCTCACGGGGGACATCCTGACTTGGCAGCGAGTGGAAATGTTCAGCCTCTCAGACTCTTAAAAGGAAGGGAGGAACTACCAACTCATCTACCAACCATTATGTTTATTGTACAGTTTGTTTGAGTGCCAGCGGGCCTCTGTCGTGTTTTGGGCCCCGTTTTAACTATTTAGCGACTCACCGCCCTCCTACGACCTCAACGCTTCATGCTGTTACAACCGCAGTACTTAATATACTCCTTAGATGGCTCCCTTTCCCCTCCTGCAACATTAGCAAGCTACAATCACAGCGTTATAACAGATTTTAGTGGCAGACATTTTAGCCCCTCAGATCCGGCTCCATTGCAGTTGCTAAGTAACTCTTGTTTCGATGCTGATTTCTTTGTTGGGCATGTCACCATGGTGATGAACGTTGTTACATAGTTTGCAGCAAACACAGAGCCTGCAACACTGCGTCCATAGTGACTGTGAGACTTCATCAATGGGCCAGTTTTTATGCCACAGCAGTCCATATGCCAGCAGTAGCTTTATCTTACATTTCTGGTCTTTTCAATGTTCATTGAGTCCGAAGATATCACTGTTGTGTTTCTGCGTACATCATAATTTAATTACTCCAAGTTACTCCATTGATTACAATGGTGGAAGAGAGGAGTAATTCTTGGGAGTTACTAGTCATTGTCAGACATTAAATTATAAGAGAAATGGACATAACTTATTGATATATAAGTTTGTATTATTACAATGTCTTAGAAGGAATATAAAACAGACAGTTTGTGTCTGGGCGATCATGGATGTGGAAGCCAGAAATCTTAGATTAATTTCCCTTTATAGTCATTCATTCTTGTTAAGCATTTTGTACGTTTAAACATTAAGATCAATTACATATAATTATTCAATTTAAATTAATTTTCACTCAATGACAAACGTGACAACATTTGTCACACGCCGATGAGTTGATTTATAGCGGCAGAACTCGTATCATCTCATCTCTATTGCTTTTGAAACATCACTCAACCAATCTGCTGGGAAAGAGATTCTTAAGCCTTCTGTAGGAGAATTTTACTCCCAAGACATAATTGTAAAATCCCCAATCTCAACAGAATTATTACCATTCTTGTATTTTTTTTGTTTGTTTTTTTTACTCCTGCTCAAGCATGTGGCATTAACTGAATCATCTTTTAGACCCAGTCTGAGTACAAGTCACTTTCAGTTCTGTCAATTGGGGAATGTTCCTCTACTGTCATATTGGAACAAATGATGGATGTGAGAAGGTGGATATGCGAGTGTACAGTATACTCCATCATGGTCATGTGACTCACAGGTCCTATATTTTTCTGACACACCTGAAAGAGAATTGAACACTCATTCACACGGCCTTGTGCACTGCCTGCACGTTCTTTCTTTCTTTTTTTTCATGTTTATTTTGTACTATTATTTTGTAGCTGATGTTTATTCATAAGCCAAAGACTTTGTGTAAATATGTCTATACGGATAAAGCACATTGTTTGTATTTATTGTTTGTTTACTTGCGTTGCTTATAAAGAACAATCATTCTCCATTCCGTGTTTACTCTAGCACCAGCGTTTCTTAAACTCTGGCTCAGGGTGGGGGACCCAAAATGCATGACAAAAAGAGTTAATGGGTAATGTTGGGAGATTGAGTTTACCAAGTTTGGGTCCCTAGAGGATGAAACTACTAGTTTTAAGAAGCCCAGGTCCCAGGGTAAGAGTTTACTTCAGTTTTGGCCCTGGGAAGTAAAGGTTTTATGAGCCACTCATCAGAGCTGTATATTCAAGCATTAGGTGTAGTTTTTGACTATGTAGATGGAATTCAGTAGTAGTATCTTGTTTTCACTTTATGAATCTCTGTGATGTTAACTGTGGTTTCTTTGTGTAAAAAGCCCGGCAAGTTCACGTGCCTACGTGCAATCTGGGTAATGTCTCGCATCCCCGTTTAAAGTCTCAACTGGGATGAGCTGTAATATGCATCCTCATATCCCGCTCACCTTATTCAATACACACTAATGCTACAAACAGGCTTAGTGGGTGAAATAAGCAGGAATTTGAAGAACAGAGTATATCTTATCTCTCGTGCCTAATCGTTTGAGTGTCGTCGTTGACAGCATCTTTAGACTGCAAGCAGGGCTTTGTTGAATGCGCGCTCATGGATGATCAAATGTATTGAATACATTTTTGAGCCATGATTCAATGTTGTTCGGAACTTTTCGCGGCTCTTTAGCAAGGCTGTACAGAGATGTTGAACACCAGGGGTGTTTGTGCTTTTGACTGAAAAGTTCTTAAAAGAATGATTTTATTGTAAATAGAATGGTTCTATGTTAGCTAGGACACTAGCAGCAGTTCTACTGTAAATAGAACATCACCACTACATTAAAAAGGCTGTATTGTAGGAGGAAGGGAAGAGAGGTTTAACCAACGGAACAGTATGACAGTTCTGTAATTGTACATTTAAGGTCCCATATTAGAAGAAAAAAAATGTCAGTGCTTGTTGCACATACATTTGGGTCTCTGATGTGGCTATTAACAAACAAAAGGTGAATTAAGACAACCCAGTTAGTTTATTGTTGGCTGCCTAAATCAGTAAGCGTGATTCGACAAGCCAGATTTTCAGATTTGCCTCCCATTCTTACCAATGTTGGGTTATTTTAAGTGACATGGAACGGATGATAATCATGTGTAGATGCAACTAGTACTTGCATTTAAAGTTACAGACAAAGAACGGTGTCCAGAAAAAGGACTGAAACTGAGCGGTATAGAGACTTGAGTGCATAATCTAAGTGGTAACATGTTTTTGGGACCTCAGAGACCTATATTAATTTGTTTAAAAGGACAATACGGTATGTGACTTTAAAAAAAATACTGTTTTGCAACGTTTGGTATTCAACACCAGAAGGTTCCATGGCAGAATGAGCCTTGTTGTGTTCTGCTGTGCATTTGGAACTTCCAGGCTTATGTCAGTATTCTGTTTTACTTTTCTCTCAAAGAACCGAGAAAGAACTGCCTGATGAATACTTGGCAGGGAATGTATCGTTGCTGTCGGGCAGACACCTTGTATGTCCAAAACTGTTACTTTTCAGGAAATGGAAAAAAATAACCTGTGTTCCAATGGAGCAAATATAGTTATTTAGTCGAAAGCTTTTGTTAATACTTTTCATTTTTTATATTTATAAAACCTACAGATAAGACTTACAGTAACCACTTTAAATCTGGCATTCAGATTTGGGGCATGTCATACGTGGCAATTTTGGCAAACTGTTTAAACATTCTTCAGAAATAGCAAAAATAGCAGACCTAGAAGCTCTCAGCATGTGATCTTGTGGATCGGTTATTTCGCTACCTTTGTGCGACAATGTCATACGACAACAAAGTATAAAATAGGGCATTCGTTTATTAAATACAAGGTTTCTGCCCGACTGCATGATGTGGTCATAGCACTGAGGTCATGTATGGAGGCAGGAATTAAAAAACTACAATTAAACAACCTGCCTGCCATTATTCTGAAACATGAACCAAATGGCCCATAGATGGTGACATGAAGCTGGTATCATGAATGAGAGGTCAGTGTGAATATAAAGTTGCTATTCATGGTTCATAATTATTCTTGTCTGTAATGTTTGGCTTCTTTGCTGTAATAAAGAGAACTTCTTTAATTAAAGCAGTTAATGTGTTTTCTATGGGAAGCCAGAGAATTTGATATGCATGCATGATATGAAATGATATGAAATGCATGATATTTCAAATCCTCAAAAATGATGAAAAACGGCGTGCTATAGTATGCCGTACGGTATATTATATTATGAAAAATGAGGTTAAAAAGAAATCAAAAAAATCAAAAAACGATGGGCAATAAACCATGTTTATTTTTGTTTTCATTTTTTTCAAATCCTCAAAAATGATGAAAAACGGCGTGCTATAGTATGCCGTACGTTATGGGCTATAGCCCATGTTCAAAAATGATGAAAAATTTGGTTAATTTTTTTTTCTAAAATTCAAAAAACGATGGGCTATAACCCATGTTTTTTTTCTTTTCATTTTTTTCAAATCCTCAAAAATGATGAAAAACGGCGTGCTATAGTATGCCGTACGGTATGGGCCATAGCCCATGGTCAAAAATGATGAAAAACGAGGTAATTTCTTTTTCAAAAATTCAAAAAGCGATGGGCTATAACCCATGTTTGTTTTTTTTTGTTTTTTTTTTCAAATCCTCAAAAATGATGAGAAACGGCGTGCTACAGTATGCCGTACGATATGGGCTATTAGACAAGCGTCTAAAAATGGGATAAAAACATCTATAAATAGACGTCTAAAACACGTCTAAAAATAGACGTGTTTTAGACGTCTATTTTTAGATGTTTTTTAGACGTCTATTTTTTGAGGTTTCTTATCCCATTTTTAGACGCACGTCTAATAGTTGGCTATTGCTCAGTGGGATGGTCAAAAATGATGAAAAACGAGGATTAAATTTTTTTTCAAACATTCAAAAAACGATGGGCTATATAATCCATGTTTTTTTGTTTTTTTTTCCATTTTTTTTTCAAATGCTCAAAAATGATGAAAAACGGTGTGCTATAGTATGCCGTACGGTATGGGCCATAGCCCATGGTCAGAAATTATGAAAAACGAGGTTAAAAAAAAATAATCCAAAATTCAAAAAACGATGGGCTATATATAAACCATGTTTTTTGTTTTTTTCATTCTTTTCAAATCCTCAAAATGATGAGAAACGGCGTGCTACAGTATGCCGTACGATATGGGCTATTAGACAAGCGTCTAAAAATGGGATAAAAACGTCTATAAATAGACGTCTAAAACACGTCTAAAAATAGACGTGTTTTAGACGTCTATTTTTAGACGTTTTTTAGACGTCTATTTTTAAACGCACGTCTAATAGCTGGCTATTGCTCAGTGGGATGGTCAAAAATGATGAAAAACGAGGATTCAAAAAAAATTCAAACATTCAAAAAACGATGGGCTATATAATCCATGTTTTTCTTTGTTTTTTTTCATTTTTTTCAAATGCTCAAAAATGATGAAAAACGGCGTGCTATAGTATGCCGTACGGTATGGGCCATAGACGTCTAAAACACGTCTAAAAATAGACGTGTTTTAGACGTCTTTTTTTAAACGTTTTTTATCCCATTTTTAGACGCACGTCTAATAGCTGGCTATTGCTCAGTGGGATGGTCAAAAATTATGAAAAACGAGGATTCAAAAAAATTAAAATAATTAAAAAAACAACCGTTTTTGTTTTTTTCATTCTTTTCAAATCCTCAAAAATGATGAAAAACGGCGTGCTATAGTATGCCGTACGGTATGTGCTATAGCCCATGGTCAAAAATGATGTAAAACAAGGTTAATTATTTTTTTTCAAAAATTCAAAAAACGATGGGCCATGTTTTTTTTTTTTTTTCATTCTTTTCAAATCCTCAAAATGATGAAAAACGGCGTGCTATAGTATGCCGTACAGTATGGGCTATAGCCCATGGTCAAAAATGATGTAAAACGAGGTTAAAAAAAAAAATCTAAAATTCAAAAAAACGATGGGCTATAACCCATGTTTTTTTTTTTTTTTTTTTTTTTTTCAAATGCTCAAAAATTATGAAAAACTGCGTGCTATAGTACGCCGTACGGTATGGGCCATAGCCCATGTTCAAAAATTATGAAAAATGAGGTTAAAAAAAATTCAAAAAACGATGGGAAAAATCCATGTTTATTTTTGTTTTCATTTATTTAAAATCCTCAAAAATGATGAAAAACGGCGTGCTATAGTATGCCGTACGGTATGGGCCATAGCCCATGGTCGAAAATGATGAAAAACGAGGTTAATAAAAATTCAAAAATTCAAAAAACGATGGGCTATAACCCATGTTTTTTTTCTTTTCATTTTTTTCAAATGCTCAAAAATGATGAAAAACGGCGTGCTATAGTATGCCGTACGGTATGGGCCATAGCCCATGGTCAAAAATGATGAAAAACGAGGTTAAAAAGAAATATTCAAAAATTAAAAAAACGATGGGCTATAACCCATGTTCTTTTTTTTCTCTTTTTTTTCAAATCCTCAAAAATGATGAGAAACGGCGTGCTACAGTATGCCGTACGATATGGGCTATTAGACGAGCGTCTAAAAATGGGATAAAAACGTCTAGAAATAGACGTCTAAAACACGTCTAAAAATAGATGTGTTTTAGACGTCTATTTTTTGACGTTTTTTAGACGTCTATTTGTAGACGTTTTTTATCCCATTTTTAGACGCACGTCTAATAGCTGGCAAAAATGATGAAAAACGGCGTGCTATAGTATGCCGTACGGTATGGGCTATAGCCCATGGTCCAAAATGATGACGTTCTCTACCGCAACATACTTAAAAGTATAGCGGTGTATGAGAATGGGTGTTGCGGAGGATGAGAAATTAGTTTCTTCATTTTCACAGTTTTTGACGTTTTATTAATATAATTGATCATTCTAGATCACTGCTAGATCTGTAACAATCTTCTCTTATGGGGTTACGGTTAGGGTTAGGGTTAGGGTTAAGGCCTATTCATAGTCTGGATTTTCGGTGGTAAGGTGACCACCGCTCCGGTGGTGAGCTGACCACCGGAGCTGAAATAACGTTGAGCGGTGGTGAGTAAAAACAGAGAGAAGGGCTGGAGCGGTGGTGGTGGTTTGCTCTTCACCGCGGCTCGTGACGTCATGTTGTAGTTCGGTGGTCACCCCACCACCGTAAATCCAGACTATGTATGAGCCTTTAGGTTCAGGTTCCACAGGTTAATAAAGTGTAAATGTAAATGACAAAGAAATGAGGTACAGACAATCGTATGACTCTCAAACTGATCTCACTGTGGGATGAACTGTATGAGTTTATGTTTAAGAACTAACAATACATTCTGGATTTGTCACTTACAAGCAAACAAACAAAAAAGCAGTGTGAATTGTCTGGAGCCAGTGGCTCAGTGTGTTAGAACACTGTCCACATGTTTGGGAGATGGTGAGTTCAAACCCCAAATAATTATTTATTTTCAAGACCAATTTCAGAAGAAGAAAACAAACAAAAAAGCATTGTGAATTGTCTCGAGCCAGTGGCTCAGTGTGTACGAACGCTGCCACATGATCGGGAGATGGTGAGTCTGCAGTAGAAATGAGGTACAGACAACCGTATGACTCTCAAGCTGATCTCACTGCGGGATTAACTGTATGAGTTTATGTTTAAGAACTAACAATTCATTGAAAAATACATTCTGGATGTGTCACTTACAAGCCGAAATAGCTCAGTTGGAAGAGCATTAGACTGAAGATCTAAACGTCCCTAGTTCAATCCTGGGTTTCGGCAGTTGAAATGAGTTACAGAAAACTGTATATAGTTTTGGAAGACTTACTATAATATGTTGTTTTTCATGATTTTGAAGGATAAAAAAAGACATACTATAGTTCATGGGTTTGGAAGACATACATGTGTACTTCATGATTTGGAGGATTAAAAAATATCAGCCAAAATCCAACTCCAAACTCTAACTCACAGGCAAAGGAAGACTGTTGTTGCAGATAGCAATAGGTAACTGAGTTAGGGTGCTGTCGTGGTTTTTGACGTGCCAATCATTCTGATTGACAGATTCCTTGGCCAATCAGATCGGTCTGCCTTCAGCCAATCCTAGGGCTCCTTACATTGTCTCCTCCAATCAAATGGTCGCAGACCCGGACCACTTCCTTGTTTATAACTGGATGAAATACTCTGACCTGTTTTAGATTTATAGTGATTCTTCAACTTCATTTTCTTCATTTTCACAGTTTTTGACGTTTTATTAATATAATTGATCATTCTAGATCACTGCTAGATCTGTAACAATCTTCTCTTATGGTGTTAGGGTTAGGGTTAGGGTTAGGTTCAGGTTCCACAGGTTAATAAAGTGTAAATGTGGGGGTCCTTGACAAGAAAAGGTTTGGGAACCACTGTTGTAGAGGGACTATAGAATAGATAGATGTTGATAGTATTAAGTTAGTTACTTTGACAGTGTACAAATGGAACCGGTTTTCAGCAGGTCAAATGAGGTACAGAAAACCATATGACTCCCAGGCTGATCTCACTGGGGGAAAACTGTATGAGTTTATTTGTTTAAGAACTAACAATCAATTGAAAAATATATTCTGGATGTGACACTTACAAGCCAAATTAGCGCAGTTGGTAGAGCATTAGACTGAAGATCTAAAGGTCCCTGGTTCAATCCAGGCTTTTGGCAGTTGAAATGAGGTACAGAAAATGCTATGACTCTTAGGCTGATCTCACTGGGTGAAAAACTTTATGAGTTTTTTTGTTTAAGAAGTAACAAGTAACAGTCAATGTAAAAATAAATACTGGATGTGTTACTTTCAAGCCGTAATAGCTCAGCTGGGAGAGCGTTAGGCTTTAGATCTGAAGGTTCCTGGTTCAAACCTGAGATTCGGCAGTTGAAATGAGGTACAGACAATCGTATGACTCTCAAACTGATCTCACTGTGGGATGAACTGTATGAGTTTATGTTTAAGAACTAACAATACATTGAAAAATACATTCTGGATTTGTCACTTACAAGCAAGCAAACAAAAAAGCAGTGTGAATTGTCTGGAGCCAGTGGCTCAGTGTGTTAGAACACTGTCCACATGTTTGGGAGATGGTGAGTTCAAACCCCAAATAATTATTTATTTTCAAGACCAATTTCAGAAGAAGAAAACAAACAAAAAAGCATTGTGAATTGTCTCGAGCCAGTGGCTCAGTGTGTTAGAACGCTGCCACATGATCGTGAGATGGTGAGTCTGCAGTAGAAATGAGGTACAGACAACCGTATGACTCTCAAGCTGATCTCACTGCGGGATTAACTGTATGAGTTTATGTTTAAGAACTAACAATTCATTGAAAAATACATTCTGGATGTGTCACTTACAAGCCGAAATAGCTCAGTTGGAAGAGCATTAGACTGAAGATCTAAACGTCCCTAGTTCAATCCTGGGTTTCGGCAGTTGAAATGAGTTACAGAAAACTGTATATAGTTTCGGAAGACTTACTATAATATGTTGTTTTTCATGATTTTGAAGGATAAAAAAAGACATACTATAGTTCATGGGTTTGGAAGACATACATGTGTACTTCATGATTTGGAGGATTAAAAAATATCAGCCAAAATCCAACTCCAAACTCTAACTCACAGGCAAAGGAAGACTGTTGTTGCAGATAGCAATAGGTAACTGAGTTAGGGTGCTGTCGTGGTTTTTGACGTGCCAATCATTCTGATTGACAGATTCCTTGGCCAATCAGATCGGTCTGCCTTCAGCCAATCCTAGGGCTCCTTACATTGTCTCCTCCAATCAAATGGTCGCAGACCCGGACCACTTCCTTGTTTATAACTGGATGAAATACTCTGACCTGTTTTAGATTTATAGTGATTCTTCAACTTCATTTTCTTCATTTTCACAGTTTTTGACGTTTTATTAATATAATTGATCATTCTAGATCACTGCTAGATCTGTAACAATCTTCTCTTATGGTGTTAGGGTTAGGGTTAGGGTTAGGTTCAGGTTCCACAGGTTAATAAAGTGTAAATGTGGGGGTCCTTGACAAGAAAAGGTTTGGGAACCACTGTTGTAGAGGGACTATAGAATAGATAGATGTTGATAGTATTAAGTTAGTTACTTTGACAGTGTACAAATGGAACCGGTTTTCAGCAGGTCAAATGAGGTACAGAAAACCGTATGACTCCCAGGCTGATCTCACTGGGGGAAAACTGTATGAGTTTATTTGTTTAAGAATTAACAATCAATTGAAAAATATATTCTGGATGTGACACTTACAAGCCAAATTAGCGCAGTTGGTAGAGCATTAGACTGAAGATCTAAAGGTCCCTGGTTCAATCCAGGCTTTTGGCAGTTGAAATGAGGTACAGAAAATGCTATGACTCTTAGGCTGATCTCACTGGGTGAAAAACTTTATGAGTTTTTTTGTTTAAGAAGTAACAAGTAACAGTCAATGTAAAAATAAATACTGGATGTGTTACTTTCAAGCCGTAATAGCTCAGCTGGGAGAGCGTTAGGCTTTAGATCTGAAGGTTCCTGGTTCAAACCTGAGATTCGGCAGTTGAAATGAGGTACAGACAATCGTATGACTCTCAAACTGATCTCACTGTGGGATGAACTGTATGAGTTTATGTTTAAGAACTAACAATACATTGAAAAATACATTCTGGATTTGTCACTTACAAGCAAGCAAACAAAAAAGCAGTGTGAATTGTCTGGAGCCAGTGGCTCAGTGTGTTAGAACACTGTCCACATGTTTGGGAGATGGTGAGTTCAAACCCCAAATAATTATTTATTTTCAAGACCAATTTCAGAAGAAGAAAACAAACAAAAAAGCATTGTGAATTGTCTCGAGCCAGTGGCTCAGTGTGTTAGAACGCTGCCACATGATCGTGAGATGGTGAGTCTGCAGTAGAAATGAGGTACAGACAACCGTATGACTCTCAAGCTGATCTCACTGCGGGATTAACTGTATGAGTTTATGTTTAAGAACTAACAATTCATTGAAAAATACATTCTGGATGTGTCACTTACAAGCCGAAATAGCTCAGTTGGAAGAGCATTAGACTGAAGATCTAAACGTCCCTAGTTCAATCCTGGGTTTCGGCAGTTGAAATGAGTTACAGAAAACTGTATATAGTTTCGGAAGACTTACTATAATATGTTGTTTTTCATGATTTTGAAGGATAAAAAAAGACATACTATAGTTCATGGGTTTGGAAGACATACATGTGTACTTCATGATTTGGAGGATTAAAAAATATCAGCCAAAATCCAACTCCAAACTCTAACTCACAGGCAAAGGAAGACTGTTGTTGCAGATAGCAATAGGTAACTGAGTTAGGGTGCTGTCGTGGTTTTTGACGTGCCAATCATTCTGATTGACAGATTCCTTGGCCAATCAGATCGGTCTGCCTTCAGCCAATCCTAGGGCTCCTTACATTGTCTCCTCCAATCAAATGGTCGCAGACCCGGACCACTTCCTTGTTTATAACTGGATGAAATACTCTGACCTGTTTTAGATTTATAGTGATTCTTCAACTTCATTTTCTTCATTTTCACAGTTTTTGACGTTTTATTAATATAATTGATCATTCTAGATCACTGCTAGATCTGTAACAATCTTCTCTTATGGGGTTAGGGTTAGGGTTAGGGTTAGGGTTAGGGTTAGGGTTAGGGTTAGGGTTAGGTTCAGGTTCCGGTTCCACAGGTTAATAAAGTGTAAATGTGGGGGTCCTTGACAAGAAAAGGTTTGGGAACCACTGTTGTAGAGGGACTATAGAATAGATAGATGTTGATAGTATTAAGTTAGTTACTTTGACAGTGTACAAATGGAACCGGTTTTCAGCAGGTCAAATGAGGTACAGAAAACCATATGACTCCCAGGCTGATCTCACTGGGGGAAAACTGTATGAGTTTATTTGTTTAAGAACTAACAATCAATTGAAAAATATATTCTGGATGTGACACTTACAAGCCAAATTAGCGCATTTGGTAGAGCATTAGACTGAAGATCTAAAGGTCCCTGGTTCAATCCAGGCTTTCGGCAGTTGAAATGAGGTACAGAAAATCCTACGACTCTTAGGCTGATCTCACTGGGTGAAAAACTTTATGAGTTTTTTTGTTTAAGAAGTAACAAGTAACAGTCAATGTAAAAATAAATACTGGATGTGTTACTTGCAAGCTGTAATAGCTCAGTTGGGAGAGCGTTAGACTGTAGATCTGAAGGTTCCTGGTTCAAACCTGTGATTTGGCAGTTGAAATGAGGTACAGACAACCGTATGACTCTCAAGCTGATCTCACTGTGGGATGAACTGTATGGGTTTTTGTTTAAGAACTAACAATACATTGAAAAATACATTCTGGATGTGTCACTTACAAGCAAACAAACAAAAAAGCAGTGTGAATTGTCTGGAGCCAGTGGCTCAGTGTGTTAGAACACTGTCCACATGTTTGGGAGATGGTGAGTTCAAACCCCAAATAAATCTTTATTTTCAAGACCTATTTCAGAAGAAGAAAACAAACAAAAAAGCAGTGTGCATTGTCTGGAGCCAGTGGCTCAGTGTGTTAGAACGTTGCCACATGATCGGGAGATGGTGAGTCGGCAGTAGAAATGAGGTACAGACAACCGTATGACTCTCAAGCTGATCTCACTGCGGGATGAACTGTTTGTGTTTATGTTTAAGAACTAACAATGCATTGAAAAATACATTCTGGATGTGTCACTTACAAGCCGAAATAGCTCAGTTTGGAAGAGCATTAGACTGAAGATCTAAACGTCCCTAGTTCAATCCTGTGTTTCGGCAGTTGAAGTGAGTTACCAAAAACTTTATATAGTTTCGGAAGACTTACTATAATATGTTGTTTTTCATGATTTTGAAGGATAAAAAAAGACATACTATAGTTCATGGGTTTGTAAGACATACATGTGTACTTCATGATTTGGAGGATTAAAAAATATCAGCCAAACACTCAACTATTTACTGTGAAGTTTTCCTTTCCACACTGACATCAAGTGGCCTGGAAATTCCAGCTGAACTGTGTGCCGCTAAGTGGCCCAGCGGATAAGTCACAAGTTATCTGTAGAGTACCTTGTAGAATTGTGCTAGTTCAAACCCAACACACTCAGTAGGAAGGTGCTGGTTTTTGACGTGCCAATCATTCTGATTGACAGATTCCTTGGCCAATCAGATCGGTCTGCCTTCAGCCAATCCTAGGGCTCCTTACATTGTCTCGTCCAATCAAATGGTCGCAGACCCGGACCACTTCCTTGTTTTTTAACTGGATGAAATACTCTGACCTGTTTTAGATTTATAGTGATTCTTCAACTTCATTTTCTTCATTTTCACAGTTTTTGACGTTTTATTAATATAATTGATCATTCTAGATCACTGCTAGATCTGTAACAATCTTCTCTTATGGGTTCAGGTTCAGGTTCAGGTTCAGGTTCAGGTTCAGGTTCAGGTTCAGGTTCAGGTTCAGGTTCAGGTTCAGGTTCAGGTTCAGGTTCAGGTTCAGGTTCAGGTTCAGGTTCAGGTTCAGGTTCAGGTTCAGGTTCAGGTTCAGGTTCAGGTTCAGGTTCAGGTTCAGGTTCAGGTTCAGGTTCAGGTTCAGGTTCAGGTTCAGGTTCAGGTTCAGGTTCAGGTTCCACAGGTTAATAAAGTGTAAATGTGGGGGTCCTTGACAAGAAAAGGTTTGGGAACCACTGTTGTAGAGGGACTATAGAATAGATAGATGTTGATAGTATTAAGTTAGTTACTTTGACAGTGTACAAATGGAACCGGTTTTCAGCAGGTCAAATGAGGTACAGAAACCCATATGACTCCCAGGCTGATCTCACTGGGGGAAAACTGTATGAGTTTATTTGTTTAAGAACTAACAATCAATTGAAAAATATATTCTGGATGTGACACTTACAAGCCAAATTAGCGCATTTGGTAGAGCATTAGACTGAAGATCTAAAGGTCCCTGGTTCAATCCAGGCTTTCGGCAGTTGAAATGAGGTACAGAAAATCCTACGACTCTTAGGCTGATCTCACTGGGTGAAAAACTTTATGAGTTTTTTTGTTTAAGAAGTAACAAGTAACAGTCAATGTAAAAATAAATACTGGATGTGTTACTTGCAAGCTGTAATAGCTCAGTTGGGAGAGCGTTAGACTGTAGATCTGATGGTTCCTGGTTCAAACCTGTGATTCGGCAGTTGAAATGAGGTACAGACAACCGTATGACTCTCAAGCTGATCTCACTGTGGGATGAACTGTATGGGTTTTTGTTTAAGAACTAACAATACATTGAAAAATACATTCTGGATGTGTCACTTACAAGCAAACAAACAAAAAAGCAGTGTGAATTGTCTGGAGCCAGTGGCTCAGTGTGTTAGAACACTGTCCACATGTTTGGGAGATGGTGAGTTCAAACCCCAAATAATTATTTATTTTCAAGACCAATTTCAGAAGAAGAAAACAAACAAAAAAGCATTGTGAATTGTCTCGAGCCAGTGGCTCAGTGTGTTAGAACGCTGCCACATGATCGGGAGATGGTGAGTCTGCAGTAGAAATGAGGTACAGACAACCGTATGACTCTCAAGCTGATCTCACTGCGGGATTAACTGTATGAGTTTATGTTTAAGAACTAACAATTCATTGAAAAATACATTCTGGATGTGTCACTTACAAGCCGAAATAGCTCAGTTGGAAGAGCATTAGACTGAAGATCTAAACGTCCCTAGTTCAATCCTGGGTTTCGGCAGTTGAAATGAGTTACAGAAAACAGTATATAGTTTCGGAAGACTTACTATAATATGTTGTTTTTCATGATTTTGAAGGATAAAAAAAGACATACTATAGTTCATGGGTTTGGAAGACATACATGTGTACTTCATGATTTGGAGGATTAAAAAATATCAGCCAAAATCCAACTCCAAACTCTAACTCACAGGCAAAGGAAGACTGTTGTTGCAGATAGCAATAGGTAACTGAGTTAGGGTGCTGTCGTGGTTTTTGACGTGCCAATCATTCTGATTGACAGATTCCTTGGCCAATCAGATCGGTCTGCCTTCAGCCAATCCTAGGGCTCCTTACATTGTCTCCTCCAATCAAATGGTCGCAGACCCGGACCACTTCCTTGTTTATAACTGGATGAAATACTCTGACCTGTTTTAGATTTATAGTGATTCTTCAACTTCATTTTCTTCATTTTCACAGTTGTTGACGTTTTATTAATATAATTGATCATTCTAGATCACTGCTAGATCTGTAACAATCTTCTCTTATGGGGTTAGGGTTAGGGTTAGGGTTAGGGTTAGGGTTAGGGTTAGGGTTAGGGTTAGGGTTAGGTTCAGGTTCCGGTTCCACAGGTTAATAAAGTGTAAATGTGGGGGTCCTTGACAAGAAAAGGTTTGGGAACCACTGTTGTAGAGGGACTATAGAATAGATAGATGTTGATAGTATTAAGTTAGTTACTTTGACAGTGTACAAATGGAACCGGTTTTCAGCAGGTCAAATGAGGTACAGAAAACCATATGACTCCCAGGCTGATCTCACTGGGGGAAAACTGTATGAGTTTATTTGTTTAAGAACTAACAATCAATTGAAAAATATATTCTGGGTGTGACACTTACAAGCCAAATTAGCGCATTTGGTAGAGCATTAGACTGAAGATCTAAAGGTCCCTGGTTCAATCCAGGCTTTCGGCAGTTGAAATGAGGTACAGAAAATCCTACGACTCTTAGGCTGATCTCACTGGGTGAAAAACTTTATGAGTTTTTTTGTTTAAGAAGTAACAAGTAACAGTCAATGTAAAAATAAATACTGGATGTGTTACTTGCAAGCTGTAATAGCTCAGTTGGGAGAGCGTTAGACTGTAGATCTGAAGGTTCCTGGTTCAAACCTGTGATTTGGCAGTTGAAATGAGGTACAGACAACCGTATGACTCTCAAGCTGATCTCACTGTGGGATGAACTGTATGGGTTTTTGTTTAAGAACTAACAATACATTGAAAAATACATTCTGGATGTGTCACTTACAAGCAAACAAACAAAAAAGCAGTGTGAATTGTCTGGAGCCAGTGGCTCAGTGTGTTAGAACACTGTCCACATGTTTGGGAGATGGTGAGTTCAAACCCCAAATAAATCTTTATTTTCAAGACCTATTTCAGAAGAAGAAAACAAACAAAAAAGCAGTGTGCATTGTCTGGAGCCAGTGGCTCAGTGTGTTAGAACGTTGCCACATGATCGGGAGATGGTGAGTCGGCAGTAGAAATGAGGTACAGACAACCGTATGACTCTCACTGCGGGATGAACTGTATGTGTTTATGTTTAAGAACTAACAATGCATTGAAAAATACATTCTGGATGTGTCACTTACAAGCCGAAATAGCTCAGTTGGAAGAGCATTAGACTGAAGATCTACAGTAAACGTCCCTAGTTCAATCCTGTGTTTCGGCAGTTGAAGTGAGTTACCAAAAACTTTATATAGTTTCGGAAGACTTACTATAATATGTTGTTTTTCATGATTTTGAAGGATAAAAAAAGACATACTATAGTTCATGGGTTTGTAAGACATACATGTGTACTTCATGATTTGGAGGATTAAAAAATATCAGCCAAAACACTCAACTATTTACTGTGAAGTTTTCCTTTCCACACTGACATCAAGTGGCCTGGAAATTCCAGCTGAACTGTGTGCCGCTAAGTGGCCCAGCGGATAAGTCACAAGTTATCTGTAGAGTACCTTGTAGAATTGTGCTAGTTCAAACCCAACACACTCAGTAGGAAGGTGCTGGTTTTTGACGTGCCAATCATTCTGATTGACAGATTCCTTGGCCAATCAGATCGGTCTGCCTTCAGCCAATCCTAGGGCTCCTTACATTGTCTCGTCCAATCAAATGGTCGCAGACCCGGACCACTTCCTTGTTTTTTAACTGGATGAAATACTCTGACCTGTTTTAGATTTATAGTGATTCTTCAACTTCATTTTCTTCATTTTCACAGTTTTTGACGTTTTATTAATATAATTGATCATTCTAGATCACTGCTAGATCTGTAACAATCTTCTCTTATGGGTTCAGGTTCAGGTTCAGGTTCAGGTTCAGGTTCAGGTTCAGGTTCAGGTTCAGGTTCAGGTTCAGGTTCAGGTTCAGGTTCAGGTTCAGGTTCAGGTTCAGGTTCAGGTTCAGGTTCAGGTTCAGGTTCAGGTTCAGGTTCAGGTTAATAAAGTGTAAATGTGGGGGTCCTTGACAAGAAAAGGTTTGGGAACCACTGTTGTAGAGGGACTATAGAATAGATAGATGTTGATAGTATTAAGTTAGTTACTTTGACAGTGTACAAATGGAACCGGTTTTCAGCAGGTCAAATGAGGTACAGAAACCCATATGACTCCCAGGCTGATCTCACTGGGGGAAAACTGTATAAGTTTATTTGTTTAAGAACTAACAATCAATTGAAAAATATATTCTGGATGTGACACTTACAAGCCAAATTAGCGCATTTGGTAGAGCATTAGACTGAAGATCTAAAGGTCCCTGGTTCAATCCAGGCTTTCGGCAGTTGAAATGAGGTACAGAAAATCCTACGACTCTTAGGCTGATCTCACTGGGTGAAAAACTTTATGAGTTTTTTTGTTTAAGAAGTAACAAGTAACAGTCAATGTAAAAATAAATACTGGATGTGTTACTTGCAAGCTGTAATAGCTCAGTTGGGAGAGCGTTAGACTGTAGATCTGATGGTTCCTGGTTCAAACCTGTGATTCGGCAGTTGAAATGAGGTACAGACAACCGTATGACTCTCAAGCTGATCTCACTGTGGGATGATCTGTATGGGTTTTTGTTTAAGAACTAACAATACATTGAAAAATACATTCTGGATGTGTCACTTACAAGCAAACAAACAAAAAAGCAGTGTGAATTGTCTGGAGCCAGTGGCTCAGTGTGTTAGAACACTGTCCACATGTTTGGGAGATGGTGAGTTCAAACCCCAAATAATTATTTATTTTCAAGACCAATTTCAGAAGAAGAAAACAAACAAAAAAGCATTGTGAATTGTCTCGAGCCAGTGGCTCAGTGTGTTAGAACGCTGCCACATGATCGGGAGATGGTGAGTCTGCAGTAGAAATGAGGTACAGACAACCGTATGACTCTCAAGCTGATCTCACTGCGGGATTAACTGTATGAGTTTATGTTTAAGAACTAACAATTCATTGAAAAATACATTCTGGATGTGTCACTTACAAGCCGAAATAGCTCAGTTGGAAGAGCATTAGACTGAAGATCTAAACGTCCCTAGTTCAATCCTGGGTTTCGGCAGTTGAAATGAGTTACAGAAAACAGTATATAGTTTCGGAATACTTACTATAATATGTTGTTTTTCATGATTTTGAAGGATAAAAAAAGACATACTATAGTTCATGGGTTTGGAAGACATACATGTGTACTTCATGATTTGGAGGATTAAAAAATATCAGCCAAAATCCAACTCCAAACTCTAACTCACAGGCAAAGGAAGACTGTTGTTGCAGATAGCAATAGGTAACTGAGTTAGGGTGCTGTCGTGGTTTTTGACGTGCCAATCATTCTGATTGACAGATTCCTTGGCCAATCAGATCGGTCTGCCTTCAGCCAATCCTAGGGCTCCTTACATTGTCTCCTCCAATCAAATGGTCGCAGACCCGGACCACTTCCTTGTTTATAACTGGATGAAATACTCTGACCTGTTTTAGATTTATAGTGATTCTTCAACTTCATTTTCTTCATTTTCACAGTTTTTGACGTTTTATTAATATAATTGATCATTCTAGATCACTGCTAGATCTGTAACAATCTTCTCTTATGGGGTTAGGGTTAGGGTTAGGGTTAGGGTTAGGGTTAGGGTTAGGGTTAGGGTTAGGTTCAGGTTCAGGTTCAGGTTCCGGTTCCACAGGTTAATAAAGTGTAAATGTGGGGGTCCTTGACAAGAAAAGGTTTGGGAACCACTGTTGTAGAGGGACTATAGAATAGATAGATGTTGATAGTATTAAGTTAGTTACTTTGACAGTGTACAAATGGAACCGGTTTTCAGCAGGTCAAATGAGGTACAGAAAACCATATGACTCCCAGGCTGATCTCACTGGGGGAAAACTGTATGAGTTTATTTGTTTAAGAACTAACAATCAATTGAAAAATATATTCTGGATGTGACACTTACAAGCCAAATTAGCGCATTTGGTAGAGCATTAGACTGAAGATCTAAAGGTCCCTGGTTCAATCCAGGCTTTCGGCAGTTGAAATGAGGTACAGAAAATCCTACGACTCTTAGGCTGATCTCACTGGGTGAAAAACTTTATGAGTTTTTTTGTTTAAGAAGTAACAAGTAACAGTCAATGTAAAAATAAATACTGGATGTGTTACTTGCAAGCTGTAATAGCTCAGTTGGGAGAGCGTTAGACTGTAGATCTGAAGGTTCCTGGTTCAAACCTGTGATTTGGCAGTTGAAATGAGGTACAGACAACCGTATGACTCTCAAGCTGATCTCACTGTGGGATGAACTGTATGGGTTTTTGTTTAAGAACTAACAATACATTGAAAAATACATTCTGGATGTGTCACTTACAAGCAAACAAACAAAAAAGCAGTGTGAATTGTCTGGAGCCAGTGGCTCAGTGTGTTAGAACACTGTCCACATGTTTGGGAGATGGTGAGTTCAAACCCCAAATAAATCTTTATTTTCAAGACCTATTTCAGAAGAAGAAAACAAACAAAAAAGCAGTGTGCATTGTCTGGAGCCAGTGGCTCAGTGTGTTAGAACGTTGCCACATGATCGGGAGATGGTGAGTCGGCAGTAGAAATGAGGTACAGACAACCGTATGACTCTCACTGCGGGATGAACTGTATGTGTTTATGTTTAAGAACTAACAATGCATTGAAAAATACATTCTGGATGTGTCACTTACAAGCCGAAATAGCTCAGTTGGAAGAGCATTAGACTGAAGATCTAAACGTCCCTAGTTCAATCCTGTGTTTCGGCAGTTGAAGTGAGTTACCAAAAACTTTATATAGTTTCGGAAGACTTACTATAATATGTTGTTTTTCATGATTTTGAAGGATAAAAAGATACATACTATAGTTCATGGGTTTGTAAGACATACATGTGTACTTCATGATTTGGAGGATTAAAAAATATCAGCCAAACACTCAACTATTTACTGTGAAGTTTTCCTTTCCACACTAACATCAAGTGGCCTGGAAATTCCAGCTGAACTGTGTGCCGCTAAGTGGCCCAGCGGATAAGTCACAAGTTATCTGTAGAGTACCTTGTAGAATTGTGCTAGTTCAAACCCAACACACTCAGTAGGAAGGTGCTGGTTTTTGACGTGCCAATCATTCTGATTGACAGATTCCTTGGCCAATCAGATCGGTCTGCCTTCAGCCAATCCTAGGGCTCCTTACATTGTCTCGTCCAATCAAATGGTCGCAGACCCGGACCACTTCCTTGTTTTTTAACTGGATGAAATACTCTGACCTGTTTTAGATTTATAGTGATTCTTCAACTTCATTTTCTTCATTTTCACAGTTTTTGACGTTTTATTAATATAATTGATCATTCTAGATCACTGCTAGATCTGTAACAATCTTCTCTTATGGGGTTAGGGTTAGGGTTAGGGTTAGGGCTAGGGCTAGGGCTAGGGCTAGGGCTAGGGCTAGGGCTAGGGCTAGGTCTAGGTCTAGGGCTAGGGCTAGGTTCAGGTTCAGGTTCAGGTTCCGGTTCCACAGGTTAATAAAGTGTAAATGTGGGGGTCCTTGACAAGAAAAGGTTTGGGAACCACTGTTGTAGAGGGACTATAGAATAGATAGATGTTGATAGTATTAAGTTAGTTACTTTGACAGTGTACAAATGGAACCGGTTTTCAGCAGGTCAAATGAGGTACAGAAAACCATATGACTCCCAGGCTGATCTCACTGGGGGAAAACTGTATGAGTTTATTTGTTTAAGAACTAACAATCAATTGAAAAATATATTCTGGATGTGACACTTACAAGCCAAATTAGCGCATTTGGTAGAGCATTAGACTGAAGATCTAAAGGTCCCTGGTTCAATCCAGGCTTTCGGCAGTTGAAATGAGGTACAGAAAATCCTACGACTCTTAGGCTGATCTCACTGGGTGAAAAACTTTATGAGTTTTTTTGTTTAAGAAGTAACAAGTAACAGTCAATGTAAAAATAAATACTGGATGTGTTACTTGCAAGCTGTAATAGCTCAGTTGGGAGAGCGTTAGACTGTAGATCTGAAGGTTCCTGGTTCAAACCTGTGATTTGGCAGTTGAAATGAGGTACAGACAACCGTATGACTCTCAAGCTGATCTCACTGTGGGATGAACTGTATGGGTTTTTGTTTAAGAACTAACAATACATTGAAAAATACATTCTGGATGTGTCACTTACAAGCAAACAAACAAAAAAGCAGTGTGAATTGTCTGGAGCCAGTGGCTCAGTGTGTTAGAACACTGTCCACATGTTTGGGAGATGGTGAGTTCAAACCCCAAATAAATCTTTATTTTCAAGACCAATTTCAGAAGAAGAAAACAAACAAAAAAGCAGTGTGCATTGTCTGGAGCCAGTGGCTCAGTGTGTTAGAACGCTGCCACGTGATCGGGAGATGGTGAGTCGGCAGTAGAAATGAGGTACAGACAACCGTATGACTCTCAAGCTGATCTCACTGCGGGATGAACTGTATGTGTTTATGTTTAAGAACTAACAATGCATTGAAAGATACATTCTGGATGTGTCACTTACAAGCCGAAATAGCTCAGTTGGAAGAGCATTAGACTGAAGATCTAAACGTCCCTAGTTCAATCCTGTGTTTCGGCAGTTGAAATGAGTTACCAAAAACTGTATATAGTTTCGGAAGACTTACTATAATATGTTGTTTTTCATGATTTTGAAGGATAAAAAAAGACATACTATAGTTCATGGGTTTGTAAGACATACATGTGTACTTCATGATTTGGAGGATTAAAAAATATCAGCCAAACACTCAACTATTTACTGTGAAGTTTTCCTTTCCACACTGACATCAAGTGGCCTGGAAATTCCAGCTGAACTGTGTGCCGCTAAGTGGCCCAGCGGATAAGTCACAAGTTATCTGTAGAGTACCTTGTAGAATTGTGCTAGTTCAAACCCAACACACTCAGTAGGAAGGTGCTGGTTTTTGACGTGCCAATCATTCTGATTGACAGATTCCTTGGCCAATCAGATCGGTCTGCCTTCAGCCAATCCTAGGGCTCCTTACATTGTCTCGTCCAATCAAATGGTCGCAGACCCGGACCACTTCCTTGTTTTTTAACTGGATGAAATACTCTGACCTGTTTTAGATTTATAGTGATTCTTCAACTTCATTTTCTTCATTTTCACAGTTTTTGACGTTTTATTAATATAATTGATCATTCTAGATCACTGCTAGATCTGTAACAATCTTCTCTTATGGGGTTAGGGTTAGGGTTAGGGTTAGGGTTAGGTTCAGGTTCAGGTTCAGGTTCAGGTTCAGGTTCAGGTTCAGGTTCAGGTTCAGGTTCAGGTTCAGGTTCAGGTTCAGGTTCAGGTTCAGGTTCAGGTTCAGGTTCAGGTTCAGGTTCAGGTTCAGGTTCAGGTTCAGGTTCAGGTTCAGGTTCAGGTTCAGGTTCAGGTTCAGGTTCAGGTTCAGGTTCAGGTTCAGGTTCCGGTTCCACAGGTTAATAAAGTGTAAATGTGGGGGTCCTTGACAAGAAAAGGTTTGGGAACCACTGTTGTAGAAGGACTATAGAATAGATAGATGTTGATAGTATTAGTTACTTTGACAGTGTACAAATGGAACCGGTTTTCAGCAGGTCAAATGAGGTACAGAAAACCATATGACTCCATTGAAAAATATATTCTGGATGTGACACTTACAAGCCAAATTAGCGCATTTGGTAGAGCATTAGACTGAAGATCTAAAGGTCCCTGGTTCAATCCAGGCTTTCGGCAGTTGAAATGAGGTACAGAAAATCCTACGACTCTTAGGCTGATCTCACTGGGTGAAAAACTTTATGAGTTTTTTTGTTTAAGAAGTAACAAGTAACAGTCAATGTAAAAATAAATACTGGATGTGTTACTTGCAAGCTGTAATAGCTCAGTTGGGAGAGCGTTAGACTGTAGATCTGAAGGTTCCCGGTTCAAACCTGTGATTCGGCAGTTGAAATGAGGTATAGACAACCGTATGACTCTCAAGCTGATCTCACTGTGGGATGAACTGTATGGGTTTTTGTTTAAGAACTAACAATACATTGAAAAATACATTCTGGATTTGTCACTTACAAGCAAACAAACAAAAAAGCACTTTGCTTTCCACACTTACATCAAATAGCACAAAAAAGCTGTGTAGTAGTATCCAGCAGTTAGCTCAGTGTGATGAGAGGCTGTCATTGGGAGCCACAGGTCCAGGGTTCAAATCCCACATTAGTCATAACTGTGACACTTTGCTTTGCACACTGATTTCCAGAAGGACAACTTTAAAGCAGCCCAGAAATTCACCATATTTGTGTGCCTCAGTGGCCCAACGGATAAGTCAGATGATATCCGTAGTATACCTAGTAGAAGTGTGCCGGTTCAAACCCGACATACGACATGCGGTGTTCAAATCACCAACACCTAGAGTAGGCGTGTCCCAGCGGTCTTTCTTTACTGTGACACTTTGCTTTCCACACTTACATCAAATAGCACAAAAAAGCTGTGTAGTAGTATCCAGCAGTTAGCTCAGTGTGATGAGAGGCTGTCCTTGGGAGCCACAGGTCCAGTGTTCAAATCCCACATTAGTCATAACTGTGACACTTTGCTTTGCACACTGATTTCCAGAAGGACAACTTTAAAGCAGCCCAGAAATTCACCATGTTTGTGTGCCTCAGTGGCCCAACGGATAAGTCAGATGATATCCGTAGTATACCTAGTAGAAGTGTGCCGGTTCAAACCCGACATACGACATGCAGTGTTCAAATCACCAACACCTAGAGTAGGCGTGTCCCAGCGGTCTTTCTTTACTGTGACACTTTGCTTTCCACACTTACATCAAATAGCACAAAAAAGCTATGTAGTAGTATCCAGCAGTTAGCTCAGTGTGATGAGAGGCTGTCCTTGGGAGCCACAGGTCCAGTGTTCGAATCCCACATTAGTCATAACTGTGACACTTTGCTTTGCACACTGATTTCCAGAAGGACAACTTTAAAGCAGCCCAGAAATTCACCATGTTTGTGTGCCTCGGTGGCCCAACGGATAAGTCAGATGATATCTGTAGTATACCTAGTAGAAGTGTGCCGGTTCAAACCCGACATGCGGTGTTCAAATCACCAACACCTAGAGTAGGTGTGTCCCAGTGGTCTTTCTTTACTGTGACACTTTGCTTTCCACACTTACATCAAATAGCACAAAAAAGCTGTGTAGTAGTATCCAGCAGTTAGCTCAGTGTGATGAGAGGCTGTCCTTGGGAGCCACAGGTCCAGTGTTCAAATCCCACATTAGTCATAACTGTGACACTTTGCTTTGCACACTGATTTCCAGAAGGACAACTTTAAAGCAGCCCAGAAATTCACCATGTTTGTGTGCCTTGGTGGCCCAACGGATAAGTCAGATGATATCCGTAGTATACCTAGTAGAAGTGTGCCGGTTCAAACCCGACATGCGGTGTTCAAATCACCAACACCTAGAGTAGGCGTGTCCCAGCGGTCTTTCTTTACTGTGACACTTTGCTTTCCACACTTACATCAAATAGCACAAAAAAGCTGCGTAGTAGTATCCAGCAGTTAGCTCAGTGTGATGAGAGGCTGTCCTTGGGAGCCACAGGTCCAGGGTTCAAATCCCACATTAGTCATAACTGTGACACTTTGCTTTGCACACTGATTTCCAGAAGGACAACTTTAAAGCAGCCCAGAAATTCACCATGATTGTGTGCCTCAGTGGCCCAGCGGATAAGTCAAATGATATCCGTAGTATACCTAGTAGAAGTGTGCCGGTTCAAACCCGACATACTCCTAGTAGGCGGTGATGGTTCAAATCACTGACACTTAGAGTAGGAGTGGCCCAGTGGATAAATCAGATGATATCCATAGCCCGCACCTAGTACAAGGTGCGGGGTTCAGGTAGAGTAGGAGTGGCCCAGTGGATAAATCAGATGATATCCATAGCCCGCACCTAGTACAAGGTGCGGGGTTCAGGTAGAGTAGGAGTGGCCCAGTGGATAAATCAGATGATATCCATAGCCCGCACCTAGTACAAGGTGCGGGGTTCAGGTAGAGTAGGAGTGGCCCAGTGGATAAATCAGATGATATCCATAGCCCGCACCTAGTACAAGGTGCGGGGTTCAGGTAGGAGGAGAGTAGCGTGGGCAGGTAGGAGGAGAGTAGCGTGGGCAGGTAGGAGGAGATTAGTGGGGTCAGGTAGGAGGAGAGTAAGGTGGTCAGGTAGGTGGGGGGTCAGGTAGGAGGAGAGCAGGGTGGTCAGGTAGGAGGAGAGTCGGGTTCAGGTAGGAGGAGAGCTGGGTGGTCAGGTAGGAGGACAGTAGCCTGAGGCGGAGTTCAGTCAGTAGGAAAGGGGAGTGGCCAGGCAGCGGGAGAGTAGGAAGGGGAGGGGCCAGGCAGGGGGAGAGTAGGGAGGGGCCAGGCAGGAGTAGAGTAGGAAGGGGAGGGGCCAGGCAGGAGGAGAGTAGGAAGGGGAGGGGCCAGGCAGGAGGAGAGTAGGAAGGGGAGGAGCCAGGCAGGAGGAGAGTAGGGTGGGGAGGAGACAGGCAGGAGGAGAGCAGGAAGGCGAGGGGCCAGGCAGGAGCAGAGTAGGAAGGGGAGGGGGCAGGCAGGGGGAGAGTAGGAAGGGGAGGGGCCAGGCAGGGGGAGAGTAGGGTGGGGCCTGGCAGGAGGAGAGTAGGAAGGGGAGGGGCCTGGCAGGAGGAGAGTAGGAAGGGGAGGGGCCAGGCAGGGGGAGAGTAGGAAGGGGAGGGGCCAGGCAGGGGGAGAGTAGGAAGGGGAGGGGCCAGGCAGGGGGAGAGTAGTGAGGGGAGGGGCCAGGCAGGGGGAGAGTAGTGAGGGGAGGGGCCAGGCAGGGGGAGAGTAGGGAGGGGAGGGGCCAGGCAGGGGGAGAGTAGGGAGGGGATGCAGGGAAGGCAGAGGGGGTCTTCCTGATTTTTTTTATAATTTTCTAAATTAAAAATTAAAAAAAAAAAAAAAAAAAAAAAAAACATAAAGAAAATCAGGATGACCCCCTCTGCCTTCCCTGCATCCCCTCCCTACTCTCCCCCTGCCTGGCCCCTCCCCTTCCTACTCTCCCCCTGCCTGGCCCCTCCCCTTCCTACTCTCCCCCTGCCTGGCCCCTCCCCTTCCTACTCTCCCCCTGCCTGGCCCCTCCCTACTCTCCCCCTGCCTGGCCCCTCCCTACTCTCCCCCTGCCTGGCCCCTCCCTACTCTCCCCCTGCCTGGCCCCTCCCCTTCCTACTCTCCCCCTGGCTGGCCCCTCCCTACTCTCCCCCTGCCTGGCCCCTCCCCTTCCTACTCTCCTCCTGCCAGGCCCCTCCCCTTCCTACTCTCCTCCTGCCAGGCCCCACCCTACTCTCCCCCTGCCTGGCCCCTCCCCTTCCTACTCTCCCCCTGCCTGGCCCCTCGACTTCCGGGTCTCCTCCTGCCTGTCTCCTCCCCTTCCTACTCTCCTCCTGCCTGGCTCCTCCCCTTCCTACTCTCCTCCTGCCTGGCCCCTCCCCTTCCTACTCTCCTCCTGCCTGGCCCCTCCCCTTCCTACTCTACTCCTGCCTGGCCCCTCCCTACTCTCCCCCTGCCTGGCCCCTCCCCTTCCTACTCTGCCGCTGCCTGGCCACTCCCCTTTCCTACTGACTGAACTCCGCCTCAGGCTACTGTCCTCCTACCTGACCACCCTGCTCTCCTCCTACCTGAACCCGACTCTCCTCCTACCTGACCACCCTGCTCTCCTCCTACCTGACCCCCCACCTACCTGACCACCTTACTCTCCTCCTACCTGACCCCACTAATCTCCTCCTACCTGCCCACGCTACTCTCCTCCTACCTGCCCACGCTACTCTCCTCCTACCTGAACCCCGCACCTTGTACTAGGTGCGGGCTATGGATATCATCTGATTTATCCACTGGGCCACTCCTACTCTACCTGAACCCCGCACCTTGTACTAGGTGCGGGCTATGGATATCATCTGATTTATCCACTGGGCCACTCCTACTCTACCTGAACCCCGCACCTTGTACTAGGTGCGGGCTATGGATATCATCTGATTTATCCACTGGGCCACTCCTACTCTACCTGAACCCCGCACCTTGTACTAGGTGCGGGCTATGGATATCATCTGATTTATCCACTGGGCCACTCCTACTCTAAGTGTCAGTGATTTGAACCATCACCGCCTACTAGGAGTATGTCGGGTTTGAACCGGCACACTTCTACTAGGTATACTACGGATATCATTTGACTTATCCGCTGGGCCACTGAGGCACACAATCATGGTGAATTTCTGGGCTGCTTTAAAGTTGTCCTTCTGGAAATCAGTGTGCAAAGCAAAGTGTCACAGTTATGACTAATGTGGGATTTGAACCCTGGACCTGTGGCTCCCAAAGACAGCCTCTCATCACACTGAGCTAACTGCTGGATACTACTACACAGCTTTTTTGTGCTATTTGATGTAAGTGTGGAAAGCAAAGTGTCACAGTAAAGAAAGTCCGCTGGGACACGCCTACTCTAGGTGTTGGTGATTTGAACACCGCATGTCGGGTTTGAACCGGCACACTTCTACTAGGTATACTACGGATATCATCTGACTTATCCGTTGGGCCACCGAGGCACACAAACATGGTGAATTTCTGGGCTGCTTTAAAGTTGTCCTTCTGGAAATCAGTGTGCAAAGCAAAGTGTCACAGTTATGACTAATGTGGGATTTGAACACTGGACCTGTGGCTCCCAAGGACAGCGTCTCATCACACTGAGCTAACTGCTGGATACTACTACACAGCTTTTTTGTGCTATTTGATGTAAGTGTGGAAAGCAAAGTGTCACAGTAAAGAAAGACCGCTGGGACACGCCTACTCTAGGTGTTGGTGATTTGAACACTGCATGTCGGGTTTGAACCGGCACACTTCTACTAGGTATACTACGGATATCATCTGACTTATCCGTTGGGCCACCGAGGCACACAAACATGGTGAATTTCTGGGCTGCTTTAAAGTTGTCCTTCTGGAAATCAGTGTGCAAAGCAAAGTGTCACAGTTATGACTAATGTGGGATTTGAACCCTGGACCTTTGGCTCCCAAGGACAGCCTCTCATCACACTGAGCTAACTGCTGGATACTACTACACAGCTTTTTTGTGCTATTTGATGTAAGTGTGGAAAGCAAAGTGGCACAGTAAAGAAAGACCTCTGGGACACGCCTACTCTAGGTGTTGGTGATTTGAACACCGCATGTCGGGTTTGAACCGGCACACTTCTACTAGGTATACTACGGATATCATCTGACTTATCCGTTGGGCCACTGAGGCACACAAACATGGTGAATTTCTGGGCTGCTTTAAAGTTGTCCTTCTGGAAATCAGTGTGCAAAGCAAAGTGTCACAGTTATGACTAATGTGGGATTTGAACCCTGGACCTGTGGCTCCCAAGGACAGCCTCTCATCACACTGAGCTAACTGCTGGATACTACTACACAGCTTTTTTGTGCTATTTGATGTAAGTGTGGAAAGCAAAGTGCTTTTTTGTTTGTTTGCTTGTAAGTGACAAATCCAGAATGTATTTTTCAATGTATTGTTAGTTCTTAAACAAAAACTCATACAGTTCATCCCACAGTGAGATCAGCTTGAGAGTCATACGGTTGTCTGTACCTCATTTCAACTGCCGAATCACAGGTTTGAACCAGGAACCTTCAGATCTACAGTCTAACGCTCTCCCAACTGAGCTATTACAGCTAGCAAGTAACACATCCAGTATTTATTTTTACATTGACTGTTACTTGTTACTTCTTAAACAAAAAAAACTCATAAAGTTTTTCACCCAGTGAGATCAGCCTAAGAGTCGTAGGATTTTCTGTACCTCATTTCAACTGCCGAAAGCCTGGATTGAACCAGGGACCTTTAGATCTTCAGTCTAATGCTCTACCAAATGCGCTAATTTGGCTTGTAAGTGTCACATCCAGAATATATTTTTCAATTGATTGTTAGTTCTTAAACAAATAAACTCATACAGTTTTCCCCCAGTGAGATCAGCCTGGGAGTCATATGGTTTTCTGTACCTCATTTGACCTGCTGAAAACCGGTTCCATTTGTACACTGTCAAAGTAACTAACTTAATACTATCAACATCTATCTATTCTATAGTCCCTCTACAACAGTGGTTCCCAAACCTTTTCTTGTCAAGGACCCCCACATTTACACTTTATTAACCTGTGGAACCTGAACCTAACCCTAACCCTAACCCTAACCCTAACCCCATAAGAGAAGATTGTTACAGATCTAGCAGTGATCTAGAATGATCAATTATATTAATAAAACGTCAAAAACTGTGAAAATGAAGTTGAAGAATCACTATAAATCTAAAACAGGTCAGAGTATTTCATCCAGTTATAAACAAGGAAGTGGTCCGGGTCTGCGACCATTTGATTGGAGGAGACAATGTAAGGAGCCCTAGGATTGGCTGAAGGCAGACCGATCTGATTGGCCAAGGAATCTGTCAATCAGAATGATTGGCACGTCAAAAACCACGACAGCACCCTAACTCAGTTACCTATTGCTATCTGCAACAACAGTCTTCCTTTGCCTGTGAGTTAGAGTTTGGAGTTGGATTTTGGCTGATATTTTTTAATCCTCCAAATCATGAAGTACACATGTATGTCTTCCAAACCCATGAACTATAGTATGTCTTTTTTTATCCTTCAAAATCATGAAAAACAACATATTATAGTAAGTCTTCCGAAACTATACACAGTTTTCTGTAACTCATTTCAACTGCCGAAACCCAGGATTGAACTAGGGACGTTTAGATCTTCAGTCTAATGCTCTTCCAACTGAGCTATTTCGGCTTGTAAGTGACACATCCAGAATGTATTTTTCAATGAATTGTTAGTTCTTAAACATAAACTCATACAGTTAATCCCGCAGTGAGATCAGCTTGAGAGTCATACGGTTGTCTGTACCTCATTTCTACTGCAGACTCACCATCTCCCGATCATGTGGCAGCGTTCTAACACACTGAGCCACTGGCTCGAGACAATTCACAATGCTTTTTTGTTTGTTTTCTTCTTCTGAAATTGGTCTTGAAAATAAATAATTATTTGGGGTTTGAACTCACCATCTCCCAAACATGTGGACAGTGTTCTAACACACTGAGCCACTGGCTCCAGACAATTCACACTGCTTTTTTGTTTGTTTGCTTGTAAGTGACAAATCCAGAATGTATTTTTCAATGTATTGTTAGTTCTTAAACATAAACTCATACAGTTCATCCCACAGTGAGATCAGTTTGAGAGTCATACGATTGTCTGTACCTCATTTCAACTGCCGAATCTCAGGTTTGAACCAGGAACCTTCAGATCTAAAGCCTAACGCTCTCCCAGCTGAGCTATTACGGCTTGAAAGTAACACATCCAGTATTTATTTTTACATTGACTGTTACTTGTTACTTCTTAAACAAAAAAACTCATAAAGTTTTTCACCCAGTGAGATCAGCCTAAGAGTCATAGCATTTTCTGTACCTCATTTCAACTGCCAAAAGCCTGGATTGAACCAGGGACCTTTAGATCTTCAGTCTAATGCTCTACCAACTGCGCTAATTTGGCTTGTAAGTGTCACATCCAGAATATATTTTTCAATTGATTGTTAGTTCTTAAACAAATAAACTCATACAGTTTTCCCCCAGTGAGATCAGCCTGGGAGTCATACGGTTTTCTGTACCTCATTTGACCTGCTGAAAACCGGTTCCATTTGTACACTGTCAAAGTAACTAACTTAATACTATCAACATCTATAGTCCCTCTACAACAGTGGTTCCCAAACCTTTTCTTGTCAAGGACCCCCACATTTACACTTTATTAACCTGTGGAACCGGAACCTGAACCTGAACCTGAACCTGAACCTGAACCTAACCCTAACCCTAACCCTAACCCTAACCCTAACCCCATAAGAGAAGATTGTTACAGATCTAGCAGTGATCTAGAATGATCAATTATATTAATAAAACGTCAAAAACTGTGAAAATGAAGTTGAAGAATCACTATAAATCTAAAACAGGTCAGAGTATTTCATCCAGTTATAAACAAGGAAGTGGTCCGGGTCTGCGACCATTTGATTGGAGGAGACAATGTAAGGAGCCCTAGGATTGGCTGAAGGCAGACCGATCTGATTGGCCAAGGAATCTGTCAATCAGAATGATTGGCACGTCAAAAACCACGACAGCACCCTAACTCAGTTACCTATTGCTATCTGCAACAACAGTCTTCCTTTGCCTGTGAGTTAGAGTTTGGAGTTGGATTTTGGCTGATATTTTTTAATCCTCCAAATCATGAAGTACACATGTATGTCTTCCAAACCCATGAACTATAGTATGTCTTTTTTTATCCTTCAAAATCATGAAAAACAACATATTATAGTAAGTCTTCCGAAACTATACACAGTTTTCTGTAACTCATTTCAACTGCCGAAACCCAGGATTGAACTAGGGACGTTTAGATCTTCAGTCTAATGCTCTTCCAACTGAGCTATTTCGGCTTGTAAGTGACACATCCAGAATGTATTTTTCAATGAATTGTTAGTTCTTAAACATAAACTCATACAGTTAATCCCGCAGTGAGATCAGCTTGAGAGTCATACGGTTGTCTGTACCTCATTTCTACTGCAGACTCACCATCTCCCGATCATGTGGCAGCGTTCTAACACACTGAGCCACTGGCTCGAGACAATTCACAATGCTTTTTTGTTTGTTTTCTTCTTCTGAAATTGGTCTTGAAAATAAATAATTATTTGGGGTTTGAACTCACCATCTCCCAAACATGTGGACAGTGTTCTAACACACTGAGCCACTGGCTCCAGACAATTCACACTGCTTTTTTGTTTGTTTGCTTGTAAGTGACAAATCCAGAATGTATTTTTCAATGTATTGTTAGTTCTTAAACATAAACTCATACAGTTCATCCCACAGTGAGATCAGTTTGAGAGTCATACGATTGTCTGTACCTCATTTCAACTGCCGAATCTCAGGTTTGAACCAGGAACCTTCAGATCTAAAGCCTAACGCTCTCCCAGCTGAGCTATTACGGCTTGAAAGTAACACATCCAGTATTTATTTTTACATTGACTGTTACTTGTTACTTCTTAAACAAAAAAACTCATAAAGTTTTTCACCCAGTGAGATCAGCCTAAGAGTCATAGCATTTTCTGTACCTCATTTCAACTGCCAAAAGCCTGGATTGAACCAGGGACCTTTAGATCTTCAGTCTAATGCTCTACCAACTGCGCTAATTTGGCTTGTAAGTGTCACATCCAGAATATATTTTTCAATTGATTGTTAGTTCTTAAACAAATAAACTCATACAGTTTTCCCCCAGTGAGATCAGCCTGGGAGTCATACGGTTTTCTGTACCTCATTTGACCTGCTGAAAACCGGTTCCATTTGTACACTGTCAAAGTAACTAACTTAATACTATCAACATCTATAGTCCCTCTACAACAGTGGTTCCCAAACCTTTTCTTGTCAAGGACCCCCACATTTACACTTTATTAACCTGTGGAACCGGAACCTGAACCTGAACCTGAACCTGAACCTGAACCTGAACCTAACCCTAACCCTAACCCTAACCCTAACCCTAACCCCATAAGAGAAGATTGTTACAGATCTAGCAGTGATCTAGAATGATCAATTATATTAATAAAACGTCAAAAACTGTGAAAATGAAGAAAATGAAGTTGAAGAATCACTATAAATCTAAAACAGGTCAGAGTATTTCATCCAGTTATAAACAAGGAAGTGGTCCGGGTCTGCGACCATTTGATTGGAGGAGACAATGTAAGGAGCCCTAGGATTGGCTGAAGGCAGACCGATCTGATTGGCCAAGGAATCTGTCAATCAGAATGATTGGCACGTCAAAAACCACGACAGCACCCTAACTCAGTTACCTATTGCTATCTGCAACAACAGTCTTCCTTTGCCTGTGAGTTAGAGTTTGGAGTTGGATTTTGGCTGATATTTTTTAATCCTCCAAATCATGAAGTACACATGTATGTCTTCCAAACCCATGAACTATAGTATGTCTTTTTTTATCCTTCAAAATCATGAAAAACAACATATTATAGTAAGTCTTCCGAAACTATATACAGTTTTCCGTAACTCATTTCAACTGCCGAAACCCAGGATTGAACTAGGGACGTTTAGATCTTCAGTCTAATGCTCTTCCAACTGAGCTATTTTGGCTTGTAAGTGACACATCCAGAATGTATTTTTCAATGAATTGTTAGTTCTTAAACATAAACTCATACAGTTAATCCCGCAGTGAGATCAGCTTGAGAGTCATACGGTTGTCTGTACCTCATTTCTACTGCAGACTCACCATCTCCCGATCATGTGGCAGCGTTCTAACACACTGAGCCACTGGCTCGAGACAATTCACAATGCTTTTTTGTTTGTTTTCTTCTTCTGAAATTGGTCTTGAAAATAAATAATTATTTGGGGTTTGAACTCACCATCTCCCAAACATGTGGACAGTGTTCTAACACACTGAGCCACTGGCTCCAGACAATTCACACTGCTTTTTTGTTTGTTTGCTTGTAAGTGACAAATCCAGAATGTATTTTTCAATGTATTGTTAGTTCTTAAACATAAACTCATACAGTTCATCCCACAGTGAGATCAGTTTGAGAGTCATACGATTGTCTGTACCTCATTTCAACTGCCGAATCTCAGGTTTGAACCAGGAACCTTCAGATCTAAAGCCTAACGCTCTCCCAGCTGAGCTATTACGGCTTGAAAGTAACACATCCAGTATTTATTTTTACATTGACTGTTACTTGTTACTTCTTAAACAAAAAAACTCATAAAGTTTTTCACCCAGTGAGATCAGCCTAAGAGTCATAGCATTTTCTGTACCTCATTTCAACTGCCAAAAGCCTGGATTGAACCAGGGACCTTTAGATCTTCAGTCTAATGCTCTACCAACTGCGCTAATTTGGCTTGTAAGTGTCACATCCAGAATATATTTTTCAATTGATTGTTAGTTCTTAAACAAATAAACTCATACAGTTTTCCCCCAGTGAGATCAGCCTGGGAGTCATACGGTTTTCTGTACCTCATTTGACCTGCTGAAAACCGGTTCCATTTGTACACTGTCAAAGTAACTAACTTAATACTATCAACATCTATCTATTCTATAGTCCCTCTACAACAGTGGTTCCCAAACCTTTTCTTGTCAAGGACCCCCACATTTACACTTTATTAACCTGTGGAACCTGAACCTAACCCTAACCCTAACCCTAACCCTAACCCCATAAGAGAAGATTGTTACAGATCTAGCAGTGATCTAGAATGATCAATTATATTAATAAAACGTCAAAAACTGTGAAAATGAAGAAAATGAAGTTGAAGAATCACTATAAATCTAAAACAGGTCAGAGAATTTCATCCAGTTATAAACAAGGAAGTGGTCCGGGTCTGCGACCATTTGATTGGAGGAGACAATGTAAGGAGCCCTAGGATTGGCTGAAGGCAGACCGATCTGATTGGCCAAGGAATCTGTCAATCAGAATGATTGGCACGTCAAAAACCACGACAGCACCCTAACTCAGTTACCTATTGCTATCTGCAACAACAGTCTTCCTTTGCCTGTGAGTTAGAGTTTGGAGTTGGATTTTGGCTGATATTTTTTAATCCTCCAAATCATGAAGTACACATGTATGTCTTCCAAACCCATGAACTATAGTATGTCTTTTTTTATCCTTCAAAATCATGAAAAACAACATATTATAGTAAGTCTTCCGAAACTATATACAGTTTTCTGTAACTCATTTCAACTGCCGAAACCCAGGATTGAACTAGGGACGTTTAGATCTTCAGTCTAATGCTCTTCCAACTGAGCTATTTTGGCTTGTAAGTGACACATCCAGAATGTATTTTTCAATGAATTGTTAGTTCTTAAACATAAACTCATACAGTTAATCCCGCAGTGAGATCAGCTTGAGAGTCATACGGTTGTCTGTACCTCATTTCTACTGCAGACTCACCATCTCCCGATCATGTGGCAGCGTTCTAACACACTGAGCCACTGGCTCGAGACAATTCACAATGCTTTTTTGTTTGTTTTCTTCTTCTGAAATTGGTCTTGAAAATAAATAATTATTTGGGGTTTGAACTCACCATCTCCCAAACATGTGGACAGTGTTCTAACACACTGAGCCACTGGCTCCAGACAATTCACACTGCTTTTTTGTTTGTTTGCTTGTAAGTGACAAATCCAGAATGTATTTTTCAATGTATTGTTAGTTCTTAAACATAAACTCATACAGTTCATCCCACAGTGAGATCAGTTTGAGAGTCATACGATTGTCTGTACCTCATTTCAACTGCCGAATCTCAGGTTTGAACCAGGAACCTTCAGATCTAAAGCCTAACGCTCTCCCAGCTGAGCTATTACGGCTTGAAAGTAACACATCCAGTATTTATTTTTACATTGACTGTTACTTGTTACTTCTTAAATAAAAAAACTCATAAAGTTTTTCACCCAGTGAGATCAGCCTAAGAGTCATAGCATTTTCTGTACCTCATTTCAACTGCCAAAAGCCTGGATTGAACCAGGGACCTTTAGATCTTCAGTCTAATGCTCTACCAACTGCGCTAATTTGGCTTGTAAGTGTCACATCCAGAATATATTTTTCAATTGATTGTTAGTTCTTAAACAAATAAACTCATACAGTTTTCCCCCAGTGAGATCAGCCTGGGAGTCATACGGTTTTCTGTACCTCATTTGACCTGCTGAAAACCGGTTCCATTTGTAACTAACTTAATACTATCAACATCTATAGTCCCTCTACAACAGTGGTTCCCAAACCTTTTCTTGTCAAGGACCCCCACATTTACACTTTATTAACCTGTGGAACCGGAACCTGAACTTGAACCTGAACCTGAACCTGAACCTAACCCTAACCCTAACCCTAACCCTAACCCTAACCCTAACCCTAACCCTAACCCCATAAGAGAAGATTGTTACAGATCTAGCAGTGATCTAGAATGATCAATTATATTAATAAAACATCAAAAACTGTGAAAATGAAGAAAATGAAGTTGAAGAATCACTATAAATCTAAAACAGGTCAGAGTATTTCATCCAGTTATAAACAAGGAAGTGGTCCGGGTCTGCGACCATTTGATTGGAGGAGACAATGTAAGGAGCCCTAGGATTGGCTGAAGGCAGACCGATCTGATTGGCCAAGGAATCTGTCAATCAGAATGATTGGCACGTCAAAAACCACGACAGCACCCTAACTCAGTTACCTATTGCTATCTGCAACAACAGTCTTCCTTTGCCTGTGAGTTAGAGTTTGGAGTTGGATTTTGGCTGATATTTTTTAATCCTCCAAATCATGAAGTACACATGTATGTCTTCCAAACCCATGAACTATAGTATGTCTTTTTTTATCCTTCAAAATCATGAAAAACAACATATTATAGTAAGTCTCCCGAAACTATACACAGTTTTCTGTAACTCATTTCAACTGCCGAAACCCAGGATAGAACTAGGGACGTTTAGATCTTCAGTCTAATGCTCTTCCAACTGAGCTATTTCGGCTTGTAAGTGACACATCCAGAATGTATTTTTCAATGAATTGTTATTTCTTAAACATAAACTCATACAGTTCATCCCGCAGTGAGATCAGCTTGAGAGTCATACGGTTGTCTGTACCTCATTTCTACTGCAGACTCACCATCTCCCGATCATGTGGCAGCGTTCTAACACACTGAGCCACTGGCTCGAGACAATTCACAATGATTTTTTGTTTGTTTTCTTCTTCTGAAATTGGTCTTGAAAATAAATAATTATTTGGGGTTTGAACTCACCATCTCCCAAACATGTGAACAGTGTTCTAACACACTGAGCCACTGGCTCCAGATAATTCACACTGCTTTTTTGTTTGTTTGCTTGTAAGTGACAAATCCAGAATGTATTTTTCAATGTATTGTTAGTTCTTAAACATAAACTCATACAGTTCATCCCACAGTGAGATCAGTTTGAGAGTCATACGATTGTCTGTACCTCAATTCAACTGCCGAATCTCAGGTTTGAACCAGGAACCTTCAGATCTAAAGCCTAACGCTCTCCCAGCTGAGCTATTACAGCTTGAAAGTAACACATCCAGTATTTATTTTTACATTGACTGTTTTACTTGTTACTTAAGCAAAAAAAACTCATAAAGTTTTTCACCCAGTGAGATCAGCCTAAGAGTCATAGGATTTTCTGTACCTCATTTCAACTGCCAAAAGCCTGGATTGAACCAGGGACCTTTAGATCTTCAGTCTAATGATCTACCAACTGCACTAATTTGGCTTGTAAGTGTCACATCCAGAATATATTTTTCAATTGATTGTTAGTTCTTAAACAAATAAACTCATACAGTTTTCCCCCAGTGAGATCAGCCTGGGAGTCATACGGTTTTCTGTACCTCATTTGACCTGCTGAAAACCGGTTCCATTTGTACACTGTCAAAGTAACTAACTTAATACTATCAACATCTATAGTCCCTCTACAACAGTGGTTCCCAAACCTTTTCTTGTCAAGGACCCCCACATTTACACTTTATTAACCTGTGGAACCGGAACCTGAACTTGAACCTGAACCTGAACCTGAACCTGAACCTAACCCTAACCCTAACCCTAACCCTAACCCTAACCCTAACCCTAACCCTAACCCTAACCCTAACCCCATAAGAGAAGATTGTTACAGATCTAGCAGTGATCTAGAATGATCAATTATATTAATAAAACATCAAAAACTGTGAAAATGAAGAAAATGAAGTTGAAGAATCACTATAAATCTAAAACAGGTCAGAGTATTTCATCCAGTTATAAACAAGGAAGTGGTCCGGGTCTGCGACCATTTGATTGGAGGAGACAATGTAAGGAGCCCTAGGATTGGCTGAAGGCAGACCGATCTGATTGGCCAAGGAATCTGTCAATCAGAATGATTGGCACGTCAAAAACCACGACAGCACCCTAACTCAGCTACCTATTGCTATCTGCAACAACAGTCTTCCTTTGCCTGTGAGTTAGAGTTTGGAGTTGGATTTTGGCTGATATTTTTTAATCCTCCAAATCATGAAGTACACATGTATGTCTTCCAAACCCATGAACTATAGTATGTCTTTTTTTATCCTTCAAAATCATGAAAAACAACATATTATAGTAAGTCTTCCGAAACTATACACAGTTTTCTGTAACTCATTTCAACTGCCGAAACCCAGGATTGAACTAGGGACGTTTAGATCTTCAGTCTAATGCTCTTCCAACTGAGCTATTTTGGCTTGTAAGTGACACATCCAGAATGTATTTTTCAATGAATTGTTAGTTCTTAAACATAAACTCATACAGTTAATCCCGCAGTGAGATCAGCTTGAGAGTCATACGGTTGTCTGTACCTCATTTCTACTGCAGACTCACCATCTCCCGATCATGTGGCAGCGTTCTAACACACTGAGCCACTGGCTCGAGACAATTCACAATGCTTTTTTGTTTGTTTTCTTCTTCTGAAATTGGTCTTGAAAATAAATAATTATTTGGGGTTTGAACTCACCATCTCCCAAACATGTGAACAGTGTTCTAACACACTGAGCCACTGGCTCCAGATAATTCACACTGCTTTTTTGTTTGTTTGCTTGTAAGTGACAAATCCAGAATGTATTTTTCAATGTATTGTTAGTTCTTAAACATAAACTCATACAGTTCATCCCACAGTGAGATCAGTTTGAGAGTCATACGATTGTCTGTACCTCATTTCAACTGCCGAATCTCAGGTTTGAACCAGGAACCTTCAGATCTAAAGCCTAACGCTCTCCCAGCTGAGCTATTACGGCTTGAAAGTAACACATCCAGTATTTATTTTTACATTGACTGTTACTTGTTACTTCTTAAATAAAAAAACTCATAAAGTTTTTCACCCAGTGAGATCAGCCTAAGAGTCATAGCATTTTCTGTACCTCATTTCAACTGCCAAAAGCCTGGATTGAACCAGGGACCTTTAGATCTTCAGTCTAATGCTCTACCAACTGCGCTAATTTGGCTTGTAAGTGTCACATCCAGAATATATTTTTCAATTGATTGTTAGTTCTTAAACAAATAAACTCATACAGTTTTCCCCCAGTGAGATCAGCCTGGGAGTCATACGGTTTTCTGTACCTCATTTGACCTGCTGAAAACCGGTTCCATTTGTAACTAACTTAATACTATCAACATCTATAGTCCCTCTACAACAGTGGTTCCCAAACCTTTTCTTGTCAAGGACCCCCACATTTACACTTTATTAACCTGTGGAACCGGAACCTGAACTTGAACCTGAACCTGAACCTAACCCTAACCCTAACCCTAACCCTAACCCTAACCCTAACCCTAACCCTAACCCCATAAGAGAAGATTGTTACAGATCTAGCAGTGATCTAGAATGATCAATTATATTAATAAAACATCAAAAACTGTGAAAATGAAGAAAATGAAGTTGAAGAATCACTATACATCTAAAACAGGTCAGAGTATTTCATCCAGTTATAAACAAGGAAGTGGTCCGGGTCTGCGACCATTTGATTGGAGGAGACAATGTAAGGAGCCCTAGGATTGGCTGAAGGCAGACCGATCTGATTGGCCAAGGAATCTGTCAATCAGAATGATTGGCACGTCAAAAACCACGACAGCACCCTAACTCAGTTACCTATTGCTATCTGCAACAACAGTCTTCCTTTGCCTGTGAGTTAGAGTTTGGAGTTGGATTTTGGCTGATATTTTTTAATCCTCCAAATCATGAAGTACACATGTATGTCTTCCAAACCCATGAACTATAGTATGTCTTTTTTTATCCTTCAAAATCATGAAAAACAACATATTATAGTAAGTCTCCCGAAACTATACACAGTTTTCTGTAACTCATTTCAACTGCCGAAACCCAGGATTGAACTAGGGACGTTTAGATCTTCAGTCTAATGCTCTTCCAACTGAGCTATTTCGGCTTGTAAGTGACACATCCAGAATGTATTTTTCAATGAATTGTTATTTCTTAAACATAAACTCATACAGTTCATCCCGCAGTGAGATCAGCTTGAGAGTCATACGGTTGTCTGTACCTCATTTCTACTGCAGACTCACCATCTCCCGATCATGTGGCAGCGTTCTAACACACTGAGCCACTGGCTCGAGACAATTCACAATGATTTTTTGTTTGTTTTCTTCTTCTGAAATTGGTCTTGAAAATAAATAATTATTTGGGGTTTGAACTCACCATCTCCCAAACATGTGAACAGTGTTCTAACACACTGAGCCACTGGCTCCAGATAATTCACACTGCTTTTTTGTTTGTTTGCTTGTAAGTGACAAATCCAGAATGTATTTTTCAATGTATTGTTAGTTCTTAAACATAAACTCATACAGTTCATCCCACAGTGAGATCAGTTTGAGAGTCATACAATTGTCTGTACCTCAATTCAACTGCCGAATCTCAGGTTTGAACCAGGAACCTTCAGATCTAAAGCCTAACGCTCTCCCAGCTGAGCTATTACAGCTTGAAAGTAACACATCCAGTATTTATTTTTACATTGACTGTTTTACTTGTTACTTAAGCAAAAAAAACTCATAAAGTTTTTCACCCAGTGAGATCAGCCTAAGAGTCATAGGATTTTCTGTACCTCATTTCAACTGCCAAAAGCCTGGATTGAACCAGGGACCTTTAGATCTTCAGTCTAATGATCTACCAACTGCACTAATTTGGCTTGTAAGTGTCACATCCAGAATATATTTTTCAATTGATTGTTAGTTCTTAAACAAATAAACTCATACAGTTTTCCCCCAGTGAGATCAGCCTGGGAGTCATACGGTTTTCTGTACCTCATTTGACCTGCTGAAAACCGGTTCCATTTGTACACTGTCAAAGTAACTAACTTAATACTATCAACATCTATAGTCCCTCTACAACAGTGGTTCCCAAACCTTTTCTTGTCAAGGACCCCCACATTTACACTTTATTAACCTGTGGAACCGGAACCTGAACTTGAACCTGAACCTAACCCTAACCCTAACCCTAACCCTAACCCTAACCCCATAAGAGAAGATTGTTACAGATCTAGCAGTGATCTAGAATGATCAATTATATTAATAAAACATCAAAAACTGTGAAAATGAAGAAAATGAAGTTGAAGAATCACTATAAATCTAAAACAGGTCAGAGTATTTCATCCAGTTATAAACAAGGAAGTGGTCCGGGTCTGCGACCATTTGATTGGAGGAGACAATGTAAGGAGCCCTAGGATTGGCTGAAGGCAGACCGATCTGATTGGCCAAGGAATCTGTCAATCAGAATGATTGGCACGTCAAAAACCACGACAGCACCCTAACTCAGCTACCTATTGCTATCTGCAACAACAGTCTTCCTTTGCCTGTGAGTTAGAGTTTGGAGTTGGATTTTGGCTGATATTTTTTAATCCTCCAAATCATGAAGTACACATGTATGTCTTCCAAACCCATGAACTATAGTATGTCTTTTTTTATCCTTCAAAATCATGAAAAACAACATATTATAGTAAGTCTTCCGAAACTATACACAGTTTTCTGTAACTCATTTCAACTGCCGAAACCCAGGATTGAACTAGGGACGTTTAGATCTTCAGTCTAATGCTCTTCCAACTGAGCTATTTCGGCTTGTAAGTGACACATCCAGAATGTATTTTTCAATGAATTGTTATTTCTTAAACATAAACTCATACAGTTCATCCCGCAGTGAGATCAGCTTGAGAGTCATACGGTTGTCTGTACCTCATTTCTACTGCAGACTCACCATCTCCCGATCATGTGGCAGCGTTCTAACAGACTGAGCCACTGGCTCGAGACAATTCACAATGATTTTTTGTTTGTTTTCTTCTTCTGAAATTGGTCTTGAAAATAAATAATTATTTGGGGTTTGAACTCACCATCTCCCAAACATGTGAACAGTGTTCTAACACACTGAGCCACTGGCTCCAGATAATTCACACTGCTTTTTTGTTTGTTTGCTTGTAAGTGACAAATCCAGAATGTATTTTTCAATGTATTGTTAGTTCTTAAACATAAACTCATACAGTTCATCCCACAGTGAGATCAGTTTGAGAGTCATACGATTGTCTGTACCTCAATTCAACTGCCGAATCTCAGGTTTGAACCAGGAACCTTCAGATCTAAAGCCTAACGCTCTCCCAGCTGAGCTATTACAGCTTGAAAGTAACACATCCAGTATTTATTTTTTACATTGACTGTTTTACTTGTTACTTCTTAAGCAAAAAAAACTCATAAAGCTTTTCACCCAGTGAGATCAGCCTAAGAGTCATAGGATTTTCTGTACCTCATTTCAACTGCCAAAAGCCTGGATTGAACCAGGGACCTTTAGATCTTCAGTCTAATGATCTACCAACTGCACTAATTTGGCTTGTAAGTGTCACATCCAGAATATATTTTTCAATTGATTGTTAGTTCTTAAACAAATATACAGTTTTCCCCCAGTGAGATCAGCCTGGGAGTCATACGGTTTTCTGTACCTCATTTGACCTGCTGAAAACCGGTTCCATTTGTACACTGTCAAAGTAACTAACTTAATACTATCAACATCTATCTATTCTATAGTCCCTCTACAACAGTGGTTCCCAAACCTTTTCTTGTCAAGGACCCCCACATTTACACTTTAACCTGTGGAACCGGAACCTGAACCTGAACCTGAACCTGAACCTGAACCTGAACCTAACCCTAACCCTAACCCTAACCCCATAAGAGAAGATTGTTACAGATCTAGCAGTGATCTAGAATGATCAATTATATTAATAAAACGTCAAAAACTGTGAAAATGAAGAAAATGAAGTTGAAGAATCACTATAAATCTAAAACAGGTCAGAGTATTTCATCCAGTTATAAACAAGGAAGTGGTCCGGGTCTGCGACCATTTGATTGGAGGAGACAATGTAAGGAGCCCTAGGATTGGCTGAAGGCAGACCGATCTGATTGGCCAAGGAATCTGTCAATCAGAATGATTGGCACATCAAAAACCAGCACCTTCCTACTGAGTGTGTTGGGTTTGAACTAGCACAATTCTACAAGGTACTCTACAGATAACTTTAGTGGCACACAGTTCAGCTGGAATTTCCAGGCCACTTGATGTCAGTGTGGAAAGGAAAACTTCACAGTAAATAGTTGAGTGGGGTTTGAACCTCCAATCTCCAGACAATGACGACAGCACCCTAACTCAGTTACCTATTGCTATCTGCAACAACAGTCTTCCTTTGCCTGTGAGTTAGAGTTTGGAGTTGGATTTTGGCTGATATTTTTTAATCCTCCAAATCATGAAGTACACATGTATGTCTTCCAAACCCATGAACTATAGTATGTCTTTTTTTATCCTTCAAAATCATGAAAAACTAGAAAAAGTGCCCTTCCGGGCACAGGTCTCCACCAGGTTATCCACAGATCCGTGCAGTTAGAGGTAAAAACACTTTTCGGCCAGTTATAGCGCCACCTTGAGGCTGAGTTGAAATTGTTCATGTGGCATTTCGTCCTCGGCCTAGTGGGAATGTGGGTGCACAATTTCACGGAAATCACGCGATGTGTTCATGATTTGCAGCATTTTGTTTGAAACTGAGCACTCCTGTGAACTTTGGAAGCCAATCTTAACCAATCAGGATGGAGTCTGATAAATCTGAAAGACCCGTTTCGTTGAATGGCTCTAGAGAGACTGTGTACCAATTTGCGTGATGTTTGGACAAAATCTGTAGGTGTACTGTGCAAAAACTTGTTTTGCACAAAGCGGCCTCCTGGTGGCGCTATAACAGGCCGTTCTGGAAAGTTTGGGGCAGAGGTTCATGGTTGGCATCCAGGGAGTGTGTGTGCAAAATATGGCATCGACCGGGTTAACGGTGGCCGAGATTAGCTGTTCACGGACACACGGACACACGGACGGACGGACGGACGGACGGACGGACGGAGTGCAAAACATACTCTCCCCACATGCCTTCGGCCTGGTGGAGACAACTAGAAAAAGTGCCCTTCTGGGCACAGGTCTCCACCAGGTTATCCACAGATCCGTGCAGTTAGAGGTAAAAACACTTTTGGGCCAGTTATAGCGCCACCTTGAGGCTGAGTTGAAATTGTTCATGTGGCATTTCGTCCTCGGCCTAGTGGGAATGTGCGTGCACAATTTCAGGGAAATCACGCGATGTGTTCATGATTTGCAGCATTTTGTTTGAAACTGAGCACTCCTGTGAACTTTGGAAGCCAATCTTAACCAATCAGGATGGAGTCTGAGAAATCTGAAAGACCTGTTTCGTTGAATGGCTCTAAAGAGACTGTGTACTAATTTGCGTGATGTTTGGACAAAATCTGTAGGTGTACTGTGAAAAAACTTGTTTTGCACAAAGCGGCCTCCTGGTGGCGCTATAACAGGCCGTTCTGGAAAGTTTGGGGCAGAGGTTCATGGTTGGCATCCAGGGAGTGTGTGTGCAAAATTTGGCATCGACCGGGTTAACGGTGGCTGAGATTAGCTGGTCACGGACGGACGGACACACGGACACACGGACGGACGGACGGAGTGCAAAACATACTCTCCCCATGCCTTCGGCTGGTGGAGACAACAACATATTATAGTAAGTCTTCCGAAACTATATACAGTTTTTGGTAACTCATTTCAACTGCCGAAACACAGGATTGAACTAGGGACGTTTAGATCTTCAGTCTAATGCTCTGCCAACTGAGCTATTTCGGCTTGTAAGTGACACATCCAGAATGTATTTTTCAATGTGTAACCTGGGCACTAAGGCCCGGAAACAGAACCACCAGACTACGCCACTCTGGGAATTTCACCCAGAGAATATATGTACAATACAAGTTGCAAGCCCACTGGGCAAAGATAAGGGGAGCAGAGACGCGCAGTTCCAGTTGAAATATATATTGTTTTATTGAATTATGTTTAATACAAAATGTTCATTAAAACTGACTTTAATCAAAGGGGTCAATCTCTAAAATGATCTAAAAATGCAATAGCCTATCTTAAAACCCGTATACCAGTAGCCAGGGGGGGGGTGCCCAGGTGTCCTTGCTGACAGAGGAAGGCAGGGAGTGAGGGGAAGGAGGGGAAAGGTCACCGCCACCAAAGAGCGCACACTTCACATTAAACACTGCAAAACAAGAGAAAACAATTATACACAGCACTAGTCCCACATTAAACAAATAGCATGCACTAACTAAACCCCAAGACAACGTGACCCACCACCTGTCGGGACTACAACCACAGCACCCCCAAGCCACTGGCAACACTATAGAGTATAGACTGATACCAATACTAATACTACGTTATGTTCAATCAAGCATTTATCCAAAGAAAGGGGGGCATTAAGGCTGAGACACGTTGCACAGTAGGTTTGCACCAAACGATAAGCGAAGTAAAACAAAACAAAACGAAATCATAAACAAATTAAAGAGGACAAAAAACAGCAGTGGTAAAGAGCTCCTCCTAATAAAACAAAAGGACAATATTAATAACCAATACTTTACAATTTAAAACATACAAATACAATAGGCAGCTCTTTACCTCAAATTAAGAGGGCCACACTAGGCCATGACGTCATGCTCTGGTCCATAAACGCCGCATGACACCGAACCGGAGCCGAAGTGCGCCGCATGCAGTCGGCATACGAGGCCATGACTCGAGGCGCCATGCCACTGAACCATCAGCAGTTGATGGGCAGACAAGGCCTTAAGCCTACGACATGTGGGGGGAAGAAGCAGCCTATCCCAGGGAAGCTGGGATTCCCACTGTCCATGCCTGCCCTGCAAGAGTTAAGGAACATTCATATTTTGCTCAAAACATACATTTATCAAAACACATGAAACCGTGCATACTGCATACCATCAATGAGTCTCTTGTTGCACCTAGACCCAACACACCACCAGGCAACCACAACAAGCCAGCCAGCTACTCTGATGGCCGGGTGTGGCTCCCCTTTATTCAGTCAGCAGCCAGGTGTCACAGCTGTCCTGAATATGGGTGATTGGGGAGTCACATCACATGTCTAGGAAAGCTCAACTCACTACAAATGCATTGTTAGTTCTTAAACATAAACTCATACAGTTCATCCCGCAGTGAGATCAGCTTGAGAGTCATACGGTTGTCTGTACCTCATTTCTACTGCCGACTCACCATCTCCCGATCATGTGGCAGCGTTCTAACACACTGAGCCACTGGCTCCAGACAATTCACACTGCTTTTTTGTTTGTTTTCTTCTTCTGAAATTGGTCTTGAAAATAAAGACTTATTTGGGGTTTGAACTCACCATCTCCCAAACATGTGGACAGTGTTCTAACACACTGAGCCACTGGCTCCAGACAATTCATACTGCTTTTTTGTTTGTTTGCTTGTAAGTGACACATCCAGAATGTATTTTTCAATGTATTGTTAGTTCTTAAACAAAAACTCATACAGTTCATCCCACAGTGAGATCAGCTTGAGAGTCATACGGTTGTCTGTACCTCATTTCAACTGCCGAATCTCAGGCAGGAACCTTCAGATCTACAGTCTAACGCTCTCCCAACTGAGCTATTACGGTAGTAACACATCCAGTATTTATTTTTACATTGACTGTTACTTGTTACTTCTTAAACAACTTAATACTATCAACATCTATCTATTCTATAGTCCCTCTACAACAGTGGTTCCCAAACCTTTTCTTGTCAAGGACCCCCACATTTACACTTTATTAACCCATGGAACCTGAACCTAACCCTAACCCTAACCCCATAAGAGAAGATTGTTACAGATCTAGCAGTGATCTAGAATGATCAATTATATTAATAAAACGTCAAAAACTGTGAAAATGAAGAAAATGAAGTTGAAGAATCACTATAAATCTAAAACAGGTCAGAATATTTAATCCAGTTATAAACAAGGAAGTGGTCCGGGTCTGCAACCATTTGATTGGAGGATGGCGTGCTACAGTATGCCGTACGATATGGGCTATTAGACGAGCGTCTAAAAATGGGATAAAACGTCTAAAAATAGACGTCTAAAACACGTCTAAAAATACACGTTTTTTATCCCATTTTTAGACGCACGTCTAATAGCTACAACATTCAACATTCAACTGATATCAGTAGAATATTGTTCAACTAATTTATGTTTCAGTTCTGAACAAAGTGAACATTTGTCACAACAGTGTTGTTTTCTTCCAAAAGTTTAATCTGCAGAATTATTTACAACAGATGGTCAATAGCAACTTCAAAGAGGCAAAAAGAACGTAGCACGTTGATAAAGCAGGGAAATAATGAAATCATAGAAATAGTTCAAAACCTTAAAACCTTGCATTTAGAAAAGGAAACAAAACTCAGTCAAGTCATTATTAGATGAACGTATAGAAATTAAACATTAGGCCTTAATATGCAAATTAATCATAAAAACACAAATTGATCTGAAGAATGCTGCAATACCGAACTGCAATGAAACACCAAATAATACATTCATTTTCACTATCCTGCATGCTATCTCAAGATCTTATAAAATAATGCTGACAAAGAAAGGTTAAACAACCAAAAACATGGTCAAGAGCGGAAAATAGTTCCATTTAAAGTAGGCATATATTATATATTTATATATGTATATTTCTGTACAAATAATGAATATTTGGCATTATATTCATCCTCATTATTGATATATCTAACATTTCAAAATAGTTTTAAGCTAAACATCTACCTTTATGCTATGAAATAGGTTTCTTTATTTTTTTTATTTTTTTCATATCACATTCCAAGTCCTTTTATCATTTTACCCACAGCCACAACACAATAGACATTTCTCCACCATAGGCATTGACAAAATCATGACTGCTCTCTCTCCTCATGAAACATAAAAACCAGACTAAAAACAGGTAGTGTAGGTATCCTCAAATGGAGGCTTGCCGTAGCCTTGCATAGCCAGTTTAAATCCCACCAGCTCATTTTTCGTTCAGAGCAAAGTGAAATTCATTGGTTTGATTTTTTTAGGCTATAGCTTACATTGGCTTCTAGAAACAAATACAAGTGAACGCTATGTGGGCATACACACAAGTCCTGAATTTCCAGTGAAATTACTGTATATCTGCATCATTTGGATGTCCAAAACTTTGCACTGTAAAGTATAGGATGGGCATAGAACTAGCATTACTGCCAATTAGGGCTGAAACTATCAAATATCTGTGATCAATTCAACTTTTCGATTAATCAAATAGAGGAGCTCCATTCTTTAATATATATATGATTACTATTATTATAAATCCATCCATCCATCCATTCATCCATCCAGCTTCAACCGATTATCCGGAATCGGGTGGTGGGGGTAACAATTCTGCAGACTTCCCTTTCCAGAGCAACATTAGAAACTTCCCTCTGGGGGATCCTGAGGCATTCCAAGGCCAGTGTGGAGATATAATCTCCCCATCTGGTCCTTGGTCTGCCAAGAGGTTTCCTCCCAGTGGAACATGCAGCGAGGACCTACCTAGGGAGACGCTCAGGAGGCATTCGTACTAGATGCCCGAACCACCTAAGCCGTCTCCTTTCCAAGTGAAGGAGCAGTGGATCCAAAACTACACTGAACTTACTCTAAGTCTCCTGCGTATGATTGAACTTCTCACTCTATCACTAAGGGAGAGGCCGGCCACCCATCTGAGAGAATCTTATTCTTTCACTCTAGACCCACACTTCATGACCATAGGTGAGAGAAGGAATGAAGATTGCTCGGTATATCGAGAGACTTCTGACTTAGCTTCTGACTCAGCTTTGTCAGTGCGGTAGAGCAACTGCAATACCGCTTCTGCTCCGATTCCCGTGCTGATCTCCTGGTCCGTCCACCCCCTTCACCCGTGGGAAAAGACCCAGAGATACTTAAACTAGTTCCCTACCCAGAGTATACAGTAGCCTCTCCTCCATGACAGCGTCTTGAGATGCTGTCCATGAATCACACAGATCTTGCTCTCGGCGTACAGAGATTGGATGGCCCTCAACAAGGACCCCCTCACCCCATACTCCCACAGCACCTCCCACAGAACCTCCCAGGGAACCTGGTCATATGCCTTCTCCAAATCCACAAAACACATGTAGACCGGGTATGCATACTCCCTTTGCAGGATCCCTGCAAGAATGAAGATCTGGTCAGTTGCTCCACGACCAGGACGGAATCCACGTTGCTCCACTTGAATCTGAAGTTTGACTATCGGTTGGACACTCCTTTCCACTACGTTAGTGTAAAATTTCCCAGGAAGAAAATGTGATGCCTCTATAATTGGCAAACACCTCTGCTCCCCTTTCTTAAAGAAAGGGGAGCCACTATCCCGGTCTGCCACTCCTTCGGTACTGTCCCAGACTTCCACGCATTGTTGAAAAGACGTGCCAAGTAACGAAGACAGCCCTCGAACACCCAGAACCTTTAGCATGGGTCTGATCTCATTGGGTTCAGGAGTTTCTCAAAGTGTTCCTTCCACCACTCGACAACTTCCTCATTTGAAGTAAGCAAAGTCCCATCCTTGCTGTAAATAGCTTAGCTTGGATGGTTACCCACATTCCCCTCCTGAGGTATCGGATGGTTTTCCAGAAGCACTTTGGTGCTGACTGAAAGTCCTTCTCCATGGATTCTCTGAACTCCCCCCACACCCACTGCTTTGCCTCTGTGAGTCCTTCTCCATGGATTCTCTGAACTCCTCCCACACCCACTTTGCCTCTGTGAGTCTATAGTCCCCCGGGATAACATACCCTTCTTCTGTCTGGCTTCCCTGACCACCACTGACCACCAGGGTGTTTGAGGGTTGCCGCCCCTTGAGGCATCTACCCTCTGACCAAAGCTCACAGCCGCAGCTTCAGCAACATTTCCCATTCCTGTTCAATGTCCCCAACCTCCACAGGGATGCCAGAGAAGACTAAATCCATTACTCCACTTAGGCCCTATTTTATACTTCATTGTACAACTCTACCGCGAGCTTGCAGATCAGCTATTTTCTTTATTTTTGAAAATATCTGAAAACGATTAGTTTGATGAACTGTTGGACCCTACTGCTAATGACTTTGATGTAACTGTATGTAATGGATTGTAAACACAAATGGGGAATAAATAATTTATGTGAGAGGATACACGGGTGAAACGCTCCGCACATCATAAAAAACCCAAATGTACTGCTTTTCCAATGGTCTTGTGGAAACCTGCATGAGTCATGACACTGCCCAGCGTTATTGTGCTGAGTTTGGATTTGTGTGACACCCACAAAGAATAGCTAATGAAGGATCCACCCTCTGAACAAAGCTAAGCCTCATATCATTGCAGTCGTGTGGAAACCTGTGTCTGCAATATGTTCAAAAATTCAGAATTCAAATTCAATAGTAGCAAAAATAGCCAATCTAGATAGCTGTTTTTGCGTGACACTGTACGATGACGAAGAAGGGCAGGGCTCAACAAAACAAGGGCATATTTTCAACTCCAAAAAGTGTTGACGTTACGCCCAATGCATAACCGAGGCTAAAGGCTTATTGCTAGTGTAGCACGTGTTCTGGTAACAGCCCAGAATTCACGTAACCACCACATCCATCCTAGATCATCGCTGTCGGGCAGAAATCTTAAATTTCCATAATTCAACTTTTTATGTTTTCTTTTGTATAGAAATGCCCTACTTTGTTGTACCAGTGTCACACGAAAGAAGCAAGAATGAGCTTGCAGACCTGCTATTTTCACTATTTGTGTGTGTGTGTGTGTGTGTGTGTGTGTCAGTGGGTTTTATAAATATGTAACTAATAAAAAGTATTATAGCCTGTGACTAAATAATTACTACTTTGGATTGGAAAACAGGTTCTGATTGATACTACGACAGATATTGGGTTGCTTGTTTGTTTAGTCTGTTCACGAGAGGAGAGAGCAAGCATTTTGAAAGACATCTTTGCAGTGCAACTGCATCAGAAATAAGGAGAATAAGGAATCCCATGAGATCTCATTTGAAACCGCTTTTACCATAAAGAGGGCCGCAATTACTTCAGAACAATTTAAATTCAGGGCTTCACCTTGAGCACATAATGTCACTGGTTCTTGTGAGAAACATGTGCATACTGTATAGTGTGTGTGTGTGTGTGTGTGTGTGTGTGTGTGTGCGTGCGTATGAGCGTGCCTGAGTGCGTGTGAGCGTGCCTGAGTGCGTGCATGCGTATGAGCGTGCCTGAGTGCGTGTCGTGCATGTGCTGCTTTCATTGAGCATTGATTGTCAGAAGAACTGAAATGTAGCACATTTAGAAAAAGCAGAAGGTCAACTGATTTCAGCACCCACACTAACTTCTCTGAGGTTTCTCTCTCTAGAACAACCACATTAGTTGAAATTGTGGTGGCAAAAGTAGGTTGTAAAGCATGTATTCGTATTAACTTGTTAAGGATGTATTTTCAACATACAACACCCAGGTGAATATTCTTTTAATAAATTATGTAAACCTTTCTTTAAATCATGCCATTCCTGATCATTGTAGAAATCGTAAGGTTTCAAACTGCATCCCAATGATTTAGAGCCATTCTTCCCTATCAGTGTGGTGTGTGGTGTGAAAGTAAGGTATCATTTTACAACCAGGCTAACTCATACTTCATAACCTTGTCCTACGACAAAACCAACACTTTTCGCACTATGACGAGGTGTAAACTTGAAGATCTATTTTTGTGAGCAATACCGTCTTGCGACATCATATAATGCCTGATTTATACTTGGTTGCGCGTCATGTCGTGCACCGGAAACAGGAGATTTACACTTGACATATTTTGAGTTGCAGATCGGCAATTTTCGGTGCGCAATACCAGCATGAAACTAAGCATAAATGAAGCATAGGACATTAAGTGACACGCTGTGAGGTCAATCGCTGTATGTGGGCCTGCATTGATTAACACTATTGCACTTTTTAGCAGGTCAAGTTTTGTCAGTGTCTTGTTCCTCTACATAGATGTTGACAAAGCATCAGGAGAAAATGTCATGACATTACATTACATTAATAATAAATAATGAATTGTTATAATATATTGTATAGGCTACTGAAGCAGTTGTAGACTCACATGCACAGACACACTTCATATACTATTTGCATTCACGTACACTCACAACTGTCACAACAACACTTACATCATCATCCCTTGTATTTCTTGTGCCACTGATGCCCTCACAGCTCATTTATTGAGTAAAAAAGAAGTCATACTGACGATAAATATTTTAAATCCTATATCTGTACAATTCAAACTCAAAATTCAGTAGCTAACAAAACGGATGACAAATGTTTTATTTTGTTACCAAATCATGTGGTACTGTCCCTTTTAGCTGTATTGTGCTGGAGTCTATAATTATATGGTATGCCATTTGAATCAGTCAATTACAAATAAAAGGTATCTGTACAAGAATGTAACTGAAGCTATATCCTCCTGTTTCCAGCCCTTATAAATGGTATTATAAATCGACCCTGTGATTACAAAGCTCTCACATCTTCACACAGCTCAGGCTCACACATTCATTCACAGAGTCCATGGAGAGTAACATCTTAAGGCACCTGAGGATTTGTCATTTTCATAGTTGCCAAACACCAAAGCCCCTCGGCATGAGAGAAGAGAGAGAGAGAGAGGGGGGGGGGGGGACGGGGGACGTGGTGGTTGGTGGTTTAATCAGAATTGGCATACTATGTTGAATAAGGTATAAACAAATTGCACTTCCCTATACCGTAGATAATAAATAGCTAATAGACCATCTAGATATCAACAACTCAAACTGTATTTTATGTCATGCAGTACTGGCTAAGTGTCATCATCTCACCAGCAACATGTGGCATCCCAGTACATCTGTCTCTAAGACGGGGAGAAAAAACAACAACACCAAGTGTTATTTCTGTGCAAAACAGCTGAAGTAACATTTCGTGGTCAAAGTTAAAGCTACACAGAGAAATCTGTGTAGTGTTGCTTTAACTCTTAAATTGTAAAAATGTAATCCTCCCATGGCCCATTAGTTTACACTTTCAAAGCTAAATTAGGATTTCATTGGGTAGTGAATTGATCCGTCATCCTCTTGTATTCTACGGTTTGCTCAGGGTCAAAAGTTGGTAGCAAACCTACGCCTGCTGCTTTGAATCATATATCAACATCCCAATATGAAGTGTAGTGATCGGCGCGCGCGCGCGCGCACACACACACACACACACACACACACACACACACACACACACACACACACACACACACACACACACACACACACACACACACACACACACACACACACACACACACACACACACACACACACACACACACACACACACACACACACACACACACACACACACACACACACTAGGTAAGAACACGAGAAAGTTCTACTGGAAAAGAAAATCTGTCAATCACTAACTTTGTATGTACCCGTAAAAAAAGGAAAACCATATATTGCAAATGGGAAGCATTTGTTTGGAGAAGAAGATTGAGTATGGTTTTATGTACAAATAATGCACTCACAGTATGCAGTCTGCGGACAGTAAACTTGAATAGCGAGTATCTCATACCGTCTAAACTCCTCACTGTTAATTTCACTTAGACTCAGAGTGTGTACAGACTGAACCAAATGGAGCCTCATGGGTTGAGTTGTTTCCGTTTGTACATTCTCTGATTGTACAGCGGAGTCAGGTGGAAGAACTGACAAAATACTGTAGAAGGGATTCGGGAAAACCCATCAGTAACCCTGTGATCTATTCTACATTTTGGAATGATATATCATCTGTTAACCAATTGACAAATAAAAGTTGTATTACATAAAGTTGGTGTTAGATAAAGGAGGTATTGGGTGCAGGTGGTGTAGTGTTTAGTTTAGTGTAAAGGTGATATTGGAGAGATTTCTGTGGGAACAGACTCGGAGGGAATGGTGTGGTGTCTGGCCAAAGCTTGTTAAGGAGGGGATGGTGTGGTGTCTGGGTCTGGCCAAAGCTTGTTAACCCATTCTGACCTGAGATCAGATTCTAAAAATGTCTTCTACATCCTGACAGTTTTCATTCTGACCTGAGATGAGATTTTAAAAATGTCTTCTATGTCAGTCGCTCTTCAATTTTTCAAAAATAGCAGACCTACAAGCTCGTGAGCTTGTAGATCTGCTATTTTTAAATAGCTAAAGCATAACGTAATGCTAACACCAAAAGGGGTTCCCGCCTAAAATGGAGTAAGACCAATCACTCTAAACTGTATTGTCTGTCAATAAACATCTATGTCAATAAAGGTGATAGTCCTCATGTATTAATTAACATAAAAAAAATCATTTAGAGTGTTTGAGGGTCTCAAATAGTGAATCATCTCCTTGTCCTCCATATAAACCGACAAAGGCATTTTGGAAAGAACCTCTACTATTTCAAGGTGCAGTAGGAGAGGTCCAAATGTTCTCAAATTTGGAAAAGAGAATGGTTGATCATGAAATGAGGTTTTGCAATTGAAAACATACATGTTAACAAAAAAGTAACAATTAATAATAAAAAAAATCTATCTACCATTTGAAACTGGATTCAAGATTGTAAACTGAAATCACTTGCTCGTCAATATTGCAACAGCTCTAGCCCTTGTATGAAATTAGAAATTAAATGCTTAGCTGATCAGCAGTGTACAGTATTTTCCAATCAGCTATTTTCAAGTAGGCTGCATTTTTGTTGATGTTTTCTATGTCCCCTCAAACGCTATGTTTCCCCAACCTTAAACCCAATCCCAACCGTAACCATAACCTTGAGGGAACAATGTTGAGGGAACATAAATCTGAGGGAATATAAGGCGCAGGGAACATACCGGTACATTTGAGGGAACAGAAGAATCTTTCTCTACTAAACTAGAGCTCAAATAATGGGTGCAGTATTTCCGTAAGTAAAACAACAACATAAAAAGCTCTCCAGAATCAAATGTAGGCCTATGTACTGAAAACAGTGTGTTCCCAAGCCCTTGTTAATGGGACCTGGTCATCTCAACAACAGCTGCCATCTCATCATGTTAGATCCAAAGATTGGCTTAAATAAAGGGCAAAGGTTGTGCACAATAGTGATTTAATTCGTCTTCATCAACAGGCTTTATCCCATGTCACACCATAGCCGTCCAAAGTTGTGAGCTTATTCAAAAATATTCCTCCTGCTTAGGTTAGCCTGGCTCCAGCCGTGAATCGCTAGCCAATGAAGTGAAACGAATATACGTATATACTACGTGAGAAAGAAAGCACCAGCTTCAGGAAGTAATGATAGCTGAACCAGCAAACTGTACCAGCAATTGTACTGCTTACTATATGGCTCCATAACCACTAAAACTCTATATAACAATAAAAGCATAGTTTCACCACTCAGTTCACACAGGTGTGATTTTTCCCCCCTCTACAGCAAAACGCTTCACCAAAAATAGCTGATCCACAAGCATTGAAGCATGTTTTGTGATTGCAGATCCCACCTATTATGACATGCCCAACATCGGGACGGTGGGCCTCATTTGGCTAAGGTGATGGAGTCAAATGTATTTAATTCCAGATACCTAACCATTCCCAATAAGTCATTACACTGAAGCATTTCCCTATCAAGTTGCAATCCAACTCAAAACATTGCCCACATGAATAGGAACAGTCATCCTAAATAGCACATCGAAAGGGTTGTGAACGAGTAAATACTGTAGGCTATGCACCCATAGAATCCAACACCACTTTAAGATTGGCAGAACAAAGACCAACCGGGATATTTCTATATAGATTTGAGATTTTCATTTAATTTGACAGTTTTTCTCATTGTAGGCTATGTTGAATATTGTTTTGTTTTGCCAATAACAAATAATACATAACAAAACTAAAATATAGTTTGACTAAAATTAAATGATGTGACTATGACTATGATGATTTTTGGAGCCACTACTCCACTTCCTTCCAAGTCTGCATGCTCAGCTCTTAATCAAATTTAACTGGATCTTTTCTTGTAAACATCCTTGAACCTTTTTTGCGTTGCAAGGGGCTCTACATTCAGTAGTATTTTGGTTAAGGCCATTTGGTAAACTAAGGGTTTCAAAGTTGGCACTGATGCACATTTTCCACGAAACATGGGTGTCAGATATTCTAGCTGTGGGTCACATAAAGTCGACCTCCAAAAATGATTCTTGCAACCGTCAACTCAAGATAGATGCCAACACCAATTTAACAACCAAACAACTAAACCTTTTTTGTGTAGCTAACCATCAACTCTCCAAGCTTGCACATGGAACTCAACCCCCCAATGAAGGTTGATTCTAATTATGATAACACACGCACACCATTTGCCAAAATGAATACTGCAGCATTAATCTTACTGGCCCTAAATAAATTGTAATCCGTTTAAAGTAAACCCTATACGTAGGTGACCGTAGTCCCACAGGCCGAAACAAGCTGAGTAGATCGGCTTTTATCTGTGAATGTTCCCCCCCAGAATAGCTATGACAAGGTTCAAGTGTTTAATCATCTGTGGTTGGATAGATATATGGAGTTATAGGCATGCAGTGTAAATATCAGTTAATCATGGTTGGTGCCGTATAAAATATGGACAGGTACAGTACAGTATTGAACTAATATACCTATATGCCCCTGGCTCAGGGTGGGCATAACTACTCACTTTAGGGTTGGCGGAATGTCAGAACGTTGAATGTCAAAGCCTGCAATCTCTCCCATTAGACGTATAAATAGAATGAAACCACGTTCTCCTCATTTTGCATCACTGAGGCCAAAAGCATTGCAAAGATGATCTTTTCTAAAATCAGAGTCCATCACATTTCATTAGAGAGACAATGCGCACCATATTAATAAATCTCTGTTTAAAAAGTCCTTGAGTGTGTGTGTGTGTGTGTGTGTGTGCGTGCACATAGGACTGGGTAAAGGACAACAGTTTTAGAGTAAAAAGCAGCACCATTTACTATAGTAACTGAATATTGTTAAAGTGTCATTTGCACCTGTCTGTCCTAGACTACGTGAGCATTTCACAAGAACAGAAATCACTTCATTATGCGCCACTTGGAATAAAAGATCACACGTAGCCCCATTGGTTTATGAGTCAGTGACCTCTGTTATCTCAGAAACACCACCATTCCACTGTGGAAATAATCTATACTTTGTAAATCTTTACTACTAAATGTATACTGTAGCTTGTGATGCCGGTCAAATATTATATGTGTAATTAAATATGTTCGCATCACAACTATAGTTAAAAGAGTGTTGAATGCCACCAGAAAGAAATGAGGGAGAAAACACAGGAGTACAGTTGATGAACTAGAGACTGATGATGTGTTCTGTGGCAAATATTCCAAATCTGTCCTTGCAATTCAACTGCAACAATATGACATGATCTTCATAAACTACATTTCCTTTGGAAATACAAACACAAATGATATACGGTGCAATTTGCAAAATGCATTTCTATGACTTGGTCACCTCTTTTCCCTTCTTAACAGTAAAATCCGGAGAGTTAATTTCACCACTAAATGTTGTTTGAGCGGGGTATATTATACATAGGACCCCTCCCTTTTCCCTCCCTTTACACCAAACCTCTTTGGCGAAAATATCCACAATGTCTACAAGCTCACAAGGCGCTGCGTGTTGTGCGTAGCTTGAAGATATGCTATCTTTCAGCCAAATGTTCGCCACAAAATATGGATGCTAGGGTTCAAAAGAGTGTTTAATCTCAGATTAAAATTAACTCTCCGGACTTGGCAGTGTTAGGTTAACGTTTCATATTTGTTCTGAAATGGTAACGTGTCCAGCAGAACACCGTAAATAACACGGGTACAATAAAGGTGCTTCTCTTCAGAGAGACGATACTGCACCATGACGTTGTGAATGGAGATGAATAAATGTCGGCCAAAGACTCTGGATGATTTTTGTCCGATGTCATTCTCAGCAACACTGGTCCACAGCTGCAGCACACCTGGTCAGACATGATGATAATATTAACTGTGCAACCACTTCACACGTGACAACTTGCTCTTGAACTTTGGTATTATGTTAGTCCCAACATACAACACACTCCCTTCAGTTTGGACAGTTTGACAACAAATGTGGCCAGGAAAGTGTTTAGACTTCAGACTTGCTTGACAATGACCAATCACTGTATGATGACATTTTACTATTACTAACGTAACGAGTATGCATGGCACCCCCCAACCTGCTACAAAGAGTTGGTAAACCCACTGATTTCAATTGATCAATTCAGTGGTGAGTTTTATCACCTTATCTTGCCACATTGAGTGCATCAGCCCAAGACCACTGTTGCTAGTGAGAGACTCTTTAACCACTTAAACCCATACTTTGTTGACCGGAATCTGACTCCTTTTTTCCCCTCGACACTAAATATCTTCACTGAAAATATTCAAATGTTGGCCTATTATGACATGCCCAGAAAAGGGATGCTACTGTAGGGTTCATGTGGTTAAACAAGCTGCACATTGTAAGTCTTTTCAACAATGGTGGGAAAAGTACAGATTCACCCTTTACTCACCCAGAGGCTGGCAGATGAGTCAATGAAATTAGTGTGTTTTAAATAAATAAATAAATAAACAAATAAACAAATAAATTAATACATTAATAAATTAATAAATTAATGAATAAATGAATGAATGAATGAATGAATGATTGAATGAGGCATTTGAACGGAAGAACCGCTAATGTTGTTTGCTCGAATGCATTCCAGGTGAGATGTTTTGTTTCTGGTGTGTATATATATATGTATATATATATATATATATATATATATATAGCAGCTCATTCTCGTTGGGGGGTGGAACCTGTGGCAAGCGGTCCCTCGTGGCCTCAGGAGGAGGGGCATGGGGGATGGTGGATATGGATGAAAAGCCCTAAAGAGGCGTAGAGGGACACTGTGACAACAGGTAGACCAGTAGAGGGACACTGTGACAACAGGTAGACCAGTGGAGGCTGTGACAACAGGTAGACCAGTAGAGGGACACTGTGACAACAGGTAGACCAGTGGAGGGACACTGTGACAACAGGTAGACCAGTGCGGGAAGGAGGCTGGGTTTGATGCCACTAGCTGCTGCTGGTGTGGCGATGCTGTGGACGGAGGGGCTTGAGTCCTTGGACCTCAAAGTCGCGTCTGGGCCTCTGGGATGTAGATCTCGATGCTGTCTGCCCTCTCCGAGACCGAGCTCTGTCTGAAAGAAGCCGCCCGCTTGGCCGCCATCAGGCGTCGGCGGGCCTCCTGCCTCTGCCGGTCCTCCAGGTCCAGAGAACGCTCCCGCGTCATGCCACACTTCACAGGCCTCTTGGGAAGAGGCGGCGGCCACTTCCGCTCCTTAACAAAGACAACATGACATGGTCCACGGTTCAGTTTGAAGTTAATGCAACCAAAGGTCCTCATAGGCTCATACATCGTGAGCGTGACAAATACCTTGCATCGCAAACACTGACCATAACAGTCGCTGTCATATTTGTACACGTCATATACTTCAAATGCTATTCATTTCTCCATACACTTTTCAGAAATCCTTATATTAAGAGTTTTAGACCTGGAACTAAGCCAACCACGGTCCTGGTGAATCATGACTATAAAACATTTAATTTTGTTCATAAAAATAATTGGAAAATGGGGGGAAAAAAGGTGAAGGTACAAGACTGTGTACCTAAAAATGAAGGAACTACTTTTCCCATCATGAGCCATTGAGTATGAAATGTTTACTCATGGAAATCGACTGTGATGACAGTGTGGTGATGCCCCCCTTCATTCAGGTTGATGATTGTATTCACCTAGAAACATCTACAGTACCTCGTTTAACACCTTGAACGCCAGTTACCATATAGGGCCAGTGCCAGTGAAATATACGACATGAGCAGATGAGAAGAGCTCTTGTTGTAATATTTGAACCGGAAGTCAAAATCAGCCATTCTGATGCTCAATTGCTCGGATCATTTATATCGTTAGCGGGAGCTCGAATTAATGTTTTATTAAGCCCTGAACATCGTACTTTATCACATTATGAGCCCTAAAGTCACTAAAGACTGCGTGCACGCCGGAGGCTAAAATAAGGTAAAAACTACAACATGACGTCACTGAAACCACTGTGATAGGCGAATCACCACTCACCCGAACACATCTCTATTTTTTTACTAGCTTTTACTAGCCCACGTATACGAGTATACGCGGGCCTTAATCGTTATTCATAGTCCAGTTTTCGGTGAAGAGGAGACCGAAACAGTGGTTAGTAAAAACAGAGAGATGTGTTGTGTGAGCGGTGACCATGGCGGCATGACGTCATGTTGAAGAAAAAGGAAAAAACAGTGCCCTCTGCTGTTTGTTTCCTCAGAATCTGTTCTTGAGAGATTACCCCCACTCTGACCTACCTGACAAACTAGCTATGACAACGTCAACGATAGTTCATGGGAATAGAAAACATGCCTTCTATAAATTGGAGAACCAAGTAATGGCAGCTGTCATATCTGGTGTCATTAACCTATTAGATAAACTGAATGCTGAATTTTACTCTCATGTAACAACACAATAAAGAGCAACTTGAACCTTGAACATGGCACTAGCAATAAATAGCCTTACAATGTTGCAAGACTATAGTCTCTACAATATTCTACTTGCCATGCCATGAAAAATAATCCATTTGGAACGCCTGGATCTTCTGCTATAAAATAAAGAAAACACTGCCTCACCGGCTTCTTGGGGCTCTCCTCCACTGGCTGCCACTGGTTGCTCTTTATCTGCTGTAGCTCGTCAAACTTGGCAGTGACGTCATCAATGGATAGCTGCAAGAGGTCCCAGAATCCAGCCAGGTCCTGGGAGGTGGGTCTGGGCATGGCACTGGGGTCCTTTTGGGAGGACAAACACATACAAACAAACGCACTCTGCATTGTCCCACTGTAAGCAATGAATATCGCTGTCGTCGGGCAGAAACCTCTTATCTTATCACCTCCCAATGTATGAATGAATGAACCACTGTAAAGCGCTTTGAGCACTTGTAAAAGCGCTATAAAAATTATTATATCATTATCTTCATATTCTAACTTTTTTGTGATTTTTCATAAATGCCCCCACGTGACCCCTACAGCGTCACAAAAGTAGCAGATCCACAAGCTCTAAAAGTGGCGTGAAGCGGCACGTTTTGAGCTTGTAGATCTACTACCATTTTTTAATTTGAATCCTAAAAAGTAACAGTTTTGGACATACGAGGTCTCCACCTGACAGAGACGATAATATACAGTATACTATTACAATTACTTGCTGTATAAAAAATATTATTCAGTGGGATTTACACCAGACAGTGGCCTTGTGGTTAGAGTGTCCGCCCATGAAACTGGGAGGTTGGGGGTTCGATCCCCGGCCAAATGCCTCTCTGCTTGGCACTCAGCATCAAAGGGTTGGATTGGGGGGTCAAATCTACTAATCCAATGATTCCCGAGCACGGCTGCAGCTCACCGCTCCTTGGTTGCGACTCACTGCTCCAAGAGATGGGTCAAATGCGGAGAACAAATTTCACTGTGTGTGACAAATCGTATGACTTTGACTTTGATTGTTAGATGATCTATCCAGGTCTTTGGAATCTGAGATATGTACAGTGAGAAGTGATTAAAGCGGACCTGTTCCAGTCAGCCAAATGAGGCCATCTTCTATGCTTCAGTAATTCTGCGGCATTATCACCATCCATAGTACCTATCTATAGGCATGTACTGTATGAGTAGTCTTAACTCCACTGAGAGGCAGCAGAGGGCTAATATCAGACCAATGCAGTTGTTACTGGGTGATTGTGTGGAGCTTTCTACATAACATGAGCTGAAAAAAGGAACCATGCCACAACACTGCAAAGCTCATGTGGAGGCAACCGTGTATCTCTCCCACGTACGCACGCACTCACACACAATGCTTCTGTTCAGGACCGGAAGTTCAAAGATGGTGGATTTTAATTCACCGGCTTCAAAACGGGGTCTTGTAGAAACCATGGGTTAACTCTAACTAACAGCTGCTGAGCTGAACAGTGCTCAATCGTCATCAATGACGCTGAGCATCAGCTGGGTGAAGCTGAAACTGAACATCCCCCGGGGGATTAATGTTTTATGTTCAACAAGCTGTTCACTGTGTCATTTACAGACACACACAGGTCTGGAAATGACACAGCTGCTTTCCAAATTGAGCTTCTGTACCTGCAATGTCAACTTTCATTTGAATCCAAATGACATCACATTGTGCAATTGACAGCACTTTATGTCCCAACAGCACTGTAGGTTCACAATACTCTGTACGTGAACACTCTCAGTTAACGTAGTGTCCCTCTGTCAAATTCAACGCACATCCACAACTATGTCAAGACTTTTGCAGTTCTCGCTCTTTCCAGCAGAGGCAGTGGATATGCTCCCTCACACTCAAACATGTTCAAGCACTTGGAGCAATCTCAGCCCTGTCAGTGTCAATGTAGAATTTAATCCATCATCATATTACATCTGGGGACAGAGGAGAGAGAGAGAGAGAGAGAGAGAGAGAGAGAGAGAGAGAGAGACACACACACACACAGAGACATGCAGAGACAGAGATACAGGGAGAGAGACCATTTGAAATAGAGCTAAGCACCACCTTTAAGTTATACCACACATAGAGAAGGCTAATTTAAGTTTCTTTGAAGACAAAAAGTTGTGTGTGTGGCCGTGTGAAGGGTATGAATAGCCACCTGTCACACACACACACACACACACACACACACACACACACACACACACACACACACACACACACACACACACACAGTATGTACTTACTGTGTGAGTATAATTAGTGGCCAGCTCTTATGAAAATGCGAGACTTTCTCCAGCTCACCACCAACATGAGATGTGAACAATGAACCACGATGGCAGCTTCATTATTCAAACTCCCAGGACTCCGTTTGAACCAACCCGCCTCCTCGAACGGCGTGAACGCAGGTGCTCCGTTTCCCTATTGTAATTCCCCTTTCACTTACTGCGGGGTCAATATGAGCAGAGGGTCTGTTTAGCCCCCATCGATCTGGGAGGTCTATTTCTGGAAGGACCACAATGTGCACCCTCAGCGCCTCAGGGGCATCTCTGCAACACCTCTGTCTTCTTTAGCGGTTTATTTATCATGAAAATGGGTTCTACGCCAGTGGTGTAAAAAGTGCTCAAATGTTTTACTTAAGTAAAAGTATCAATACCACAATGTAGAACTACTCATTTAGTAGTAAAAAAAATAAAGTCCAAAATTCAAAATGTACTTGAGTAAAAGTACAAAGGTATTGGCATCAAAATGTACTTATAAGGTAACAAAAGAAAAAGTATGCATTATGCAGAATGTACAATTTCAATGTATAAATAAATATTTAATGTATCAAAATAATTTGAAAATAGCAGTAAGTAAAGTGCAGTACAGTACTTAAGTAAATGTACTTACAGTACAGTAGTTACTTACTTTCCACCACTGGATCTGTGCATAGATCTTTGTTTACTTTACTATATAGTCTGTTAACTGTGCACTTACCAGATTCTGCTGACATAGCCAGTAAAACTGCTGGAACTTCTGGGACATGAGGAGTTGCGCGCTGCCCACCGCACTTCGGATCTTTCCAAGGACTACAGGATGAGGAGAGACACAGGAACAAAGATATGTCACATGCAAACCCTCCGGTAACTGATCTGACATAACAAACACTAAAAAATCTGTGTATTTAGCATTGCTTTTCTACACAGTGTGGTTATATCCCATTCACCAGATATGCAGACTAACAGTCCGACAATCATTAGACCGACAACCTACCCCTAACCTGAAGACTAACAGTCCGACAATCATTAGACCGACAACCTACCCCAAACCCTATCATAGCCCTAACATGCAGACTAACAGTCTGACAGTCATTATACCGACAACCTACCCTAAACCCTATCATAGCCCTAACATGCAGACTAACAGTCTGACAGTCATTATACCGACAACCTACCCTAAACCCTATCATAGCCCTAACATGCAGACTAACAGTCTGACAGTCATTATACCGACAACCTACCCTAAACCCTATCATAGCCCTAACATGCAGACTAACAGTCTGACAATCATTAGACCGACAACCTACCCCAAACCCTATCATAACCCTAACCCAAAGCTAGATGCAAGTAACGCATGTCGGGAGCAATGGGTGATTTCCACATGTCAGACCTTTGGTGTGTCGGATAAGCGTGCGCAGACTGCGCAACCGGAAAAGTGTATTTTCAGAAAATATGACATTTAGGCAACTTACATCTTTAAATGTCAAATTGGTGAGGATATCATTATTGAAGTCAGGACTGTCTGTCTATGTTAGGACTATAGACCAATTATTTGTTTACAAACATTGAGACTGGTCGCACGGGTGACTGTTTCATGTAATCAATTCCCAACAGATCTCCAAACCTGTTGTTTTGGGGAGCGCTGGTTTCAGTTCATTCAACCTCCTCTTGTGTGTTGGCTAGTGAGGTGCAGACATTTATACTTCATTGCGCAACAGTATTGCACGCAGAAAAAAGCAAGAACAGAACAGCGACATCACAATAAACTTTCATTAATGTGTGTTGCCTGTAGTTTCATCAAGCCCCGACATAAGCCTTCATGCATACTTTGTCACGTGTTGACTTGAGTCAAGTCGTGAGAAAAGGTTTGGTGGTACATGGATTGGACCGCATGAGTCTGAAGAGATTGAGCTATGCAACGCTTAGTTATGACATTCCTGACGAGTCATTGATACAAATGTAACCTGTGTAACTGGGAGTATACAAATGTAACCAATGGCCCCTGTATGTATCCATTTGTGCTCACTATATACTCACTATGCTCACTATATACTCACTATGCTCACTATACTCAATACTCACTATATACTCACTATGCTCACTATACTCAATACTCACTATAGACTCACTATGCTCACTATACTCAATACTCACTATAGACTCACTATGCTCACTATACTCAATACTCACTATAGACTCACTATGCTCACTATAGAGCGCCGCAGTCCCGCCCCCTCGAGAGACCCGGAAAATAAATCCCCGTTCATTTTCTCTTACTCTTGTCGTGACAAATCATGACAACAAACACAATTTGTCGGGCCAAACGAAGAAGTAGAAAGTAGAAAAAAACACTTTTTTTGTTGTTTTTCTTCTTTGTAATTATTTGTTTGGTCCAAAATATTGTGTGTGTTGTCATGATTTGTCACGACAAGAGTTGGCTTCGTACGACGCTTAAAAAGTCTTTAAATAAATACTTTTTGAAAAGCCTATGGAGAAAATGAATGGAGATTCATTTCCTGGGCCACTCGTCGTTCTGAAAGGGGGAGGGACTGCGACGCTCTATACTCAATACTCACTATATACTCACTATGCTCACTATATACTCACTATGCTCACTATACTCAATACTCACTATATACTCACTATGCTCACTATATACTCACTATACTCAATACTCACTATATACTCACTAAAACCTAGGGCTTTCACTTCTAGTGATTTTTACTAGTTGACTAGTTGCTATTATGTAAAAAATAAAATAAAACGGTGTCCATTGGTGACTATAACTATAATCTAGCTGATCTTGAGGCCTACAAAATAATAAAAAATAAAAAAAACTTGTGTTGACAACTTGATAGGCTTGGAAACATGAATTTGTGTATTTCTTATGTATATTGCTGAAATTGTAAGTAATGTATATGAATGCAATTGCAATGTTATGTGTTGTTTACTGTGCTTTGTATAGTATGCAGGCTGTGGATCCCAGAAAGACAGCGTCAGAAAACGGGGACCTTTTTCAAACAAACAAATAAGCCCCTGCTTGGAAGCAGAGTGAAGAGCTTAGCACGTTGTCTTTACCCTCTGGACACTCACTCTCCTCCGACAGGTCGTGCTCCTCCGCCTCTCTCTCCATGTCTTTGCACCATCCTTCCAGCCGCTTGGTCTCGCTGTGAAGGAGCTGCATGAACCAGCTGCCGTCCCTGCGCAGGGGAGACGCGCGGCCCACCTCAGAGCCCTCCAGGCTGGGTTCCACCAGCCAGGGTTCGGCGGGCTGGGGGCTGGGCGGCCCGCTCGATGTGCGGTAGTCTTCCCTGTAGCTGAACAGGCCCTGGGTGCGCACGGTGCGCGTGGCGCCGTACTGCGTGGGCGTGCTGGGCTCAGAGTGGCGGCCGAACGCCCCGCCGAACTGTAGGCCCTTGTCTTCCATGGAGGGAAAGCCCTCGCGCTCCATGTCAGCTTGTACCGCCGTGGTCACACTGTTGGAGCGCTTGAACCGCCCTTGACTAAACACAATCACACAGGCACGCACACACACACACACACACACACACACACACACACACAATGACAGGAGGGGAGTACAGAGGAATATATATATATATACACAGGTATTATGGGATTATGTAACCAGATTATGTAACCAGTAAGACGCCTGAGGGCGAGAAGCGACCTTAGGTCGCGTGCACCCATCCGCGATCATTGACGGCAGACTGCTGGGCAAGCGCTGGTGCTTTGGCATGGAGGGTCAGATCAACATGGAATGATTTCTGTACTGGCCATATAAGGAGCATGTCTTAAGTGTACAGGGTTTGATGAGGTCAGATCAACATATAGAATGTCAATACAGGTCAGCTCCATACAGCATAATGGAGATCTAAGGGTGGTAGCGGGGACATTCTCTTGACTGTACAGGGTTTGATGAGGGCCTTGGTATGGTCGGGTCTTCATTTTCGGGCCTGTTAAGAACTTCGCCGGCTGCCGGGCGCGGCTGTACTAATAACTTTAGGGCAGGCCCGTCTAGAGTTTGAATCGATGGATGGGGAAGGATTAACATATGGAATGTCAGAACAGGTTCTGACATACATATATGGAGATCTAAGGGTTTGAGGGTTGAGGTCAGATGTAGAGTTTCTGGCCAATATTGATGACATCAGCGATCTCCATATATGGGCTTAACTGCGACAGCAGGTCACATTCACTATGACATCAGGGTCTCCACATCTCTATCCCTGATGATGTCACATGTATATATGGTTCCCGACCAACACACTGACGTGAAATGCACAATTCCGTAGTTAACTGCTACCTTCGGTCTCAAAAACAACACTATTATGGGATCAGAATCAGAGATAGTTTGTGCATTCAGATGTACATGGCATCAGAGACACTGGGCTCACTGCTAAAATCAAAAATATCTAAAACCACATATTACACACATAAAGACCCCTAGGAAAGTGTTCTAAATCTTCTAAACGTCATTTTTGCAAAAAGGGTGAAGTGTCCCATTAAACGTATAGATTATTATATATGTTTCCCATTATTGTCAGTTAAATATTGACTTTTTACTACTTATTGTCCAAGCATGGCTGAATTTTCAAAACAATCGGGAACAGAAATGTGGCAGAGATACAGCACTAAAACCAAACACGTACCGTTTTTCATCCTCCACCTGGATGCCAATGGAATGGAACTGAGGAAGGGCTTTACTCTCAGTCTCAGAGTCCGTCACAGTTTCCACCTGTTGAGCACAAACAAAACAGCTGTTCCATGAAACTTGTTGAGCACAAACCAAACAGCATGCTGTTCCATGAAACTTGTTGAGCACAAACCAAACAGCATGCTGTTCCATGAAACTTGTTGAGCACAAACAAAACAGCTGTTCCATGAAACTTGTTGAGCACAAACAAAACAGCATGCTGTTCCATGAAACTTGTGCACTAAATTGAATCAGGATTTGATGAAGCAGCAGTGTGTGTGCGACATCTTGTGAAAGTTGAGCTCTACCCGTGGAATCTTCTTGTCTGCTACAGGCCCTGTATCTTTTCCAAACACATTGCGTTGAAAGGTTTCTACAGCATGAAGTATCTATAATAATGGTAGTGGAGTTTTCCTTTTTTGTGCATGTGTATTGTGAGCATAGACAAAAATAGATTGTGAGGCTGTAAAGTGTAAAAGGAAAAGCAACGTTTAAATATAGGCTAGCTAACCTGACTTGTATCACAGTTTGAAGTGTGTTGCTCAGGGCCTGGGAGGCCAACCGGTGACCTTCAGATGAACACTTTCATTGATAAACACCATTTTCCCAAGTCTATTGTTAGTGTCTTTCCTTGCTAAACACGAGATGCCCGACTTATGTTTTATTTGTTTTATTGGGCGATTTTGATAACTTATGAGACAAAAGAGGTTTTCCGTGGCTACTTTAGTTTCACTAGCTTCTGATGAATTAGCTGGGAAATTTCCCCCCAATGGAATGCTATGGAGAATGGCGGCGTGCAACGAGCGTCTGTTTTTTTCTTCCTTGTTGTCACTGGTCATCATGGAATATTTTCCGACATTAGGACACGCGATCGTGCTATGTTCGTGCAAAGGAGCGATCTACACTATCAGGTGATGCTCTCTAACTTGAATTCAATATCTGTCAATACCATTGTATCATTGCATTGCTGCAAAATATTAAGTCATGACAGTGCAGGTTCTTGCATTCTCCTTTGAACCACTGACCCTAACCAAACGACTCTGGCTCCCTACAAGCAAGGGCATGTGGTTAATTCCTCTATAATATCCCCATGCATGGTTCACTTTATGAGGCACTGGGGCCTGATGTACAGACCGCCCGCCCGCCCGTGCGACACGCACGCGCACGCACGCACGCACGCACGCACGCACGCACGCACACACACACACACACACACACACACACACACACACACACACACACACACACACACACACACACACACACACACACACACACACACACACACACACACACACACACACACACACACACACACACACACACACACACACACACACACACACACACACACACACACACACACACACACACACACACACACACACACACACACACACACTTTTCAGTTCCTTCCAGGACTACTGGAGACAGATATGGGATGAAATGGTAAAGGTTACTTACCGGACGATGGTCTGACAAGAGACGTGCTGATGTCATGGGAGATGACAGTGATGATGATGATGACGTTGGTGTACTGTACACGATGAAGATGCTTATAAAATATGGTACTATTCATTCTTTGTTGGACAGTCTGTACCAGGACAGAGACAGGACAAGGGGAAGTCCAATTACAGATCTAAGTATATTGCTCACAAAGTGAATCCAGGGTGCACAAATAATTTCTTTGATTAAATGAGGGATGAAATAATGGAATGAAGTTAGGCATGTCCTACAGTGAGCCAAAACAGAGCCAAATTGAAATTGTAAATGTGTGCACCTGTAAAATAATTTGTGCACTCGTAAAACACATTTTATATTTGTAAAAAATAAAATGAAAGTACACTCCCAAAATTCATAAATATTTATTTGTAAAAACATGTGTGCACTTGTAATTCATACTTTGTATTCCAAACGATTTTTTTTTTTGCTTGGCCATGCCTTCTTCAGCGATCCTTGACATGTTTTGCGCATGCGCACTGCCGGTCACTTCTTGTTTACTGCCGACAAAAGGTGCTCATAACTCTAAATATACGGCGCTCTCCATGGTTTTGACCAAAGCGCCGATGTTTGGAGGTCTTTTCTGATTGTCCGGTGATCGTGATTGGTACATAGGCTTTTTTAGAGCAAGGATTGGCCTCATTTGAGCTCGCTATCATTAACGCAAATAATTTAGCATCTAAAATGGAATCCAAAACCGGACGCGTGTCATACTAAAACAGATGCAGATCCTCTGCCACCCAAGCACCACCACTTTCATCCACCATGTGTCAATGTGTTAAGAGACCGTATTTCACTGAAATCTATCCATGCACACTCCTCTTAACCCATTAAGACCTGAGGCTGATTCTAGAAATGCCTTCTATTTCTAAATCAGTAGTTAATCAGTCACACTTTCAAGATTTACAAAGATCACACCCAGTGTGAAGTGAGAGGTGCCTTGATGTTGACGTGTGTGCACACAAGCACACAAAGTCACATGTTGGAGTGACAAAAAAAGTTCAAAAATAGCAGCTGTAAAAAGGCTATTTTTGAAAAGCCGATGCAAAAAGAAAATCTGAAATGACACAACGATGCTTTCCCGGTTTTAAGGTCTCAATCAATGCCAGACTGTTGTGTTCTTTTATTTTATAGTGACGTGTTTATCGCTCAAAACCTAACCTTGATGGTAATCCATTACGTAACTGGAGCATGATCCAGTGTGCCGACTATTTTTCTATTCTAACGCGTAGAATTGTATGTATTTTTAACATCATCTCTGTCTCCATATTATAACTATTTGTGTTTTTTCGTAAATGAATGCCCTATTTGATCATACAACAGCGTGACACAAAAGTATCAAAAGTAGCAGATCTGCAAGACGCTCAGAAAGCAATGCTTCAAATTAACATTAAAGAAAGATCGTAAGTTACTGTAGTTACCTGTATTCCAATGGAGGAGCGTGGCGTTTTGAGGTACTCCTCGGCCTTGGACACCAACACAGCCTTGTCACAGGTCTGCACGGAGGTGTGGCTGCCCAATGATGTCAGCCGATTGGCCGCTGCAGACTCCATGGCCAGTGTGACAGCCTTGGTGCTGTCCAGGCTGTCTGTGGAGTTGTAGATGGCCCGGCCGAGGCTATCCGTGGTCCACAGGCCACTCCGTGGGTGCCTGCCCTCCTGGTAGGCATCCTGGGTGGACTCGGTACTGCTTTGGGCCGTCACGGAGATGAGAGGCTTGGTGGCTGTCCGTGGCGGCACGGGAGGAGGGGTGGACTTCTTATAACCGGGCGTGTACGACATTGCTGTAGTAGGACGAAAGCGGGTTGAGAGAAGGGAGCTATTTTTAGCATCTGCTATGTTTTGAAAAACAGCAGATGCTATGATCACATGACTATAGAGATATTGTGTACTGATTTTTTGGGGGGAAAATCTCAATGGAGTAATATCTAAAAATGTGTTTTGCAAAAAAAAAAAAAAAAAAATTATGTGAATTTGGAGAAGAGGGAGTGGTGCCGGAGATTAGCTGCTCGCTGAGGGACAGACGGACATACTGTACAGTGTACACACACACAGACGGATACACGGACAGACTGACAGGGTGCAAAACAGACTCGGCCTGCACGCCTTCAGCCGGGCGGCGACAATAATGGGCAGCAAATCAAACAGCCTGTTCAAGCATAACCTACACATTTTTAGAAACAGTCGTACCACAAACAACATTATCGCTCTTTGACTTTTTTCGTCTGGTAGAACTACAGAGCCCCAAAATATATGAAAACTAAGAAAACGATACGTTTTATGTTATGGGACCTTTAACTTACACGGCACTATGGCAGGTTGCACAATAACAAATACGTGGAGTGATACTGTAGTCTGACAACACAAGAAAGTCTACTTTAGCATGTTTGTAGTTTTTTCACATAACACTGTGCTTTTACAAGCTACTTAGGTAATTGGTATTTTTACATGCTGGATATTACTTTTAAACCTGTAGTCGTGTGATGTGACAACAAAGCTGGTGATGATACTTTAAGCCAGCACAATATGTCTTTTTAGCTGTAGTATTGCTTTTTATGTAACCAAGTTTTGATGATGATGGATTTGGATTATGTCAGTCCCAAATGTAAAAAAAAAAAGTGAATAGCCTATCAAATCATTAAATTAAATTTCGGGAGCCACCCCCCGTTCGAGTCAAAATATAAACCAACAAAGAAGAAGGGGGGAAGTCCCGCCTCGTTGTCTGGGCCAGCCAATGGCCAGCTGGGCCCAAACGGATCTACAAAGATGGCGACTTACAGTTCAAGGACTGACAGGCTTCATTTTACGTCCATATAATTATGACCCGGATAACCATATTTTTTACAGTCTATGGTATATAGTATAATCATCATACTATAATCATACTATAATTCTAACAATGTCTGAATGTCAGAAACACCGGCGTATCTCCTCATTGCCTGCACCAATCGCTCCCACTTTTCACACAGGCATTGACCATAATAATATGGAGGTCTTAACGGAGCCATTTTTTCAATAAGATTAATAATGAATTTATTAGTGAATAAAAACCTGTTTATTTGTCCGTGGTCTATCTCCGACCGAGCCACACTATTAGCACACATCTCTCCATGCCAAAAAAAATCTGCACGCTCCCAGAATCCGGCTAGGCTACATTTTACCGACGCAACTGTCATATTTACTGTACAGATATTGTTTTTACATCACCCATTTATATTAAATAATAATCCAACCGCACCCAGGGCGCAGTACCCCCCGCGGGGTACTGCGCGAACAAATCACGTGTCACCAGTGTCACCAGTGAAATGCATGTTGGGACGGACACAGATTAATACTGGGACCAAGGGGCCAGCTAGGCACTCCAATGTTGAAGCGCTGGGACCTAGTGGTAAGAGGAAGGACTGCAGGCGGACCCGTGGATTCTTGACGAGGAAACCCCGTGCAACCGAACGCTCAATGTTAAAGCCCAGCTGCACTTCCGCAAAAAAATTCAAAAAAATTCGGAAATAGACGGTACTTCCGGCAGCCTTCCGGGTGCTTCAAAACGCCACTGAGCAACTTCCACTGACATGAATAACGGAGGGGGCGGAGCTTCGCGCCAGTTTAGTCTCTATCCTTTTAATACTCTATGACTGGGACACAGTTTCCCAGTCATTCCCCTTGCATTCTCCAACGCACTTCCCTTTTTCACAGTTCACACCGCCCCCAGGCAGGCATCAGACCTATGCATCAGACCCACACGAGGAAAACAACTCGGACCACTCCACCTTAGTAACAGTAGCCTACGCATCGACACAATTACTACATACAACAAACAACATGCCACGAAGAAAACGACCATCACTTTCACTTTCTGGGAGCTGCATACAAAGCGTAAGGGCCGATTCATACTCCTATTTTACCGCTGTTTCGGCGCTGTAGTGCCGAAATGATTTCGGCTCGTCAGAAATTTTCAGTAGCACCGAAGAGCCGACTTTAGGACGGTACCCGCCCCCCCGAACCTCAAATGACGTCAAATTGTAGGCTCTTCAGCGCCGAACCGACTTTTATTCGGCTGTAAAATAGGAGTATGAATCGGCCCTAAGCGTCTCACTCACGCTGCTGCCCCTGCCAACAACAACCAGTCCACCACTAACGCAACAGGTATATACATACATAAATGCAATTACTACACTACTAACATGACAATGACTGTTTGAGACTTTCCCACACTGTACATTTGGGAATACCTGTGCGACAGCCCATACTTTCTGTGCTGCATGTCAAACTGGGGTCTTTCATACTTTTCAAATGGGGGTCTGTGGGCTAATAAGTGTACATTTTACAGTCCTTGCCATGAAAACATTTCCCTACCATGCATTTATACAAATATTTTCATGTTATAGTGCTGTTTTTATTCACACAAAAAAGACACAAATATATTATAATGAAGAGCAATTAAATATATTTATGGGGGGCAATAGTCCATACAACGGGTAAGGACTATGTATATTAATACAATAAACAAGCAAAAGGGCATTGCCTGACCATGGATCACACCAAAGGACCTGCAACATGACTGAGGAACACGTTCCACTTCAAATCATATTTATCCAACTGATTATTCATCTTAAAGGATAACCTCTCCAAAGCAGCCACAATACCAAGCTATCAATGGTATACTTATGATTGTACTGCAGCATTTTCTTGCAAAAGAAACTACAGTAGCCTACTAATTAGCCTACTTTTATGCCCAACCTAACTTCCCAAGACCATCTGTAAACAATTCCCCGTTCCCCCCTATCAGTAATGTGATCTATTACAACACATTACCCACACTGAACATCATTTGCTGTTCATATATTCAGAACGGGTAAGTATATGTAATTTGTAAATAGATTAGCAGTATACTGTGGTTACTTGGGTCGTTTGATGCGTATGTCCCGTAGCAGCATATGACGTGATGAAGATATGTACCAATGCCAGGGTATAACTGGCTCTCGATGGTGACGTAATAATGATATGTTTCAGTGTCGGGTGGATTAAAGGTAATGCCCCTATGTATACATGTATGTAATCTGACACCAATGCCATATGAAGCACAAATTAATCATTACGTCATATGTTGCCAAGGGACATACGCATTGGCCCACCGGACAAACAACATTACTTGCACGAGTAATAATAATACTTAATACCCCCCCCCCCCCCCCCCACACACACACACACACAGCCCTGTTTTAAAACGTAAAAATGGAATGTTCAGACCGGATTACATCACTTGCTATGGCAATCATTTGCTGCAGTCTAAATTTGCTGCATGAGTCACTGAGGAAAAGAAAGAAAGACCGTGCATGAATCATTGCTATGACAAAAACAGACATTCTCTCAAATGTGTAGGATGAGACCACAATAGCAACTCATCCATTTGCCCATTCAGATGATCCAGTAACGTTGAATTGAATGCAACCTTGTTTATTACATCAAGGTGATCCCTCCCTCAAGCAAACAACAACAACAACAATGCATAACAGTGTGCACAGACATTATGTATACCCTCTACACAAAATGCTGGTGAGGTGATTGACAGTAATAAGAAATACTGTTATACTGGGTTCGAATCTACCGACCGTGGGGCAACCGGCTTTGTCCAGCGTCTACACGAACACAATTGGCCTGTCTACAGGTGATAGTTGTTACTGCACATAATTCTATGGGCTAGGGCAACGCCTGTCAGTAGGGAGTGTTGGGTGGGAGGAGTAGGACAAAGGACTTATGTCCTCGCAGTGGGGGCTCCTCACTGGCAGGTGAGTCAGTGGAATATAACAGCAGTGATAACACAGAAATGTGTGTGGGGAGGAATACATAACTAAATTGGGGAGAAATAGGGGTAAAAAGCAATATTATTTATTTATTTATTTGTTTGTTTGATAGGGACAATGCTCATTAATCAACATTTCAGTTTTCACTTCCGTGTAAATATGCCAGAGTTAGCCATAAACTATAATTTACATCTGTAGTCCCTGAGCAGGCTCATTCATGTCGAAAAAAGAAAATTAAAGGTTTTCCCAGTCAATACTATATGTATTGTATTACCTTTCATGGACTTAGGGGAGACCTGTTCTTAGACACAACATGGGGATATGGAACATATCAATCATGACACCTATATAATATGCTTTAGTATTTCATACTCATGTCTTTCTAAAGGCTCATACATAGTCTGGATTTACGGTGGTGAAGAGCAAACCACCGCCACCACTACATCCCTTCTCTGTTTTTACTCACCACCGCTCAACGTTATTTCAGCTCCGGTGGTCAGCTCAGCACCGGAGCGGTGCTCACCTCACCACCGAAAATGCAGACTATGAATAGGCCTTAACAAGAACAGCAGCTTGGAATAATGATAGTAAGGTTATCGTGGAGGGAGAGAACAAACCAAGTGGACAGCAGATGGCGAAACGCCACATTATAGCGAAAATAGCAGGTCTACAACACATTTTTAAACATAATGGAAAAGACTCAAGACGCATCCAGCCAGGCAAAGAAAGGAAAACTGATGTCACTCGTTTTTCCATGCCCATCCTCCAGCGCCATATTTTGCTGTGTTCACACTGGCAGATGAAAAAGATTCAAAGATGAAAAGCTACACACAGTATTTGTATCTTTGTAGCTGAAGTTGAAATTAGCTCAACTTCTTTGCAGCTTTGTATCTGTATGGGCCTCAATGGAGTGTATATTCTGCCTTCATTTCGAACGTGGTTTTGGCGTGCGCCCACGTCAATATGACATTTATCAAGTGATCCTATACAGTCTGGACGTTTACAGTAGCTCAATCCCGATCCAGACGGCCTTTTCCACGTGTCTACCCCCCCCCCCCTACCACCTGCACTGGGCACAGGTTTGGAGCGTGTGGTTTCTATCCTTCTATCCTTAACGCAGGTTGTACATAAATCCAGAGGACGTACTGTATATAAAGTTTGGAGACCTCCATGAAAAGATTTAAACAGCCGCCTGCTGGTCCTGACCCCCGAAAATGCTCTCCCGAGTCACATAAGCACTCAGATCCAGATATGCAATTTATGTGGATGACTGTTAAAGCACTTATAATATTATATATATATATATTTAAATGGGTGAATTAGCACCTAACTTAGCCTATACCATTGCATATAGGCAGGCTATATGCTTGCTTGTCATTGACACTTAAATAAAGAAATAAAGTAGGCGTGGATGTCCATGTATGCCAAAATCTAAATGTTTTATTATCACAGGGATTATATACGCATCTGATCCGCTGTGGTCCCGCTGTAGTCATCTCACACATTATGCGCTCGCATATGTTTTAACAGAACCAGTAAAGCACTGTTTGATTATGTATATAACATGTTATATTGTTTTTAATTGCGCGATTTGAATTGCTTCCAGAACACGCTGGAATGATAAATGACGAACATTGCAGTGATCTCACCGTACAGCAATTTTTTGGTGTAAATCACGTTGAAAAATGAGGCCCTATCTTTGTATCTGGCATTCTGACCGTGTGAACGCAGCATTAGCATCCAGATACCCATATCATGGTAAAGTTGCAGTTTCAGCACCATGGACAGTGACTGCAGCGTGGTAAAGTGGCTTGAGATTTCAGGTCATTGGAGAGCATACAGCTGCCGAGTTGATATTTCAGCACCGTGGACAGCAACTGCAACTTGGTAGTGTGACTTAGCCTGGAAACCAGACGAATCTGCCACAGTAGGGGAAAGACATCCCTGGGAGATTGGTCTGGCACTCCTCACATTTTACTCACTAATCAGAGCCCACTAATCAAAGTGAGACTTTTTTGCTGTGAGGTTGGAATCTGTTTGTAACCGCCCCATGGAAATAAATCTTCCAAACCGAAGTTCCAGACTATTAATTACGCAGTGATATTAGTCTGGCCATGCCAGGCTAAGAGTGACAAAGTACACAGACTCCACCACCTTTATACAATTGTAGGAATTTATATCACAAGTCTAATGTTGCATGGAGGGCCTGGTGGGTGCATTCCAGGCCACCAGGGGAAGTGGAACAGCTCCATGCAGAGAGGAGGAACTACTTACTGAAATTGGATGTTTTGGAACATGGGTTTTACATGATAAGAGGGTGAGTTGTTTATGTTATTGTACAGTAAGTGCAGAGATAGAATTTCTTATGCCGGGGGAACAAACTTGGACCAACGCTGTAGGCTTGTAACCTGATGGGTCTGGGGATATGCAAATTCAACTTTGACTCAGAATTCTCTACAGGGGGTAAGGACGGGAAAGTGGCTAAGGGGCTGGGTGGGGTCGGGATTATATTAGAGGATTCTAATTTTTTTTAAAGTTCACTTTGGGTTGAATAAGATTATGTTTAATAGGTTGTAATATTTACTCGCATACTGTGCTCGTGAATTAGTTTTCCATTTTGCATATATCAATTTGTAGGGGCAAATGAGAGTGAGATGACGTGAAGGGAAGGAGGAATAACAGAGGATATTTATAAATCTATTGGGATGAAATAGACATTTCTTTAAGCAATCTTGCATCCCTGCAGGAAGGAAGAATCCTGCTAGCAGTCAACCACAAGAACACTCAGCATGTCTGCAACTCACACAGACAGGCAAAACTAGGTCAGATCATTTGAGGCATATATTTCCAACATTCAAGCCCAGAAACCAATGGGCAGATGGACCTGCAGCACAGCTGCTGCCAACAAATAGCTCAGTACAAGTAAGCTGTGAGGGGTGAGCCAAAGTCTGGTTGGTTGGGAGACCATGGAGAATTAGCAGGTAAGTCATGCTGTGCGTCCCATATACTGGGTAACAGCCTGAACACCGACTAAATAGCACTAAGGCAAGGTCCTTAAAGTTGGACCGACAACATGCCTGCCTGAAAGCCCAACCACTCTTCCTCTGTTTTAATAGGCAGTTGGGAACCTTTCTCCCCCATTAGTGGAAATGCTCCAGGCCAGTCCAGGAAGAACCTGTTATCTTCAGCCCAATACATTGTCTGCCCTGAGCTTAATAAAACCAAGTTTAACATTACCTGTGTTCTAAAACTGTCCCCTTATTACCTCCACCTGGATTGCGTTTTTCTGATTTGAATCATAATGGTTACTTTCTGGAACATTAGAAATCACTTTTTGTTCAAGTTACATTTCTATTCTGCATGAAAAAGTGCTCTCTTTTTTAGGAAGTACCATTATTTTAGACTCTACAGTATACGTAAGGTGAGGACCAATACAATGTTAAATCCTCGCAGGGCATTATATTGCATAATTGCATCTGAGCCAGTCTTGCATCACTTGTTCTGTTTTCCCTTACATATCACAATCACGCATTTCCCATAGATGCAGATCACGTTAGTCAATGTTCCTATTGAAACACTATAGCTATGCTTTATGCTTGCATAGTGACTGAGATATATTTGCTATCTTTTTTTAAATGTTGTTTTTTTTTGCGGCTTTCGCCTTTATTTTATTGGGGGAGTTATATTTGCTGTCTTGATCCACAATTGAGGTCAAGGCATCTGCATTCACAGTTATTCAGGTTTTTCCTTTTATCGCGACTGTAGGTCGCAGATTACTATGAAAACCTGCAAAACCTGTCTGTCAGTCAGGTGTGGATAAACTGTCTTAATGAAAATTAAGTGTGTCTCTCCCAAATACCACTGAAAGTAGTTCAAATGATTAGAGATTTAAAAATAAAAAAGCCTAATACATTTCATAGACGCTGTGCAAAATAGGGAATAATGTTTCCAGTTTCAATCAAAAAATAGTCTAATGTGTGGCCCTTCACTCTCTTTATCAAAGTCAGTATAGCCCCCTTGAAAGAAATACTGCACACCCCTGGTCTACATGCATCATGCAACCACAAGAAAATAACTTAATTCACATTCCCATATGTCATAGCCACTATCCCAGAACTCATGATAACCTTATGGCTGTCCTTTGACTTTAGCATAATAATTAATCTGTATTATTCAATCAGTATGAACACAGTATTTGATTGCCTTCCCTATTCTCTTGAAATATTCAAAAATTCAACATTCTTTACTTAACACGGTAATGTTTAGACAAAAGGAATCACCATTTGCCATTGAAGCTCATGATGAGTGGGGTAAAAACAAATGCAATGCAATGTTGTTCATTGAACAACAGATGTCCTCCTTGAGTCTGTTAACTGCAGAGTGCATAGTGCATACAGTACTGTAGCTCTGTCTCAGCACTTCTGTCCAACCGTTTGAAAGCCTTGATCGCCAAAGTGTCTTATCTTTAAGGGAAAGGGACTGGTGTTAAAAACATACTAACAACTACCCTTTAGGTTAATTCAACTTTTTCCATTACTTTTGTGTTTTTTGGGGCTCCCATATGTGTTTTCTATCCCCACAAATAACCAATTTTGAACAATCAGGCTTTCATATCATATGGGTGCTTTAATGGAAATTGCTCTCAGGAACAGCTCAACTGATTTTGTCCTCATCGTGATGTCATCAATGTCACCCTACTTTGTATATTTCCTCCTCTTCTTCAGTCTTCAGTTCCAAATTTGCATTTCCACTTTGTTTACAATGTCCACCATTGTTGATTTTCCAAGCTGGCATGGAATGGAAACAAGCCTGGTTTTATCTAGCATCAGTATTTTAATGACTCAAATATTAAATAATCTGCATATCAGCACCCCCACCACCTCAGGACATTGTGGTACTGCAGCTAAAACTGCTTTCAAAGTCCAGAAAGAAATGACAAGGCCTGGTTATATCAGAGTGGTGATTGAGGCTCAAACCATTAAAAATAACTTTGAGGGACATAGACAATATGATATTAAATATTAAAAGCAGTTTTAAAATGCATGTTATTTGCGCTTTAAGCAGGGGGGAGATATATAGCATTTCAACAAGTTCATGGCTCGTTCAGCAGCTACCTCACCTTTTTCCCCCCACACAGTTTTTTACCTTTTTTTCCCCCAATAATTCGCAGCACAGACAAATTACTTTGATTTATCAGTCTTTAAATACCCTAACCAATCTGTCAAATCTTCAGCACCTGTTCCCAGCCAGGCAACAGAGCTGTGATGAGTCACTCTGTGACATAACGGTCAGTACAGTGACATAACCCACCACTCCATGACAACTATATGTATTCCATGACAACCATGAACCATGCACTACATTACAACATATGCCTGGGTGGGGTGTACTGTGTGTAGGGAGGGACTCCTTAGAAGATGGGGGCCGTGAGGGGTCATGGAGAGGGGGTGGCTTTTAAACGTGAACCCGTGTCTAGATGCAAAGTGTGGTTGCCTCGATGGCACAGATGGAAATATAGGCCCCTCCCACTGATTTTGCTAGCCCATTACAATTTCAATTAAGTCACCCCTGTGATCATGTATAAGTAATATGGAGCGGATTTATCCCCAAAGAGCATGTTTTTGCAACAAACGTTTACGTTTTTTGCATTTGCGGTTCCCCCTATGGATGAAAATGGAATTGCTTTTGGCTCTCTATTGATTAAACCACACTCAACATGTTATTACTTGCGCAAGCAGATCGCGCAAGTAATATTTTCGCCCGGTCTCCTTCGTCGTGACAGCTGTTCCGCCATTCGAGGCTTACGCAGAAAAACATCAAATCTGTGCCTGTGTTGCTGGACCAATGATGACGAAATGACCATATTTCTTACGTCATCATTTAGAGCTAGTCATACGTATACTATATACATAATTAATCAGTAAAAAATAAAATAGCAAATTGTGCCTGATCTGCTGGGACCAGAGTACGTGGTGTGTATGTGTATGACTAGCTCTAAATGATGACGTAAGAAATATGGTCATTTCGTCATCATTGGTCCAGCAACACAGGCACAGATTTGATGTTTTTCTGCGTAAGCCTCAAATGGCGGAACAGCTGTCACGGTTTTGGCGCAAAGTAACCACAGTATACCGCTAATCAACTTACAACTACACACTTTATACAGTATAGAGTATAGAGTATATATGTATACGTATATAGTATATGCCTATATACTATATATATAATATATATATTTCTTACGTCATCATTTAGAGCTAGTCATACGTATACTATATACATAATCAGTAAAAAATAAAATAGCTAATTGTGCCTGATCTGCTGGGACCAGAGTACGTTCATTATACCTTTTTTTTTCAACACATATAAATGATTTATTTGTCTCTGAAAAACTAAAAAGGGATCCAGAATATATCTACAACGATAAAACAGTATTTCTTATATAGATAGAAACTTGAATCATACTTAATAATACTAGATGTTTATATGTATAAAGTAGGTAGCAAATAGTTACATCTAAACATTAATCATTTCAAACGTTCCTTCACAGAGATACTGAGATTTGACAATTTACAGCGGTCGAAAGGACTTGCGCGCTCTGCTTGCGCACTAGTTGGCCATTTATGGCCTACTAGTGTGCAACAAGCAAGTATGCACTCGACAGAGTGCAGTTCTAGTTAAAATCTGTGGTGGATTGGACATTCTGTTTTGATTAGTGGCATTTTTTGTAAAATAGGCCCTCCCACTAACTTCGGAAGCCGATTTTCGGCCGAACAATATGATCTATCAAAATTCTGCCTGTGGTTTTAATCTGATAGGTCCAGAGATCATGCCGATTTTTGTGAGATTTGGTCAAAATCTGTAGGTGGAAGAGCAAAAATTGTTTTGAAGAACATTCAAAATGGTGGAAATTTTTTCTAGATGCAAATTGGCATGGCCTATAAGATGTGTCATGACCCAAGGAATCTAGAGGAAATTACATTTTGATTTTACGACTTACGGTTCAAGAGTTATAGGGCACATGTTATGATGTTAACGTGGCCTGTTATCGCGTGTTCAACTTCAGAATCAGATAAAGTGGTCAAGGAGGAACAAAGCAGTTTAAAGCAGTGTATGACACAAAGCAGTTTAAAGCAGCTAGTGTATGACACACACACACACACACACACACACACACACACACACACACACACACACACACACACACACACACATTTTAAGAAACCTTTGATAAATACATGTATTTTGTGAATATTTTGCCAGTGAATTAGCTTCTTGCTACACAAGACTATGTTATTCTCTCTAGAGTACATTCTTGGTGGAAACAGCGGGACAGTGCACTTGGGACAGCGCACTATAGAGCCATAGTGATGTCCTAAAATGTTGTTGTCCTTACAAGTTTAGTAGAGGGAGAAAGACAGAGTAGAGAATCATTTCTAGAAGAGTAAAGACAATCTGACAATCTGAATCTACATTGAGTAGCTATATGCATTCAAATGTAAATCACGTCTCGTGGCGCAGTGCATGCGTGCGTGTGTGTACGGTTGTAATGCACGTAACTCGAGAACCGTTTGCCCCACCGACTTCAAATTCGACACATGCTTTCCACACCTCCACAGGGAGTGCAGTGCCAGGTATCGGGCCCTGACTATGGTCAGGCTCTGCCATGTGGGCCTAATTAGCCCAAGTGCCCTCACCTGTGCAATTTCCAGCCTCTGCCTCAGCCAATTGATTGCCATGGCAACCCCACACCTGCCAATTGATTACTTAACCAGTCCACTTTTCACAGTGCGTTTGCACTCTTTAGACACAGGCAGACAGACAGATACAGAGATCCCCTTTTGTTTCATTGCCTTGATGGCGTTGTAATGGCTGATTTTACACTTGGTTGCTTGCTGAAAATAGTCAATCTACACCTGAGCGCAACCAAACATAAAATTACTTGTTTTTTAGCTCTACTGGATCTCTTCTCCACTAGTCCCTCCATAACATTTTAGTCTAGTTTTTATCTGTAACATATTTAGTCTTTGTTTTAGTTCTGGCCAATCACTTTTGGCGTCTTCTCTTTTCTCCCCTCACTTTTTATCCTCAATATATACTTTGCTCAGCCAATCATCGTGTTTGTTTTCACACAAACAGACAAAGCTGTCGTCGACAAAATCAACACTGCTATAGGTATGGAGGCATGGAGAAAAGATGAGAAAAGATGGCACTGTACCTGGAGGTGGCTGAGAACGGTCTACACTGCACGACGTCGGGAGTCGAAACTGGATCCCTACAAGTGACAACAGGACAGCAGTTAGTGAGACGTACAGCATGGTTGGTTAACAATTAAACCATGTGTATGCAGCATGCATTCTGTGGATTATCGTTCCATATACAGTACATATTCATGTACCTACCCTGACTCACTCCAAGAGTTGCAGAACTCACACCCCAAGTGATATTTCTTTTTAATATTTATGAGTCAGAAATCTACAGGTAAAAGGCTGGATTTTAAGCGTTAAAATGGGTCACAGTAAGGGGGGTCCCAAAAATAGCCAATCTACAAGCTCACAATCCGTCGCAACCACGATGCATTTTGAGCTTGTCAATCTGCTATTTTCACCAGTAAATTGTTAACACAAAATGGTATTTAATTTTTTTTTGTTTTAATAGGACTGGACAGGCCATCTAGCCTAGAGTAATGGTGCTATATATTCCTAAAACAATTCAATTTAAATTGGGCGAGAAGCGAGAAGTTTATACTGAAGTCTAAAAATGCTTCATCAGGGTTTATTCGCCAAGACAAAACTCTATGGAAAAACACTGGTTGACAATCATTGTATGATCCATCCAGCATCAGCTATGTACTGCTTTTAACATTATATTATGCACACATTCTACTGGCACTGATACACAGGGCAACTCCTAGGGAAACTGTGATTACAACACCGGTCACTCAATAAGTGAAGTAATCTTTGCAAATGAGATGCTTGTCATTAAGAATGGCTTTAAAGCACAAATTTAAATTATTTCACTTTTGTTTCCTGTACTTGGTAATATTGCCCAAGAATTGCCTAGTGTAATATGGCAGGAATAGTATCAACCTGACTGGTATATCTGTGGAAAAGCAAAAGGCCATGATGTTGGGACCAACATGTGAGTCGGTGTCAATGGGTAAAGGGATCAAAGGACATGAAACCCTATAGGCTGGTTTTGTATTTTGTTTTCAGTTTAAAAACTACAGTGGACCATAAACATGGCAGGTTGGTAAGCAACGCAGCTGAAGCGAATTAAATTAATAAACGTTTAGGCATGCCAAGAGCCATGGGTGTGCAAATTTGCAAGCAGAGAGTAGTCAACAGTGTTGTCAATTCACATTGACACGACTAAACCTAACACGGCCAATATTATTTATTTCCATTAGCTCAAACCACCGCAGACTACAGGGAGCCTTACTTATTAACTTTTTTTACCCTGCTGTAGTTGTAAATACCCGAGATGGAAAACAAACTACAAAATCAGCCTAGGCTATAGTTTCATCCCCGTATAGCTTTAGGCACTCATGAGGGCTGTGAATGGGACAAAGTCAGTACACTGTAACATCTTTAGTGTTAATTAACTCTGGTTACATTAATACACTCTCAGAGCTGCAAGTTGATACATTAACACTGAGGATTTTACAGTGAATATAATATATTATTATGATCCACACTACATTCCTGGGAAAGGGTACTGACAATCGTTGCACTATACCTGAACATGTCACCCATGTTATCATGACCTTAAGTTGAGCCCACACATATCAGACAGTAAAATCACACAGTAATCACACATGCACAACCTGGGTATCAGGATAAAGACCTATGCAACTGTACATACCGCTACAATAACTCATATAGAGACATAAGAGGGAAAAAATGTCAATAAAATCATAATTATGAATGTCAAATCAAACGTTTCTTCAGGGGCATCTGGTATCTTTAACAATTCCAAATTAAAATATTTTCTAGTTCAAGTATCTCGCTCAATGGCTCATCGTAGCTGTCTGAGCATTAGCTGGGTGAAGCTATATAAGCTATTTCCCCTCCACCCCATATAATCAATCAGATCATATATAATTATATGAATATAGTTTTTTACATTTATTTAGCTTGAGCTGTAATACTTGTTGTGCGAGACCCCAAATGATAAAGTATAGTAAGCGTGATTTATTTGGAACATATATAACTCATTATTTGAAAGAAGAGAGAAGAATATGGTGTTTGTAACTTACAGTAGCCTACAAAAAAACCAAATGTAGTTTGAGTGAAAAACCAATAAAAGATGGATCATGAACAGACAAAGACGGGGAAGAGAGATAGACAGACAAATCAAACATTGAATTAGCCACACAATAAACTGCTCAGCTACTGTGGGAGAAGGCCAGATAAACATGAGATTGACTTAGAACACACACAGTACAATACTGTGTTCATTTATCCATTTGTAACTGAGAGGGTGCAAAATGTAAGCAATTACATTTCTACACTCTCAGGGTTAAATTAACGCTGAAGATTTGACTGTACAGGAACTCAGAGTGAGCCTCATTTACTGAACAGGGGAAAAACAGCAACACAGGGGCATTAATGCCTCCATATTTTCTGTCTTTTTCCGTTTGTCTTCATACATCTATGAATAGTTTTTAGTGATGACTTTGTCAGTCGACGCACACATTGGAAATAGAGGGTGCCCTAAGTTACCTGTAAATGTTTTTCTTGTACATTATTTGTCAACTCATCTTTCAAATTGTATTCAGGAAATATTCTCTGTGACCAAGGGCATTACTTTTGTGTAAATAATGTGGTCAGTGTTTGCTTGGGCAGAGTCCTTTGAAATCCCTTTTGAACTAGGCATCAAAATTACAATAATAATTAATTGTGATAGTCACACTTTACATGAAGTTTTGTTATGATCATTTTACTGTGAAATGGCTGTGCTTGGTACATAGAGTAGGCCAATTATGTCGTTACAAATTACAATAGCATAATTATAATTACTTTCACAGAGTTGAGAAAAAACTCAGAACTGGTTACCAAGGTAACCATAAAGTAATCATGGCACATGCAATGAATTTCATGTAAAATGTGACCTATATCTTAATGCCTTCAGTATGGCATACAGAATGTGCCTAACTTATGCTTAGGTGAGAACGTGTGACATGTCAGCACTTTCCATTTAAACATATAATTTACCTCTTCTTTTTATTTAGTTAATTAAGCTTGACTCTTTTCAACGGAACCTGTCAAACCTTTGCTGCCTTGTGGTCAAAGACTGTATTTCAGCAAAAGCCGCTGCAAAGGTTTTGCGCCTCTTCTCCATTGGCCCCCTCCATTGTGCCACAGGCCGTCCTTGGCATTGATGTGGACGTGGATTGGCACAGAGGCTGGAGAAACACTGTTCTTCCTCAAGTCAGGGTGATTTGACTTAATGAGGAGGAATGACTGACATTCTATGTGTATGAGAATGGGGGTTGTGGATGCAATGCCGCCTGCATGAATATGCTTATGAATGTAACTGTGATATTAAGTTTGAGAATCACTAAACTTGTGCTTATTGACTTGGTCTTGATGAAGACAGTCTAAAATGGACTAAGTCTATCTAGAATTCTAGGTATTGTCATTGATGTAGTTTTACTTCTGAATCATAGAGGGTACAGACTAATTTATTCTTTGTTGTACGACTGTGTCACTCACTGAAAATGTGTTGCATTTCTCTCTTGAAATTCTGCTATTTTTAGTAGTCGCATGAGGAAGTATAAATTAGACGAGGCCTAGAGCAGCTAAATATAATCACAACTCATCCTCTTAACAATCGGGCAAAACTTAAATTTACGCTGTACTCGTCAAACTGACACTGTGGCTAAACATGGAACCTCTGACTTATTGAGTTTCCATGCTATTAATAATGTAGCACAGTAGAAGTGAAAGAGGAGTGGAACGACACCAACAGTTATTGTAGACCAGCCCACAAGAAGCACTTTGGGAACATCTAAGACTGAAAAGTTGCAACATTTTGAAGGTCACCAGTAATAATGAATTTGATTTTTCTGTTATTTGTTTTCTGTGTGTTGCTGAAACCTGAAATTGCTCTGTTGGAATGGAAACTAAATATTCACAGTGCTGCATCAACTTATTGTCACTTCAATGACGGATCCCTTGATCAGTAAGCCTCGTCCGAGCTGAAATGGCCCACACATCCTGGGGTCACTCCTAAAAATGTTTAGCTTACAAATATCTAATCCCAACTCTGGTGTCATGTTTTCCCAAATGATTGATATCCTGACATAAAGCGATGTTCCAATCAGATCAGCTCTTTGATGTTCATGAAAGAGAAAGATTGCAATGGTCAAATAAAACCCTTGGCTGAAAAACAACATGAACCAATAGATTCTCTCACCTTCTAACACTATTGCCTTATTCCCCAAAGGTGGGAACTGGTGTAGGTGACTCCACTGGCTCGCAAAGGTAAATGCGTGGGAAATGAATGGATGACTTGACAGAGGACAAGTAACAGGACTTGTAGTGGGTGTGGAGCGAGTTCTAATTGTGCGGATCATGTTTAAGAGTAGGCAACCACATGAGGCCATTTTGCAAGAGGTGTTGGAAATACAGTAAACAAGCATGTTGTCCATATAGCCACATACATATATACATACAGTGGTGATGACCCCATGGATGCAAGGTGGATAAATCTTTCATGTATGAAATATCACAACAAACCATTACAAATCAACGGGCTCAAAGAAACACCTGACAAATACAAATTCAAGGAACGTTCTTTCATAACATTGCTTCTCCATGTAGATAATTATCATAACATTGCTTCTCCATGTAGATCATTGAAAATGGCAATGCGCGGCTGAATTTACACTGAAAAAGTTCAAGGTCTCAAATACATGCGCAAATAAATATAATTTCTTCCCCATAGTTTCAACAGACAATAAAAAAGTAAAAAAGTAGCAGAATGGAACGTTTTTAACACACAATGAATAGAAACGTATTCGTTTTTGGCCATTAGCAGCCTGTGATAGACTGATCTGACTATGTCAGGTAAGTTAATCAAACTTGATTTTGATGAACCAGACCAAGTCACCAGAAGTCACTGTGTAGCAGTGGGGTGTGTTTATTGTTCTTCTCTCACTGACTTTATTTTTCCTCCTTCCTTCAATGATATGGACCCTTAGGTAAGGGTTACATTTATGCAGAATTATCACAGATGATTTCACTGCATGTGCACTTTGATCCAGAGATGGAAAAGCCACAGACATCTGGTACTTGGAAACTTTACTCCATTAAATGGAAAGCAGAAGAACAGCCTGGTTGTCCGGTGTTGTAAGATCTGAGTTTGCACTGGATTTTGCTCTAAATGATTAACCCATAGTTATTTAGAGGCATCCCGACAGCATTTACAGACTGGAATATTGCAAAACGAGTCAAGGTCCACCCATAAGCAGCATTGATTTGTGCTGGTTTGTAGAACAAAAGCTGTTATGTACGTCATAACCTGACTTGTTGCATGCCAAAACATCTGGAATAGTGAAACAATAATATTGTGTGGTGCCGTTTTATTCCCTTCTATTCATTTAAAGAAAAAATATATATACAATGGTTAAAATAAGAGGGTGACTTAGAAAAACACCAACCGATCTGAACTGAATTATAACATTAAAATAAAAAATAAGAAAACAAAAATCAAACCATAACCACCGAGTACCAATTAAATTGGTTAAATTAGTTCAGGGTAACAAACACATCTCTGGTACCAAGATATGTTCTACTGACTCGTAAAAAAGCCATGCAGAAGAGGTTTTAAATGGAACAGTAATTCATGTTGCATTTGACTCTACAACATACAGTATAGTGCAAGATAAAATGCCATTGTGTTAACACAAGGCAGTAGAATATGGTAAGTATTGTTGCTTAAATTTGGTTATGTAGAATGGATATCATTAAAACCACTACCTGTGCAGCGAGCTGACAAGTACAGAATGTTTTAATTTCACTGTATTTAGTGGCAAAACAGATGAAGACATTCAAATGTAACGTTACAAACTATGACAGTGTCTTCAACTTGGAATGGGATTAACTTTACCGAGTGGAAAAATGTTAATGGAGAGGGACAAAATGTATGGAAAAAAATGTATTAATGACATAGAAATTAAGACAATATTAAATAAAGTGGTGGCCTACCAGACCTACCGTACAGCCTACGCCCCCCAGCTAAGCTACGGGCGCCTACAATGAAAAAAGCAAAACAAACAAACAAACAAAAAAGCAGTGAAGGCTTAGTACAAGCAGGGCATATCGATCAAATGAAAAGGTATTGTGCCTGACCCATGCCGTGTATTGACAAATTTGACAGTGATGTTTGAAAAGGTATTTATAAGCCAATATAATACTAAATGATTAGGCCATTTCATCTCTGGCTGCCATTGTAAAGCTATGACCCCCATTCCACCACTTTAGAGATAAGCATCATCAACATCGTAAACATCTCCATTGTTTTATATCAATTTATGAAAAAATACATAAGGCTGATAAAAGTTATAACTGAAATTACACAAGAAACACCACAATAAGCAAAGAACGAGAAAGAAATTGAAAAAAAAAAGAATACAGTGTCAAAATTCTGAAAAAGATTTGCAGAACAAAATCAAGTAAGAGCTAAAAGATGCAAGCTCAACTTTTTGCTCTTTTCAAAAGGACCTTTTCTTTTCACTGAACATTGCAGTCTGAGATCCCTAAAACTGCAACATGATTGGTGCAAAAATCTTTCCTCCGTGAATCAGTGAATAAATACAGGAGGGAAACACTGTTCAGGGGTAGAAAATTATTTATATCCAAGCAATGTTACAGGTGAAAATGAAGTTTAAATGAGATCAGATTTCCGGCAAAATGCAGAACATAAACAAAAACTATCATGGTCCCATGGGCTAATTGGTTAAATAACGACATATTAGATATACACAGTCTGAATTCCATACACATAAATATATATTTAATTACACAAAATATGGTGCATGGTATAGAAAAAGTATGTTTTGATATCCTACTCTTATTTTTCCTCAATATTGTGTGTGTGTGTGTGTGTGTGTGCGTGCGTATGTATAACTACGTTTCGTTTTTTGTCTTTTCTTCAAATCTTTTGATCAATAAGCAATATGACTTTTGCTACAACTTGTTTTCTTTTCAGGGAATGTTAAATTCTTTGGACTACATGGTGTGATGACAGAGAAACGCCTGGTTAAAAGTTATAGTAGCTTCAATTTCAATTATTACAATTAACAAGTGAGTAAGGCATAATCATCCTTTTAAAGAGACATAATCAGACAACAATATTTCAAATGCTTTTGTTTACTTGCCAGTTTGTAATCAACAGAATAGTGTGCTGATTTTGAATATGAAATCTCTTGGGAGCCACTTGTCCGTAAATTTCTTGCATTAAGTTGAATCAAAAATGTTATTAAAATCCAAACAATTGCTTCTACGCTACTACTATGCTGGTTATTCATGTACAACGATGTATGCAAACATCTCTTCATTTCTTGCCAGTTCATAAAGTCTGAAAATGTGATTGCCTGAGAGTATGCTCCAGATAAACCAGGCCAGGCGGTCTGTTTCTCTGGTTCTATCCAGTTAACAGCATATACTGTATAGGCTACTAGCAGCAAAATGTTGTCATCGCTAATGCTAGATAAATGGAAATCAGACTTTATTTCCACAAGATTCAGCTGTGCAGACTTTGATTTGTTCACATTTGCTAGTGTGATCTGATCTCTGACAACTATTTAGGATAGTGGGGCATCTGGAGGGGTGCAGGGGTATAATGTTCTAGGATAGTGGGGCATCAGCTGGAGGGGTGCAGGGGTATAATGTTAGGATAGTGGGGCATCTGGAGGGGTGCAGGGGTATAATGTTAGGATAGTGGGGCATCTGGAGCGGTGCAGGGGTATAATGTTAGGATAGTGGGGCATGTGGAGCGGTGCAGGGGTATAATGTTAGGATAGTGGGGCATGTGGAGGGGTGCAGGGGTATAATGTTCTAGGATAGTGGGGCATCAGCTGGAGGGGTGCAGGGGTATAATGTTAGGATAGTGGGGCATCTGGAGGGGTGCAGGGGTATAATGTTAGGATAGTGGGGCATCTGGAGCGGTGCAGGGGTATAATGTTAGGATAGTGGGGCATGTGGAGCGGTGCAGGGGTATAATGTTAGGATAGTGGGGCATGTGGAGGGGTGCAGGGGTATAATGTTAGGATAGTGGGGCATCTGGAGGGGTGCAGGGGTATAATGTTAGGATAGTGGGGCATCTGGAGGGGTGCAGGGGTATAATGTTAGGATAGTGGGGCATCTGGAGGGGTGCAGGGGTATAATGTTAGGATAGTGGGGCATGTGGAGCGGTGCAGGGGTATAATGTTAGGATAGTGGGGCATGTGGAGCGGTGCAGGGGTATAATGTTAGGATAGTGGGGCATGTGGAGGGGTGCAGGGGTATAATGTTAGGATAGTGGGGCATCTGGAGGGGTGCAGGGGTATAATGTTCCGGTGACTCCATGTGCATCAGAGGAGACAGGTGGTTTTCTACAACAGCAGTGGTTCGAAAAACTGACAAGTCTGAAAGTGTACAAATAGAACCAAATGGATATGAGTCCATTTGGTTACATTTGCGGGGACTGGCATGACAACTAAATTGGGAAGAAAATGTAATAGTTGAACTAATAGCTTCTCCTGCCGCCCAACACTATTGACTAATTATAATTTAAAGTGCTTAGGATAGATTCTTTGTATAGGTTGAATATAATAAAACTACATGTTCATTCAAGTTGATTTGTTATATATACATTTTTAGAAATTTCAGCAAATAGTTGGACCTTTCTAAACGTTGAGGGAAATTCCGTAAATTGCCTTTATGAATCAAATTTTAGAGGCTTTAGCAGTGCCTAAAATATATATAAAACCATATATACCTGTTTCTCCTGACTCCTGATCACTTGATCAGCCAAACAAAGTATTTTAAACACTTAAAGCCAATATAATTCATTGCCGGAGTTCCCAGGTGTCTATACTTAACCCCTACTTTTTTCCCCCTACACCAAATATCTTTGGTGAAAATAGCCGTTCTACAAGCTCACAACGAATTGTGTTGTGAGGTTGTAGATCTGTTCTTTTGGATGATCGTTCACCCCAGAATAGGGACACGTGGTTCACGTGGTTAATGCGAAAAATGAAAAAGCCTATAGGGCTATGTAATGTAGGGGGTTTGTAACAACTATGGTTAAAATGTATTTGTAATCATGTTTACATTGTATTTCATTCATTCTGTTGAATTTTAATCAGGTGTGTATTTTGGGGGGCTCTTTGCCACCCCACAGTTAGTGTCCCGCGTGGGGTCCAATCCCAACTTTGGGAACCCCTGTGTTACATATTAGTATATTATGCTCACAGAAAAAAAAATCATGAACAGAAAAGAATAGTTAGCGTTGCCCGAGGGTCATGCAAAAAAATAAACATATGTTCTGAATAGTCAATCCATTGTAATGGGTGCCGACTAGCATGAGAGATCAACATAAATAGCCAACGCCTATGGCTGCAAATCTTATGATAACATGGCGCTGTTCTAACAGAGAACAAAGGACTTGCATAGAATGAATGAATGTAGTTTTGAGACATCATGATGGCTAGTCTCCATTATGGATTTAGCACCTTTAAATTACGTAGCTCCCACTCCCGTCATGGGGAAGAATGCAAGTAAGGAATGCCGTTGCAATCTTCTCTTAATCATTCATAAAAGAAAGGGAAAAAAGTAAACTGGGAGTAGGAGCGTTCCCAAAGATTTTCTTTTAAATATGCTGTTTATTAAAATTATTATAGGCTGATTTCATAAATGTTCTCACAGTCATATGCCTTAAAGTCAAATGATTTAAGGGTTTGTCACCCTAGCCTGTGACTGCATGGTTTACCATTAGGAAACTCAGAATAATTTTGTTTTGGGTTGTTAACAACCAAAAATAGATGTAGACCTATATAGCTATATATTGTTATTTTTGTATTGCAAATGGTGGAGAATGGCAACAATACAATACAGCTCATTCTTCAATAATTCTTTGTACCAAAAATGAAAAGTTTAAAGTCAGGGAGCAGTTGTCAAAGTTCAGAATTTTGTCCAAACTTTAGACCACCTGGAAATGAACCTCAGATCCAGTGCTGTACCGGGGGCATGGAGTCAAACAGCTAAAATGTCTCGTATATCTTTAATTTTAGTGTGTGGCTATCATTTTACTTTGACCATACTGTATATCTAAGAGGACCTTTGTATAAATATCTTTTCAAAGTGCCACTTGTTTCTCAAGTATTGTCTTTTGGGTCGTGCAAAACAAAAGGGACGAAGATTCACTTTCCTGATCAAATGAGAGATGTTGCACCATCTTTACAGGAAGTCATTTGTTTTAGAGGGTTCACATTTCAGTCAGGGCTCTGATACAAACAGGCATCCCATGGTGCTGTTCTGCACTGACCATCCACAACCCGGAGGCGGAGCCAACCCAATATAGGCATCAGTTCCACAGGCCTCAGCAGATAACTTTGGTACGCCATGTTGTACAGTATGACAATGGTGCGGATGAATGGCTGGAGGGATGCAACTAGCTATGGCCAATTAAGCACTTATTTTTGTCATCGTCAAAAAGAGCAATTGGCTACAGTAGCAGATGATTGAGGACTCCCATCTAATCAGGTTGCCCAGAAGTCCAAGTAACCACCTAAAGTCATACTGTGTAACGTTCATTTTAGTGGTCTTTCTGGTACCACCTCTGGTCTGTTAGAAATGAAATTCAGTTTGAAAACAAAACAACGTAAGTACTGCTTCAAAATGAATATTGCAGGGTCCTAGCACCGAGGATATATTTAGAAATATGTGGTTTCACTTAAAAAATATGAATTTTCCAGTGCCTGCATAATTTGTGTCGTAGCACTCTAAAACTTGCAACTAAAAAAAGTGTTAAGTTGTCAAGAACACAAGTGGAATGGTTACAGTGAAAGAAAATAACAGTGAGATATAAGATATTAAAAATAAATACCTTTTGTTTAATTTAATAAGTTACACAGTATGACTTTAAAACCCTATATACTTTGTTGACCGGGGTCCCCCATGGATCTATCCTTGGCACCCTACCTTTTTTCCCTCTACACCAAATATTTTTACCACTCAATCTACAAGACCGTAACGCATCGAATTGCGTTGTGTCGTGTTTGCAGATTGGCCATTTCCGCTAAATGTTCACCTATTTTCATTGAATGTTCACATATTATGACATACCCAGAATAGGGGCGCTAGGGTTCATGTGGTTATGCCGTCACTAGTGAGGCGGTGTATTATACATTCTGGGGACGTGGTTGGAGAGGTAGAGGGGGACAAGGCCCTCTGTAGCTCTGATTGTCTACATGTATGGGCTAGTGTTTCCCTTTGTGCATTCACGTGTGATGAGCTTTCAGAAAAATCCCACTATGTGGGAAATTATGTCACCAAAAACAAAAATAAATGGAATCCTGGTGCAACTACTGCAATATAAGGGACCTCAAGGGAAACACTGGTATGTACTATTTACCTATGAGGTGTTTGGACGTGAAGCACAAACGGTGATTAGATGTCAAGATGAATGGAAACAAGCCTCCAACGGGAACACAATGGCAAAAGTGCTGGGTTTGGTTTAGAACCACTATTACTGTCTTCACCTCTCTTGGAGCTATGTCGGAACACAGTATGGTTATAAATGCAACAGTACAAGTTTTCTATATATACAAAATTGGTACATTTATATACACGATTAGCCGAGTTTTGTGCATGAATGAATTGAAGCCAAATACTCACACTTGATCATTCTTAATCCTGACAAATCTTGTGATTTGCTTCTGGACAGTGTTGTTGTTCGTCTTTTAACCCACTTCACTTCAACTTTTACAGTGAACAAATTATCCACTAAAACATTTTTACAGGTCTTTCAGAGGACTGCACTTTTTACAAGCTTTAATGTAGGCTTGATGGCGAATTGTATTGATTGTGTAATAAATATAATTGTGTTTACCTTTCGCTTTCCACCACGTGTTATATGACTATGGTTACTGCTCGCTCGGGTAGGTTCTGTCGTTAGCTAGTTTACTATCAACTCTCTTTAAGAAGTGTTAAAAGTAGAGATTTGGAGAAATGCCCACTTCCATTGGAGCCAGCTACAAAGTGGATGGAAAAGGCAATGTCAAGGGAAGGCTTTGATAACCATATATGGTAGTGTATATTAATGTATCCATAAATAATATCAATATTTTTTGGCGCGTTCTTAATAATAATAAAAAACTAGTGTTTATAAAGTTATTCACAGTATTTCTCAGTATACTCAGGTGCTTAAGAGAACGTTTCCTCACAAAGAGGAACTGGAATGAACATGATCATACATCCCTCATAGGCAAAGAACGACAGGCCACCGTTAGGCTGATTGTGACTGATTCATTCTGTGACTAAATTACCGTTTTGCGTTCCTCATGTTTACAAGGAGTGACTTTTTCATCTCGGTCTCAGCCAATGAAATCATCAGAATCTGATGAGACTAATTAGGAGCGCCAAGACAATGTTGTGCTATTTCGGCACTTGAGGACCACGGTAGTAAGTCACATTCGTTCACATTCTTATGACCCCTCATGTTTTTTTATCATAATAATAATATTTTTTCTTATTCTATGCTTATAGAAGACATTTGTAAAAATAAAAAAAGAGTAAAACTAAGGGAAGAATATATATATTAACATTGTTAACCGGTTGTGAGTGTGACAGACTTTGTCTGCATAGAGTAAAGGGACATTTAACAGCCCTGCCTTCCTTAGAGCACTCAAAGCTTTTATCCTGACTTCCTGATCTGGTTCTGGGGGGTGGGGTCCCTCTCTATGAATGGGAATGATTAGAATGACATAGACAGGTATGACATGGGCCCACTGGTATATTTCCTGCTCCATAGTTCCAGACTTGCACTTCTGTGACCACCTGAGTCCGTCTGCTTGCGGGGGGGCTTTTGCTTTTTGCTGACCTCCCACTTGAAGTCCTCTATGGGCTGAGGGCTGGCAGGGCTGCCCGACCCTTCTGGTGTCCCCTCTGGGGTGCCCTCGATTATCTCGATGCGGGGTGGGGCCATCAGGTCTATGATGCTGAACGGGGCCGGCTCTGGCTGGCACATTATGGACTTGTCCACCGTATTCTGCCGGACGGGCCAACTGGAGCCGGCTTGGATCCCCACCGACACGCGGTCGTCCGTCTGCGTGGTGCTGTCGCTGCCATTCTCGCGGCACAGCGTCCACATGTTGTAGCACTGGGTGAAGTTGAAGAAGTTACTGTTGAAGGTCTTCAGCTCGCCGCACACGTCCCGACGGAGCTCCGCGAGCTCGTACCGCATGGCCGAGATCTCGTCCTTCCACTGCATGTTGAACGCGGCCACCATGTTGGCGGACTCCTTGAAGGCCTGGATGGCCTGGGGGACGGACGGCTCGGAGGCGGCTATTGGCGAGGGACAGGCCGGGACCCTGTATGAAGGCGGGGACGGCGGCGGTACAGAGACCGCCGTGACTGTGGAGCTGGTACTGTGTTGGCTGCGAGCGGCAATCGTCTCTCGCTCCAGCCTCTCTAGTTCCATGTAGGCGGAGGAGCTGGCCCCGTCGTCGTCTTCTATCATGTCTTCATTTAGTAAAGACGTGCCATCCAGCACATCATATCCCTCTGGAAGACAGATGTGAATATGCAAATACAGGGACATTCAAAGAAAAAGAACAGCCGGAGTGACCACATATCTACGGAAATGCATACAGTATGTGAGTAGCGAGTTGCTTGGAAGACAGGACCCCGGATAATGCTAAAGTTTGGAACATGAAATGTTTTGTCAAAATGTTACAGCAAATGCTTGCTGGCTGAGGTGAAAGCTTGTAGTATATTGTTGTGTCTGTCTCTTTCTCTAAATGCCCAATTAACCCCAATTAATGATGGTGAATGAGAGCTGTATACCAACAGTTAGTACAAGGCAGAATATGCACACTCGCATTATTATTGAGTGTCTTTAGACTCACATACTGTAGGCTTTTCGTGGTGTTTTGTACACTGCCTTCTCAGTCATGTCAAGGAACACCAACCTTTGCATGCCTTTCCATCTTTTCACTGCACAACACAGCATGAAATGGAGTGAAACATAAATCACGTCACACTTAATTCGCAAATCCATTTTCAGAGTGTCTCTTGCAAAACTTAGCTCTCGAGACAATGTTCTCGAGACACTTAAGCCCACACTTAAGCCCTATTCTCAAACATTTGAAACAATGTGTCAATATGTCAATAACAGCTGATCTACAAGCTCACAACATTTTTCATTGTGAGCTTGTAGAGTTATTATATTTTCTAAGATTTTCACCTATAAGGACAGGCCCAAAACCATGGGGACACCCGGGTTAAAGTGTTTGAATTTGTGTCATTTTGTTGTGCAAAGGAAAAGATGTAAAGGGAATATATAGAATAATCACAACCCAGTGGGGCGAGAAGATATGAACCCTATTGAACATATCAGGCCCATCGCCACAAGGCTGACTGGACCGCGTGGAGAAACCCAGTGGGGGGTGGGGGGAAATGGCTCCACCCCCTACGAGGCTGCACCAGGGAGAGGCTGCAATCCCACAGTCAAAGACAGCTGAATGCCAAGAGTTACACTTTGCCACACAGGGCCGCCATTTATGTCAGGCTCAACTTTTATGGAAATAAAATAAATAAAAAACGAACTAAAATAAAACAAAAACGTTCACACAGCTACAGTGGACGTGCTGCTCTCACAGATGACTGGAGACAGTTGGCAATATGATAAAACATTCAGTGCTATTTTATGGTTGCGATATGAACACATCACATATAGTTTGAGATAGATTGAGGTACAGCTGTATCATACATTTACACTGAAAATATAGACAACTTGGTAAACAACTCGCAGAAGCCAGTGGGGAGGCGATGTGTGAACAATATTTATGATGATAACTATTATGCATATCAACGGTGTATGTTGGGTTAAAAGTAAAACATAGCTAAAGTATAGAACCCACACACACTGAGCTGTGGTTTAGCAAAAGATCCGACAATGTTTCAATGAATAATAGTGGATCTTCGTCAAAATCCATTCCAAACCCATTCTGTTTTCTGGGTTTGTACATAATATTTGCCTTGTGATGTGATCAGTTTGAGTTAATTAAACTGAACCAGCTGGAGTAGATATATGAGAGCAATCTCTGATGTAATCATTTAGTTAGCATAACCTTTTCTTCTATGTGTGTTTTCTTAACACCTAGTCAATAACAGCACATATAACAGGAATTGTCCACTATAGGAGTGACACACTAGATACACACTAGATAGCAGCTGATGGGTCTACAGAATACAGTACAGTATATGGAAGTGCTGAACAGTTCATACTAAGAACCCTAGAGTAACTGTTCTGGCGTGAACATTCTGTGATAATAGAAGATCTACAAGCTCTTGTAGATCGGCTATTTTCAACGAGGATACTTAAGTGTACAGTGACCAAAGGAGGTCTACTATCGACTCATGGTGGACTCTGGTCAACAATTTTTTTTAGTGATTAACTGGTTAATTGGCCTGACGAAGATCACTGCGGATCAGACTGTTGTCAGATGTTTTGCTAAATAATGAAGTTTAAACCATAGCTCACATAGTGTGTGGGTTCTATCCTTAAACTATGACCAACAAGATTTAGTATATTGTCAAGAATCAGTAAAATGTGTCAAATCATACAGGACGAGGCGCTCAACAAAGCCTGTGGGTTCTGCGAGTTGTTTGGACCACTGTTTGCTTGCTTAAATATAACATAACGGGACTTTTTCTACTTCGCTAAAAAAGTGGTGTGTTTTTATTTTTACTGAGAAGGCAGTGCAAAAAACACACATATACATAGATATATGTATGCGTGTCAACGTTAAAAAATACCTGCGACAATCATCACTGAGGCCTCCAGCTGTTCTTTCCCCCTGGTTATCCTTCAAGAGATGGGTGGACAAAAGGTGAGGGGCTTTGCTGTTCATCTGCCCTACGGCGCACCACCCAAGGGCTTCTCCCTGCTAGCCTCACCTGGGGTTTGGTTCGGTAAGCCACTTTCAATTCAGTTCTTAACCACATGAACCCTATCGTCCCTATTCTGAGCATATCATAACAGGAAAACATTAAGGGAAAATAGGCTCAGTGAAAATAGGGCGAACATTTGTCGGCTACTTTCACTATTTGACGCCCAACAATGTATATAGGGTTTAACCTCGTGAATCCTATATACTTCAGGGTCCTCCAGGGGTCAGCCGTTGGACCCCTCCCTTTTCCCCCCTCTACACCAAATCTCTTTGCTGAAGATAACCTATCTACAAGCTCACAACGTGTCCTGTCACAACATGTTGTGAGCTTGTAGATTGGTTATTTTTGTGGAAGTTTGCCTATTATGACATGCCCAGGACAGGGATGCTTCATGTGCTGAAGTTGTTAATCGATATTAGGTCCTTTATTTGATTTTTACTTAAGTATTTACTTTTTCCCCAGGCCATTATAACACTACACAGCAAAGGTTGACACCAGGAATATTATCTGCAGTATGGATTGATCAGGTGGTGATCACCCTCAATGGGAACTATCCATTTGAGCCGCCATAGCGTTGTCTGAAATATTGTCCTTGATGATGCACAAGGCCTTTCATAACAAGTCAACTGCTATTGTGAGCCCACTGGGAGCTGACAGAATTGGAGCAGAGACAGAGTTCAGCAGGTAAAGACGGTGGGATTGGAGGACACTCCTTTAATCCTCTGCAGTTCAGTCACAGCGTAGGCAATCGTAGATGCAAACCCAATTGAGCATGTAAGGATTACAAAAACAAAATTCCAGATTGAACAAGAAAACAAAGTGTCCCACCAAAAGGGGGGAGGAGTACAAACTAAATTGACAGAATCAAAAGTTGTAGTGGATAAAAACGAAGCAAAAAACAAAGTCATAACATTTTTTAAATGCATCTAGTTAAATTAAAAGGTGTTTCAATAGGGTTCATAGCTTTACTCTTGCAGGCATACGTACATCAGATGCACTTACAATGAGGGAGTTATATAGCCATGATGGCTCTGTTTCTGTTTGCACAAAGAACATAATGTTGACTTAAAGGGTGATTTATACTTAGTTGTGTCACACACCGAAAATAGGCAATCTACAAGCTCACAATACGTTGCAGTGTTTCGCTGAGTGACATGGCACGCAATGAAAGTATAAATAAGGCATTAGGGTTACATTGTGTTGCACAAAGCCTAATTAATATGCTTGCATGTTGAAATAAAAACAGTATGCAGTAGTAGCCTATAAATAAAACCGTAAAATACAGTTTTATATAAAACTATATACTGCACTGTAAGTAGCATGTCTATCTTTTTACATGCCATTAACGAATCATTTAATTGAACTGTTTATAACACTTTTGTGCAACACAACAATACTGAGAGCGACCAAATAAGTTGCACACTCCTGTACGCAACTTGAACACAATTGTTCACAGAACCCATGCATTTGCTACAACATGACAGTTCCTTTGTGCAACCAGCGTGAGTGTGACTTCTAGAGTTGGTTGACTTACCGTATATTTGCAACACAATTGTTTTTTTGTTAATTTTATTCTCTCATGCTTTGTGAGCTAATAGTGGTAGTGTAGGCTAATGGTTTGCTATAACAGAGCAATGGGAGGACGGGAGATGGAGGCTTGTTCAATGGGTTCACAACACAAGCACATTGACAGCCTCCCTACCCCCCATACCCCCTCATGCTTCTATCATCTTAACCCCTCCCTGCAATGGTTCACATTTGCCTCACAACACACACTGAATGCCACAGTTTCACATGCTTAGAGCAGGAGCCTGTTCCCTTTACGCATGCCATGTCACGTGACTGTGCTATGTTGCGGTGTTCTGTGCCATGTGAGTAGGTTTTTCAATGAGACCTCTCCTTCCCACACTTATCCCACCCTCTGCCCCTTATCCTATAGTGTCCATCTCCGAACCGCCATGAAGCAACTGGCCGGGAAGCTAATCGTGTGCAGGATCATGCAAAGTCACACAAAAGCAAACCCATTTGAGCGCTAGGGCCAGGAGCACACAGAGGCAGCAGCTAAACAAGACGCATCACAGTTGTCCAAAAAATTAATAAATGACTGGATCTCATTCATCCTGGCATCACTCAAGCTCAACAAGGGTACCCCACTGTACATATGTAGGTATGTCAAGTATACTGTATGTGCGCATGTATGAGGATATGTGGTCTAAACCCTTGCTCGTCTTTTTTGGGGGGGATGGGGGTGGATTTTTTTTACCTGTCGTGGATCTGAAAGTTGAAGTGACAGTGGAGGATGTCATTGAAGGCAAGCAGTCGTCGTCTTGGGAATACCCAGCCTGAATTGCACGGAGGTAACTGTGGCTTCGAGTGCGGAACGAACCAGGCAGGTCCAGGGCCTCCATGGCCTGGGATTCTACTTCGCTAAAAACGGACTCGCAAACTGACTCAAACTGCCCATTGATCTCAGTCTCACTCACCTGAGAGACAAAAACAGGAATAGCAGTCCTTAATTTTTCCTCTTCCTTTCTCTTTCTCACTTTGATTCTTCCCCTTTGCACAGTAAATAATGAAGGGGTGTTAGCATATGGAAAATACCACCATCAAATTGCTGACACTCAATCAAAATCTTGGCCAAATAAAAAGGATAATAAAACAAAAAGTAAAAAGGCAATAATAAAAATCAAAAAGAGCATTCAGGTTGATTTGGCAAAGCATTCCATTTTGCACAAACTCATGGTAAGTTAGCAAAGATATCTATGATACTACATGGGAAATAGGACAGCAGGGGTCCTTTCAACCTGGTATAAGGGCAGAAAAAGATTTAACAGTGAAAAGAAAAACACTATATCCTTTTAGCTGATTCAAGACCATACACTTTGTTCAGGTATAGCTCATGCATTGAAATCCTCATAAAACAGAAGGTAGCGTATATTACACTATTCTTGTACATGTATTTAGGATACAGCGTTACATTTATATACTATACAGAGAAAATCATTATTCAAAGCATGCAACAAATTATTATATAATATTTGAGATATGATGCTAGCACATTAGCATGTTACATGGACAGATTCTCATGAATTAAACATTTTCCATAATGGGCTATTTACCAATGTGTGACAGGGCCTCCCGTTTATTTCTGCCTGTTGAGATAAACAAGAGTTATCTTATTCCCTACGTTTGACTGTCAGTGTGCTTAAAACAAGTGACAATGCCCCCAGGAGAGCACAGATCATTCAGTCCTGTGGACAGAAATGCTTCCTCTGCAAAAGGCTTCAACAAACCACTGCTACTACTACTGTATTAACCACCTAAGCCCTAAGGTACCTTTCACAATTGCTGTTCTCTGATGATGTTTTATACATCATCATACGATGCTGTCGCATGGCGAAAATTAAATACAGTAGATTGACAATTTGTTACTTTTGAAAATGTTTGTCTATAATGACGTGCCCAAAATTGGGACACCAGGGTTAAAGTGGTTAATAATGTTATTAAAACAACTAAATCTTGAGTAAGATAATCGAGTAATAGTATTCCCTTTGTGTCCTCTTCCCTCGAAGCCTCCAGTGTCTTTCCAGTGTTGCCTCTGTGAAGTGCATATGGTGGAGACTCACCTGGCTGACACAGCTAGCCTGACTGAGGGTGCTGACAGCACGCATGTAGCTCTGATTGCGAGAGCGGAACGGTGGGGGGTTGTAGGTGGTGGCCGGGTCCAGCGATATACCAGGGTGGGGCCGTATGTCTCTCATGGTTTGCAAGTGGTAGCTCTGGCTGAACAAAGGAGAGAGGGCGGGGACACACACGCATAATCAAACGTCATGTGTCACAAACAAGTTCTCACAACTGTGTTTAACTACTGTAATTAAGCACTGAACCCCAATATGGCAACCCATCAGTAGAAAAAGGAAAAACAGCGCCCTCTGTGGTTTGTTTCCTTTGAATTTGCCTCTGGGGGCAGCCTACAAATAGGCCCAATCCCAATTGCCTCCCTCAAGCCCTGAGCCCTGGACCCTCATTGACTTTAATGACGTCAGCTGTAAATGCTTGAGGGTGAGAGGCTGCAAGGGCTCCAAATTGTTGTGAAAGAAATGGGACAGCACTTTGAAGATGAGTCCGCCATTCATGACACTTTGCATCACTTTAAAAAAACTGTCCTTATTCACAGCCAGTGCCTACCTACATGCTTGGCCTATTTATACATGTCTATCACGTCTATTTTAGTATTTAAGCTGATATTATTAGTTTCATAAATACACTTTCCTGTGTGATATGGGTTGTAATATTCATATATAATAATATTCATTATACATTTCATTTCCATATTCTTTTACTTAAATATATAGCCTTTATCCTTCCATTCCGTCTCCTTTTGAGAACAGTGAGCAAGCACTATTGTGTTTGTTGACATTCTAACCGCGATACATAACTAATTTGCATACTTAAATGATTGACGTTTGGAGGATCCCCCTCATTCCCCTGGTAACGCTATGAACTGTGGGTAATTTCTTTGCTAAAGTCAGCCAAAGTCAGCATCGATGCTGACATTGGCAAAGGGCACATAAAGGGGCGGGGCTGAGCCCTCACTGACCGATTTCAAATGGGACATCCCTCAAGCCCTCGCAGACTTCACATGAACGCGCAGCTAAGTCAGTGAGGGCTCATTGAGTCAGCAAGGGAGTGGATTGAGATTGGGCCATAGAATGTGTATAACAGGATGTTGCCCATTTGGCCCGCCCTCAGCTCTCCACTTCCTGTGGTGCGCCTGTGTTTTCATTCCCACTATTGACAATGTATACACTTTCTGAATGGCCCTGCTGACAGATTCGGTGGCGCAGCTCAGAATCTGTTCTTGAGAGATTACTTGAACCCTAACGTCCCAATTCTGTGGTGAATATTTGGCGAAAAATTAATGGACGGACTCCTGCACAGCCATGACCGTAAAAGCATTGTTGATTTTAGTAAGAAGATGGTGACTTCCATGTATATCTCTCCTACAATGTGTTACTGATTTGCAAAGGCCTACAATTCAATTCAATTCAGCTTTATTGGCATGAGAAAACATACGTTTACATTGCCAAAGCAAGTGTCAAAATATAATAAAATTGTTGAAAATGGGGAAAGTATATACAGTTGGAGGGGATACAGCGTTGTGTAAACAGAGCTATGTCACATTGTGTCTGTACTGTACAGGCTGCAATATTGTGCAGTACTGCAGCCTACTCTCTTGACTTCAACACTGGAGGAATGTGACAGCTTTGCTACAGACTTGTCAACAAGACTGTGTGATAACATAAGGTACATTGCCTGGGTAAGATGATCCACAAATATTGAACTATCAGATGAATAAAGGCACCAAACATAAACCCATTTGGTTCATGTGACACTCGGCACACCCACTGTTGTACCTGAATCTATGAGACAGTCAGTGCTCCAGTGCTATTAAGCCAATAACAAGACAAACACAGCAGTGTGCTAACAGAGGGGGTATAAAAGACATTGCAGACCAGTTCCTTCCTGAAGTTCCTGTGTTGTCCACACAGGAATGGCAACCATCTTCATATTTGGGGTGTCTAGATTCTGAGAATTCTCTTCTGGCATAGTAAAAAGCTAATGTTAGTGAACATTAGCGTTTTACTCGTCACAGACTAATTGACAGGGGAGCAGACAAAGTGCTTATATTTGTTACAATGTATAGCTCCATCAGATTTAATCCATTAAGACCTGAGGCAGATTCTACAAATGCCTTCTAAATCACCAGGGGGGATGACAGACAGGCCTCACTTACACCTTCGCATCTAGAATACAACATTGTTGGATGCTAGATGTAAACAAAGGGTAAGTGTCATGGCCGCCCCAATGCATTTCCAATGGAAGTTTCATGGTTTGACACAACATTTTTGTTGCACACACACACACACACACACACACACACACACACACACACACACACACACACACACACACACACACACACACACACACACACACACACACACACACACACACACACACACACACACACACACACACACACACACACACACACACACACACGTACGTTGGAGCAGTTGGCAATCTGAAAAACTAAAATGACACAGATGCTTTCCTGGGTGGGTAAAAGGAAGGAAAAGTTAAAAGGTTCAGTGTTTTTAGGAGCATATCAAATTCACCACTAAAAGTGAGCTCTTAAAAGAACAGAATCCCACCTGTGTGAACTGTGAAGTGAGGGGCGATCTTATCATCATACATCATCTCCTTCTGGCCAATCAGAATTTGCGTCCTCATCCTTCGTCTTCAATGTTTGTTTTAAGCAATTTTTGTGTTTTCACGAACACTCAAAAAGTTTGTGCACATACACCAAAAGCTGGTGTAAAGACACAGGAGGGGCTATTGCCCCTCAAAACCATATTGAGGCTTTATTAAGAGTTTAATAAAACTGTTTATTAACAGCCTCCAGTTAGTTTTACAGTACTATGGAAAGTCAGTTACTGTTGCTATTGTATATTCAGACTGTCTGCTTGTTCAGAGATAAGGCAGCATACTGTATCACATTGACCTGCTCACAAATGCTTACAAAAGACTCATTTTGTGACGCAAAGCCTCTGGTGTGAAAACCATTTAAATGTTAAAAGTGTTAATAAAGGGTAAGAGGATTTAAAAAAAAATACGTTATTTGAGATGATTCCATTAGACAAAAAGGAATCACAATATTCTCATGCATAAAGGCTCTCTTATTATCCACTTTAGTCACCAACATACAGTATGTCTGCTAGTTAAACAAGCAAAGGATTAGATTTCGGACCTGAACTAGCTTCCAGGTTACCTCTAGCTATTTTAATAGCTATGCCTCATGGTCTTGTTTTGCTTTATAACAGCCATTCTGGGTTACACACCGGCATTCCGAAGCTTGCCTATTCCGAAGCATCACCATTTCGATATGCCACATTACGAACCCTGTCCTATAGCCCTAACCCTCATAGACCAGTCCCCAGATGGGAAAAAAAAACCCTGTAGGCATTCTAGCAGAAAAGTACTTAATGTGTTGTTTCTACATGATTTTTATGTGCTGAATCCATTTCTGCTGTATGCTGAGTGCTACGAGTCACCGTTTTGTCAGAAATTGAGTAATTTGCATTTAGTATTTAGCATTTTTTGAAAGTTCAATGTAACCCACTGTAAACTGTCAAGGGAGTGAGAGCAGCGCTTCTTTGATGTATGTCTATTGGCTACCTGACGATTTGAATTGACGTGTCTTCGAGGTCTAATTCTCACTCTGAGAATGGCAGGAGTCACCAGAACGTCATGGCTCCTGAAAAGCACAACATCTGGATGTGTGGCTGGAGTCTCCACCAGAGCACTGGGCTGAGGGTTCCAGTTTTTTGGAATAAAACTTTCTCGATGGACAGCAAGAATCTCCACCAGAGCCCCAGGGCTGGTTCCCAGCCTGATTCACTGTGTTCCGTGATTTGTTTTGTCAAGCAAAGTGACAAAACATAGAACACAGAAAATTACACTGGATTACTCTGGAGCCCTGAGGCTCACAGGGCTTTTATAAGATTTATTTATCAAAATTTATATTTCCAGTTTTTTGTGATTAATTATGCGAATTACTCAATTTCTAACAAAACGGTGACTGGTATCACTCGGCATTTGGCAGAAATGGACTCAGCACATCAAAATCATATAGAAACAACACATTAAGTACTATTCCTCAAGAATGCCTACAGGCTTAAGGCTTTTGGCATTACAGGAACGGTCTATAACCCACGTAGTTGGAATGGCAGTGCATCAGCCACTCTGTCCCCGCCATTCTGGGTCACAGCAAATGCAACTTAATGATGATTTGTGAAAGATGGCAGGTTTTCACAATGGCATACAACAAGCTGGTGAGGAAGGCTAGCTCTGTAGTGGACACTATAGTGGAGAACCCCACCCACCCCCTCTATGATGAGGTAGTAAAGGTATAGGCATATTCAGACCTCTACGATTCAGCCACAGACTCATCCTTTCTTGACACAACATGAAATGCCTTGTCCGGACCTTTGTGTCAGTAGACATTAGTTAGGCTCCACAAACAAGATTATCTGACTTTTGACTACTGACTCCTGCATGGACTCTGGCAATGTACTGTACATCCTAGTAATCCATGTGCAAGTGCAAACCTTTACAGATGGCTGTTCTTGTGTTAACACAGTCTTTGCAGAACATGTTACATCAACATTTCACTGGTGGTAACTGTCTGAGAGTGAGTGACAAAACAAAACAGATTCTTTATGCGCGAGTCAACATGAGCGGCCTACCTTTGGGGGTCTATATGTGGTCTCTGGATGGCTGATTTGAGGACAAGGGCATCGGGCCGGACGGCCTGCTGTGGGGAAGTCTTTAGGCTGTTGTCTGAGTCGCCGCTCTCGTCGTCAACCTCTCCCATAGCTTTAACGTAGCTACTGCTACGCATCCGCCGACATGGGATCTCATCGTCCTTCTCCCCTGGATACCCACTCCACTCATCCTGAGGCACCTGTCGGTTGGAGAAACTCTGTCAGACACTACGATCTGTGTACAACTTTGTATGCGCACTCCCTAGAGGCCACGGAAAAACCTTTGCCCTGCATTTTATCCTCAGAGATGCTATGAGTGATCTGGCTCTGCATTTCAACAAAATGAAGATAATTGTTGATAAAAATAATAATAAAAAAACAGGTTTATACAGTATTAATCCTAAACATTTTGTTCAAACATCACAAACACTCCTATATGTGGAGGGGCCGAGGGGCACTTTTTCTAGTTTTTAGTATTTGTTCGTTGTATGACATATATAGACTATAGGGCTTAAATGGCTAACATTTCAAGATACTGTGTGTGTGCGTGCGTGCGTGCGTGCGTAGATGAACTATGGATATGCCATTATAAAGAAACAAAGTATCACCCTTTCACAGCACAATAGCAATAATAACAGCTGTGATTTGCAAGTACAATATCCAAGACAGATGTATTTGTGTAGCATATTTCATATACAAAAGGCATAAAAGGGCTTTTTAACGAGAAATAAAGAATTGGGGGAATTGTATCCTCAAATACAATAGTGGTTAATTAACTACAGTGCAAGAACTGAGACAGGTCAGCAAGAAGTGCTTTGTCCCAAACAAAGCTGATTCAATCCACAGGTTCACATGCATTACACTGGACCCTTCCATACTCAAAAATGCAAACATTATATATAAAAAAGAATGCATTCAATCTGTAAATAGCCCCTATAGTATTTATTCAGCACTTGTTAATCTACATAATTATACAAACTAAATACCCCCCCCCCCCACATAATCTGTACATTTCTCATTGCTGCTGAAGTTGTTTTTTGCCTGTACTATTAACAACTTTATCTTGTTTTTGAGTGGTGCAACCACTCCTACAACCAGCAATGTCCGTGTCCGCCTATGTGTTGTTCATGTGTCCGTGTGACATTAATGAGCACGAGTATGACTAGTACCAGTAGGGGCGCTGTTGTGCGCTGTTGTGCCAGAAACAGAGAGAGAGAGAGTGCTGGGGGGGGGGGGGGAGTTGCACCACTCAGTTCACACAGGTGTGTTTTTTTATTACAAAAATAAGAAGTCATATTGTATTCTTGGCTTACAGAACATGTACCACCAATGTTTCACTGCTTGTACCTGTATGAGGGAGTGATGAATAAAACCCTCTTGAATCTTGAATCTACTACTGTACAGTATATTGTCTCTGTTGGGTATACAGTGTACACCTCAGTTGTCCAAAACTGTTACCTTTAAAGGAATCAAATAAAACAAGTTTTGAGCTTGTTTGCCACATTTGATGCTTTTGTGTGACGCTGTAGTATGATCAAGTATAGGGCATTCATTTACTATAAAACGGATCCTTTTCAGCTCAGCGTTCTCTTTCATGTCACACCGTCGCTCCCATCTCTGGCCCCGTTATGTTGCCTATTGTATGTGACTGTTCAGCACTGACCAATATAATGATACCAGATTCTCACCAGAATGTCACAAAAATTGTGATGACTCAAATGAGGGCAGTAATTATTTGCAGTATGTGCAGTAAACAAAGCCAGAGTTGGGGTGACATCATCATCAATAACCAATTAGAGCTGAATGTCAGCTGTGTACTATCTTTTTTTTTAAGCTATTACATCTCTGTGGGGTGTACATTTGAGGGGGGGATTACATTACATCCCATTACATTAGATACATTAGATAATTGACACTGGGTGAAAAAATGGGTTACAAAATCGTGGGACAAGAAATTAGAGAATGAAAGGCGCATAGTTAATGAAACTGGCATGAACTCCCACACTGAATTATGAATGAGGGACTGACTGACAAAGGAGCCCTGAAATATTTGTAAAAATGTGATTAACTATGCAGTATTGAATACAACGTTGGAGGCAAATGGCAGGAAGTGCGGAGGTTGTAGCCATAGCAACTGGAGACGAACATCAGATATGATGACATGCATCAGCAAAGCTGTTAGAATATTGTATGAAGATATACAGTATATACAGTAGCAGAGCTGTGCTATCTATACCTAACTAGAAATGCACTCTGACGAGCTGCCAACTTGCGCTTCGCACACAAGTTGTCCATGAATGACCTACTTGTTCGTGAGCATCAACCAAGTTATTGAAACATCTGAGTTCTACAGATACAGATGCATACACAGTATGTCTATATAAATCCCATTCCAGATATCAACTACAACGGGTTCTAAATGTTTTAAGCGTCCTAAGTTTGTAACTCAAATTGTTTACGTCATCCACATATGACATAACCATGTGTGTTTATGTAAAACGGGTCGTTCCTGATTGGCCGAGGGACAACACCGACATATGCCCCTCTGCCAGTCAGGGATTGGCTGATGACGTAACTATGTATGTAAAAACGGTGGTTCCTAAAACGGTGGTTCCTGATTGGCTGAGGATGTCACCAAAATGTCACAATCCCTGGTTGGCCGAGGGTGTCACCGACATATGTAGCCGAATACAGTACTTGCGCCGCTCTGCACGCACAAGTAATAACAACAACAGTGCTTAATTAAGGGATTGTGTACTAATTACATGGTTCTGTGTAAACGGTTCCAAATATTTTAAAAAAGCTTCTTGTGTAGCAAAAGACTGTACAAGTGTGCTTAATTAGGTTCTGCAGTGATAAAAAGTACATTGAGTTGAATCCCGGTAAGGGAATTACTTTTAATATCCTTGATGATTAAACTCAAACCAGCTTAATTACATTTTTTTGGAGTGGATGTCCTGCCAGTATTTCAGAATTTTAGGACAAGACCAGAAAATATGAGCGTGGCCCGCCCCCTTGTGGCCACACTGTCTCCAGCATGGCCGATCTGTTTTCAGCCCTATTTTGGGGGTACTAAAAAAATCTCATTAGGGTCTTCCAACAGAATTCTCTCCACATTCTTGAATTGGTGGATGTAATTTGTGTATTGCACATGTTTGCCCATTCTTTTGATGTGATGGTAATCTCCAACTACTTAATTACATTTTAGCTTTAAAATCTCTACATAAATGAGGATAACTGTGGATACGTTGACATGTCAAATTAGCCACTGGGCCTGAATCAATGCCACTGGCAGACACAGGGTGGCTTACACTTCCAGGAGACGGTGATTTACGAGTGCATGCAACGTTACATATAGTACTACTGTACTACATTACATGTGTGAGCCCTACGGTGCAGTATTGATCAGGCATGCAGCAGTGTAAGTAGAACATTGTGTAGCTGTACCAGCAGTCCCAGTGGACAGCTACAGCACAACAATAACAGCCCCAGGGCTTATAGGTTCTCCCTCGTGCTGCCATGTTACTCACTTCAACCAATCGCAGGGCTCTCCCTGGTTATGTATCCTCAACAGTCCCATGGTTCCTATCACACAGAGCACATGCTATGTAGCAATGTTTGCGAGCCTGGAGGGTAACACTTACTCTACCTCTCCTGCTCGCACTATCTACGGACGACACCCGGCTCTGTGAGGAGAGCGCAGCATTGTATTCCCCAACATCAAGTCCTGGATCAATAGGGGACGGCAAAGCCCTGTTGAACAGGAGCATGAGGGCTTTCATGGCAGGGCGCCAAAGCTCTTCAGAAGGACATGAAGAAAGAGGTGGAGGCGGCCGAGGACAGCTACAGTATGAGGACGGAGGGAGACCTACAGCAGTGGTTCTCAAACTCTTTCATGTCAAGGACTCCCAAATTGACATTTATTAGCCTGTGGACCCCCATTTGAAAAGCTATGCCAAGGACCACCATGAGAGAAGATTTTTACGGCTCTAGCAGTGATTCTCAACCATTTAAAATTTAATTTCAAGGACCCCGTTTGACATGCATTAGGCTACCCCCATTTAATGGAATTTCTATCTCTAGAACCCTAATATTTTTTATTATATTGTAAAATCACTGTTAATGAAATGCCACCCTGTTGCCAGCGCATCATTCCCAGTACCGATAGGGTTACGTATCGGCCCCTCTCCTACTAGTAGTGATAGTAGGGGCAGGGCATTCTCACCTTCTACTAAAGCTGGGAAACCAGACAACTCGCTAGTATAATGGTCTAATTATTAGCCTATGAATCCTGCTGCCTGCATGGGTTTGCGTCCACTACTTTTTCCCAACAACTAGTATTTTTTGGTCGATAAAGTATAGTATTAGACCACGACGGAGGTGTACCGTCTCTAGTGAACTTGAGCCACGAGACACCACCGAGCATGCAAGTTGCCGTGTCGAACGTTATGGATATAATAGTACATTACACCCCACCCCCCCCCCCCCCAATGACAACACTGAGCAATATTTATTTCCCACCATGAAGTAACCCCGTGTCATGGAGTCACCAGTAGGTCTAATAACTACGGAGCAAAGACCGGCAGTGTCGGTAGGCCAATCAGAGGCAGGCAGGGGCGGGTCTTTACGCAACCTTTTCAGATTTTGAATAACGTGTTGCCAGCTTGCCACACTCTTTTTCAATGCAAAATGCCAAAATGGCCGCCTTGTGAATATTGTCTATTTCCCAGTTCCTCCTTCCCCCTCTCACACTCCATCTCCCGCTCTCTCTGTATAGAGGGTATGCGCATGACATCATCATCATACCTGGAAAAAACTACTTTCGAGCTCATACATCCAAACAGAAAAGTCCCATTTGATTGCATTAAATTACTTTAAACATTAAATTCACTCACTTTGCTACTCGATCTGCTATTCACTTTATGCATGCGCATACCCTCTGATAGTGTACCTCTCTCCCTCTCTACATTGGTTCACAGTAGCATTTGGGGAACCTTGCTAGCGTCATTATGTTCAAATGCAGTAGGGCTATTAATTGGCCACGATTTTAATTTGCACTGTAATTGGCACTGAATGATTTGCCTGTGACTGTGGCTGTGGGTGCCATGTTTTATCTGATTGGTAACAGAAGGCAGTCAAGGTCTCAGCAATGGCAAGCCTGGTAAGGCAACATGGTAATTAGCTGGCCTGCTTGTGTCATCTTCGTTCAAAGCCCTGTTAGCAAAGATGTCATGAACATAAGTCTGCCGATTGTGCACTTTTCCTCTCTCACCACCTGGGACGTTACAGTGAGAACAGAGCACCAATGCCCAGGGGAATTATAGCCATGTTCCTAAATTACAGACAGAAAGAAAGTCATGCGAGCCCAATTACTATTCAGTTATGAGCTGGACCAGAGGCAATCCTGGGTTACTATATGAGACAGCATTCACTAGGAAAAACAAACATGTGTCAGTCAGAGCAGGAGACACGGCATACAGTATAGGCATGGCACAGACAAAACTAACACACCTTGGGCCCTATTTAGAAAATGCATGGCACAAGGTGGCACAAGAACTAAAGCACAAGGCCCAAGTGCCTTGGGGGTCTGTCCAACTCCAATTTAGCTAGTTAGATAGCAGATAATCCTGCCACAAACCACAAAGTAAGGTGCAAGGTTTAAAAGCGTCCCTGAAAATGAGTCATGGGTGTGTTCTGCGATTGTCTTCTCCAATTCCATTTAAGAGTCAGGTGCACCTAGCCTGACACAACTTTCATTTCGTTTCACTTCATTATTCCATAGAGTAATAAAAGGAACTGAACCGGAGCGACAGCCCCGCCTTTCTGCATTTTTTCGTTTTGGGCACCAGAATTTGGTGCCCAAAATACGGAAGTGCAAACGAGCGCTCAATGTTAAACCCCAGCTGCAAGTGGTTTCCTCGTCATAACTCCACGGGTCCACCTGCAGTCCCTCCTCTGACCAGTAGGGCCGAGTGCTTCAACGTTGGAGAGCCTCACTGGGGGCTTGCATTATTCAGACTGAAAGCCCTTCCCATATAGTTTCTGGGATGGGCGTCGCCAAAGCGATTGGACCAACCAATCAAAATAGTAGCAAAGCATTGACAATGAGGCCCGTTGCTAACCAAACAAACATGGCCAACGAGCGCTACTAGCATGTAAACAAACACGGTAAAATATGTCGGATTTCTAAAACCTGTCTGTAAAGAAACTATTTATCATGGGGCGATTTAATAGCCAGATCGATACGGTCGCAATTACCACAGTGGGGGCAGCCATGTTTGTTGTTTGACATCATCGACAACGGCACTGAGCCACAGTATCAGATTCACCAGACCTGATTTGCCAGAAGAAGATATTTTTTAATGGCCGTGGGCTAGCGATTCAGGGGCTGGAGCCAGGCTAAGGTGCACTGGCATAGCAGATTCAGCAATTTGGAGAAGTTGCTGAGGAAATGGATCTGCTCATGCACAATGTGGAAGCACGACAATATATACAGGAGCAGTATACTGTATATAATGAGATACAATGATGTCAGTACACACAGGACAAAGATCAAGTACAGTAGAAACAAGAGGTGGACCACCCTCTGTGGCCATGCTGCTGCTGACATGGGCATGATATATTTTTACACATGGATGGAGCCCACATACCAAAGTACAAAAAATGCTTACTTTATTTATGCGACTGACAACGTTTCGATCCCGTGGATCTTCATCAGACCATGCACCATCGAACGTTGTCAGAAGAATAAATAAATAAATCAATACGTATTTTTTTGTACCTTTGGAGTGCGCGCTCCATCCAATCTCATCCAAGTCTCTTTAGCCTAGCACCAACCTGTCGATGTGCGTATTCTACGCCCCCTCTCTCAAGAGTGATAGGTTGGCATCAACTATAAACATATTAGCATTCTCAGTTACTGTATGGTCTTTATCGCCTATTAAAGGTGGCTCTGTACGTATGTTGGGCAGAGACAGATAGAAGAGAATACCAAAAGGCTTATGGGTTCTTGAAATTGTAACAAGATTAGACGTCTTTGAACATATTAGCAACTAGAACTGCACTCTGTCGAGTGCCTATACTTGCGTGTTGCGCAAGTACTGTCGACCGCTACAAACTTTCAAATCTCAGCCTCTCTGTGAAGTAACGGTTTCAATATTGAATTATTAGGTTTAGCTGTGTGCTACGTACCTAGTTTTTGGAGGTACAAAAATAGTATTTCAATAGTATCCAGTATCCAACTATTTCCTGGGAGCATGACACCAATTTCTCGCCACGAAAGTCTGCTATATTGAGTCTACATTTGAACTCAGGAAATTCTCTTCTACATTTCTCACAGCGGTAATTTCCATTCTTAAGGTCAACAATCTTGTCCTTGCAGTCCTCATGGGGACATTCCTGGTATATGCACCTTTCCTTACGAATGTCCATGATTGTTGCCACGCTCCTAGAATAACCCACCCCATCAGCTTTGATTGTCACTATGGGATGATCAGAGTCACACTGCACTGTTTGAACGTCCTGTATGTTATTGTAGGCCATCTCCCTATTAGATTCTATTATATTTAAGTATCTTCTTTGGGTTTATCTGTTAGACTGACATATTTCTTATTTGACAACTCTTGAATGAACCTTGAACCTTTTGAACCTTGTAAATGATCGTAATTCATTTTAAATGATTTAAAAACATTGACTGGTTACGTAATGAATAACAACCAATTAAAGTTGTTTTATGCGTATGCCGTGGCTGTGTATGACGTTGTAGTAGACCAGGTGGTATAAAGCACAATTAAACAATCAGATGCAGCTATAGCACATATAGCATTGGATAATCTAATGAACATAATGAAGTGATCTCTCTGTCCCATTCTGACGTGCACGCAGCACGCAAGAGAGAGAGCCGGACAGATATAGCCTGCAGAGGGGTCTGCTGACCTATTGACCCTCAAGAATGGTATGGTACATTCTGACTGAGACAGCATCAAGTGATACACACACACACTGCCCATGCTGGCATAATTTACATGTATGACTGGGAACTGTCCAATTCCAAGCCCTGGCCTTCATGTACTACAAGAAAGTACCCATTCAAATGGCTTGTTTCCCTACAGACTCAGAGACTCAGTCCCACAGGATACATATGTATCATAATAAAGCCTGTTGTGCCATAATATGGATTTCCATTCAGTTGGATTAAGTGTCATCGCCGCAGATCTCACCCTGACTTTGGTTATGTCATAATGTTTGAATGTTCCACTCAGTCATAAAATCATTCATTCACAATTCCTTGATCATTGATTGGAAACATGACATTCACTTTACAATAAATGTAATTATTGCAGATTTTGTGTTATGTGAAATCTAAAGCCATAATAAGTGAATGCGTACACCCTTTCCCAAAATGAACTTCAAATAGACTTTGCCTCACAACAACTTCTGGGAATGCATATTGAAAGGACCTTGCGTCACAAGACATCTCAATGTCTGCAACTTGCAATGAGAGTGACCGCCATATGGTAACTGAGCCATGCATTGCACAACGAACAGAGCTATATAATGAGGAGGCAGATGAAGCCAGCCAGGAATCTGGGAACGAGGGGATCCGGAGGGATTCAGAGGAAAAGACGGATGACGGATGGAGGGAGAGGAGAGGGACAAGGAACCAGAGTGAAGGATGAGGGTCTTGGCCACATCGATACACAGACCAACCCCCGCTGCTCTGACCCGAGCGTCCCAGGCGATCCCAGGCAATCCAAGGCACTACGACGAGAGGCTCAGGGGTTACCCAGATGATCCAACCCCCTGCCGCCTGCCTGCCACGTTATTCCTCTCTCCATCAGAAGACCGACGAACACCCAAGTCTGTCTCTCTCTCTCTCTCTCAAAGCTCTCAACAAACAAACACTCAGGAAAGTGAACCATTACATCAAGTTTCTAAGTTCATGGCAAAGAACATTATCTATCATATCATCATATCTATCAATATCATTTGATTTGTTTCATCTCTTTAATTATTGTGATCCATTTTATTAAGTTTGTCTAGCTTAGGTGTGGAAATAAATTGATTAATTAAAAAAAAAAGTCTGATCTTTGCTCAAGATTTGAAGTTACTGGTTTTTGACACATGCAAAGTAAGAAAGGCTATGTAATGGAAAAGATCTCTTACCTTCAGATTCAATAGATTTATTGAGATAAAATAATAATTGATTATTGTATATTCTTTTTAATTATTTTTATATAATTATATATTATTATTATAACCACTAATAAGTGGTTTAAACTTAAGGGTTAAATACAAATTAATCATGTGCTTATTCTTAAACTCATTTAACTGGTGCCCCTTCTAAAATTCAGATAGATTTTGACTCTTAATTTTGAAAACTTATAATTCAGATTTTTGAATAATTATTTCATAATTATTAATTCCACTGATATAAAATCTACAGGATTAAATATATAATTACTACAACGTAATGAAGATATGTACCAATGCCAGGGTATAACTGGCTCTCGATGGTGACGTAATAATGATACGTTTCAGTGTCGGGTGGATTAAAGGTAATGCCCCTATGTATACATGTATGTAATCTGACACCAATGCCATATGAAGCACAAATTAATCATTACGTCATATGTTGCCAAGGGACATACGCATCGGAGCACCGGACAAAAAACATTACTTGCACGCTCTGCTTGCATAATGTAGGCTATGTATTGAAATAAACGGCATCTCTCTCTCTCTCTCTCTCTCTCTCTGTAAAGAAACAGCAGTGACTACTTTTCAAAATTCCAATACAAGGAATCCCTTCCCACACATTTCTGTGATTTGCCACAGCTGTGGTACCCTTCTGGCTCACCTACAGTACCAATGAGGAGCCACCCACCAGGATGATGTACTGTAGTGCCTCTGCCCTATACTCAACAACAGGACCCGCTGACAGGCGTAATCCCAGCCCGTAGGAGTCGCTTGGCCTCCTTCCTGCCTGACTCCATCCCTTCAACCAGGTTTCATTCCCTAAACATTTAGCTTTTAACTGCTGGCCTGCCCTGTGACTGCTTCCACTCTTTCCAAATGTCTATCAATAAAAACATATGGTCTGGATATGAACGGCATGTATTGGACGTACAAGCCCCAGATCTTGTGATGCCTAGCTTGTAGACCACTGTATTACTGAGTTATTTGTGTACTTGTAGCCTTCCTTCTATCTTTCAAGAGACTGACCCTCTCACCTCTCACATTACTAATTGCGACCGCAGGTCACAGTTAACTATGAAATCGTGCATTTCCCGTCAATTGTTTTGTTGGTTGGTCACCCCAGGCATGACCATATATGGGAATGCCCCCATATATGGTGACATCATCAGGGATGAAGTTCCCTGATGTCATCAATATTAAGCCCGTATATGGAGATCCCTGATGTCATCAATATTGGCCAGCAACTCTACACCTCAAACCATTAGATCTCCATACAGTATATGGAGCTGATCTGTTCTGACATTCCATATGTTGATCCTTCCCCATCCATCCTTCCTCTGTCTCCCTTTTGACTGATACCTGTCCATTTAAACTCTAGATGGGCCTGCCCCAAAGTTATTAGTGCAGCCGGCGAAAACTAGAGTTCTCAACAGGCCTGAACATTAAGGCCCGGCCCTACCAGGGCCCTCATCAAACCCTGTACACTCAAGACACCCTTATATCTCCATATATGGAGCTGACCTGTTCTGACATTCCATATGTTGATCTGACCTCATCAAACCCTCTACACTCAAGACACGCTCAATATGGCCAGTACAGAATTAATTCCATAATGTTGATCTGACCCCCCATGCCAAAGTGCCAGCGCTCGCCCAGCAGTCTGCTGTCACCCAGGCAGATGCATGCACACGACCTCGCCCTTTAGGGTGAGTGAGATAGCTTCTCGCCCCAAGGCGTCTTACTGGTTGGTAGTGGTTAGTATTACTAATATTAATCTACTGTAGAGTGGGAATCTAATTCCATCTATTATTATACATTTGAGAAAATTCCACGCCCACAATGCAAATGTATTTGTCTCCATGAAGTGTACAAATGTAAACTTTAAAATCTCAGCCTCTCTGTAAAACATTGAAATTAAATACTAAAGTCGGGTTATAACTGGCTGTCAATGGTGACGTAATTACGATATGTTTCAATATTGGTTGGGTATCAGGTAAGTTGTAAATTGAAAGTACTATACTGTGGTAGGCTGGCTTTTTTACGTGCATATGCTTGGTAGGTATATATACTGATGTTGATGGTGACGTAATTAAGATATGTATCAATGCCGGGTTATAACTGGCTGTCGATGGTGACGTAATTACGATATGTTTCAGTGTCGGGTGAATTAAAGGTAATGTCTGTATGTATACATGTATGACGTAATCTGACGTCACCATCAAAAGCCAGTTATAACCCGGCATTGATACATATCTTAATTACGTCACCATTTATACCTACCAAGCATATACACGTGCATTCGTACCAGCACGACCACACTACTTGCACGCTCTGCTTGCGCAAGTAATAACAAGGCAGGCAGACAGAATGAAGTGGGCTTGAGCCCCACAAGGAGTGAGCCGACAGGTTGAGCAAGTACCCACGCAGAGGTGGCTCTTTATTCCGATAGTAATCATTTTGTCAGCTCATTGTTTGTTTCATTATGGTACTTCCAATTCCACTTGTGTATGCCAACCCTACCTCCTTGTGATTGGATAAAACCTGAAAAAAGTATTTTCTGGAGAGACAGGGAGACCCCTACAACTAAACAAACACTCCACAGCATGACAGCAATGATTCCTATCAGAATATATAGAGATATTTAATACCTAAAAATCACTTACACTTTAATGCATTGATAGTGGAATTGTTACAGATTGTGAAATTTCAGCTTAAATCTGCTTTAGGTGCTTGAAACTATACTGCCAACGTGTGTTGGTCACATATACAATGCAACCTACAGGTATGGACTCATTACTAATGCAAGGCCTGCAGGGTCCAAGTTTTGACAGCTTATTCATTTCAATTACAAGGTGCACGCAAGTCAGCCAGCCAGATGTTGAAATGTGCCCCTTGGACAGAGACCATTAGCCTAATCTGTCTCCATAACTTTGCACACACACACACACACACACACACACACACACACACACACACACACACACACACACACACACACACACACACACACACACACACACACACACACACACACACACACACACACACACACACACACACACACACACACACACACACACACACACACACACACACACACACACACACACCAATTTGGCTACATATATTTACATTCCCAGAGCTAAATTAACATTTTACCGTGTATGTGCGTGCGTGCGTGCGTCATGCTCTCTAAGCACAGAGTGGCTGGGGTGTTTGAGCCCAAGAGACATCATTTGTTTCAATGGCTGCTGTATATCACTGGGGGTGGACATACTGTACATGAGCTTGACCTTCAGATGTGTTGCAGTGGATATACTCAAATGGAGACGTCAGGTTGAGAGACAGGGTCTAGAGCAGTGGTTCTCAAACATTTTACGTACATGTACAAGGACCCCCAGATTGATATTTATTTGGCTGCGGAGAGCCTTTGGAAAAAAATGGTGCCACCATAAGAGAAGATATTTGTTGTTTAAAATGTTCATACACGTTTGTTCTATCCTGCCTGCCACACGCGACACATGATGGCAAAACAGTAATATACATCACAGAGGAGCTAAAATGGACCACACACACACACACACGCACACACACACACACACACACACACACACACACAAGGCAACGCCTGTTCTGCCTCTGACAGCTGAAGAGATGCAGCCCCCTCCCGTGGTTCTACATCAGTATCATCAAAATAAATAATAATAATTAATATCTCAAACTTATATAGTGCTTTTCTGAGTACCCAAAGACACTTTACATGGGGGGCAAGAGGAAGCAAAAAAAACTAAAGGCTATAAGTAATAAAATCATTGAAAACAGTAGAAAGAGTTAGCTATAGGGAAAGCAATATTGAAGAGGTGGGTTTTTGAGGGCGGTTTTGAAGGTTTGGAGGGTGGGGGCATCTCTGAGCATTTTGGGGAGTGCATTCCACAGGGTTGGGGCAGCAACGGCAAAAGTTCTGTCGCTCCATGTGTGGTATTTGGTCTTGGGGACCTCAAGAAGGTTTGCGTCACCAGACCTGAGACAGTGGGACGGGACATGTTCATCAAGAGCATCCTGATGTGTCCCCTAGGGTAGGTACCCTCACAAAAAACATGCAGTAATCCTGGTTACTAAACTGCCTCCCCCTGGCCAGCCGGGGCGCCTGATGGAGGGGAAAGGAACTGGTTGGAATAACGTGTTCCTTCCACGCGCTACGTCCAACCAGGGAAACTCCCCCCTGTCAGGTGTAAAGGAGCAACATGGACACTCAGGCATGAAGGAACTTCAAGGAAGCATGAGTTCAAGTCCGTTGCTCTCCCCTTGTCCCCCATATATGGGGACTAGGTTGGTGGAGGGTGTGTAGAGCCCAGGATCACATTAGATGATTGACACAGGGGTGAAAAATGCGTTACAAAATAATGGGATAAAAAATATATTTAAAAAAATCCTGATGAGCCCATCGTTTGTTTATATCCCATAACACACTGCGTATAATTGGGTGTCTAACAACAGCTGCGCAACAGCTGATTGAGTAGAATAATTGTATCCTACATGTATGTTATTTCAAAGGGGGTAATCCTGCTGTGCCTGTGTTAAAGCTGAAATCCATAACTTTATTGTCCTACCCAGGATCTACCTACCCTGGTCTCTTGAATGAGGGACCAGATTCTACCACTCTGGCGTCCCCGCCTGGTGAAAGGAGACATTGCACTATGAGATTATTGCACTGTTACTTGTCAAGCAGTAGGTGTTCTACCTGACATCAGGGTCTAAAGTAGGCTATGTAACGGAAGAATATGGAGACTAGCTACCTCCAACCACTGCACATGTAATAATAGTAATATTGTATTAAAATAAGTTTGAGATTGCAGCTTCAATGTATACATACTGTAATAAAGGCTTAGTTCTACAGCTGCACACATAGTTACTTACTGTACCTAACTATCGATAGCTAAAGTGTGGACTGGGAGGCCATATCATTAGTAGAAAGTAGCAGGGGTACCAGTGTAAAGTGGAGTGGGGGATAGGAGTACCACGGTGAGGTGGCGCCCAAAAAAAAGATACCCTCTACAATGTATAGGTTGCCCAGTGTGGGTTGCAGGTGGATTCAATCATGCCCAATCAGCTTACCTATGTCTGAGCAGACATCCTGTACGTATATTTTATAGTTTGGTTCTCAATTAAAAAAAGAAAATCCCCATAACAGCATTTGATTTCGAATTCAGCGAGACTGAACAAGTGCCTGCCCCTCCCTCTTGAACATAGACACAGCAAGTCAGCAAGCCACCACAGTTAACACCACCACGCACCCTTTAAACATTGCAGCATCAGCATCTTACTGACCTGGCTGCCTTGAGTGTTTGCCCTAAAGCCTCAACATTATTTATCACCGTTGTGAAATTAAATCACCATTAACCACTTATGCCCTACACTTACATGACTGGGGTCCCCCAGCGTTTCAGAATATTGGTCTGCTCATTTTTTCCTTCTACAACAAAAATATACAGTGAAAATAGCCAATCTACATGCTCACAAAAGGTTGCTGTACAGGGGAAAACAAAAACAAATACACTATAGCTACCACACAGAACAACTACAGCAAGAATACAAAGTACAAACAGTGAAAACAACTGAGACACATCACAGAAAAGCAACAGCGTCACAGTGAAAAAAAACATATACAAGGACCGAAGAAACTCAAGCGGGGTTAAAAGCCAAGGTATAAAGGTGGGTCTTTAGGCGATATTTTAAAGTCTTAATGGAAGGGGCCAATTTGACGTGGGAGGGGAGTGCGTTACATAATTTGGGGGCTACAACAGAAAAGGCTCGGTCGCCTCTGGACTTTAAGCAGGTCTTCTTTGTGACCCTGCGATTAAGCTGGCCCTCAGACCGCAGTGACCTTGAGAGTATAGACCTCAATAAGGTCAGACAGATATAGAGGAGCCAGACCATTAATAGATTTAAAGACAAACAATAGAATTTTTAAATCAACTCTAAAGCTGACAGGGAGACAGTGAAGGGAGGCCAAAACATGATATGCTCACGTCTGCGAGTACCTGTGAGTAGACGTGCGGCAGAGTTCGCGACTAGCTGGAGTCGAGCAAGGCAGGCTTGATTTAAACCAACATAAAGTGCATTACAGTAGTCCAACCGCGTAGAAATAAAGGCATGGATAACCCGCTCAAAATCGCTAAAGGATAGCTATACATTATGAGCTTGTAGATCTGCTATTAATGCAGAATGTTTGCCCCCAGAATAGAGACCATGTGCTTCTTAACATCTCAATACGGTGCTCGGGAGTTGCAGCAGTAAAGTGAGTAAAGTCAACCACGGCAGTGTCTAGGCCGGGGTTCAAACACACCACGGTGCATCCAGCTCTACTGCATATGATTATGAACACAACTGGCAATGTTTGGGGGAGGGAAGCCAAGCAGGGAGGGCTTGTTACTGTGCCAGTGAACCCTACAGGCTGGGGTGATGCCTGTTAGTGGGGGGGTGTTGAAAATGGGAGCAGTAGGATCTAGGATGGGGCACTGTGGGACCTCCCGACGGGGCCTCCTCACTGGCAGGTGTGCTAGCAGGATACAATAGTAGTGGCACTGGGGATATGGGGAGGTAATTGGCATAATGACTAAATTTGGGAGAAATGGGTACAAATAATTGGCAACTCAAAATGAGGAAGAAAAACATCTCAATACAGCCTAATTCCCGTAAGCTAGTTGGTTCCTTTATGGAAATAAATATAAAAATGCATTACTACAGAGGTTTAACTCATTTAGTCTCAGATTGAAAGATTATTTTATATATATATATATATATATATATATATATATATATATATATATATTATGGCTGTCAATCGATTAAAATATTTAACTCAATTAATCGCATGATTGTCCATAGTTAACTGTGATTAATCGCAAATTAATCGCATATTTTGTATACGTTCTAAATATACCTTAAATCAGTGGTTTTCAAGATTTTTCATATCAAGGCCCATTATTTATTCTGCATTTGAGCCACGGACCACCATTTGATGAGATTTAGCCTTCCAGACCCAAACTAAAGAACTGTATTGATGTTGGCCAATGGTACCATTACGAGAGATAACAGGCCATGTTGATCAAAATAAAATTTTTTCTAATTGTGTAGACTCACTGGGAGAGAGAGAGAGGGGGAGAGAGGCGGGGCTCACTGACTGCCTGCATTCACATGCATGCGTCTCTCAACCATTCTGTCAAACTTCACAGTGCGTTAATCGCGCATTAAAAAAATTAGTGCCATTAAAAGGATTGTGAGTTAACTAGTTAATAGTGCGTTAACTTTGACAGCCCTAATATATACACACACACACACACACACACATACCGGTATATATATATATATATATATATATACACATACATACATACATACATACATACATACATACATACATACCGGTATATATATATAATAGGAATAAGAAATACAATTAAAAAGATAGGCTGTTTATGCTGCCAGAGCTAGAGAGCAAAACAACAAACAAAACAAATAAATAGTAAAGATGAATGGCTAGTTGTACTTTTTGGCAAGGTCTAGTTGTTTTAATATTATGCATGTTCCAGCGTTGGCATAAATGCCCTCTCTTTTTGTGCCTCTGTCCAGAGTTTGCCTCTGGTCTAGACAACAACTACAGGGCCCGGCCGACAATCTGGACTGTTAGTTCACTCTGGACCCTGAAGATAATATGAGAGGGCCCAGAGGGGTGCCCTTTTTATGTTAACCTGCCCCCCAAAAATGTCTGTGCACAGTCTGTCCATGAGAAATGTTATGCTCTGTACTACAAAAGACAATAAATAGTCCGCTGGACTGTTTTTCTTTGTGTATGTCTGCCCTTGTTTAAAACATTACAAAATGGTTCAATGATGTCTGGTAATGAGCCAAACGGAAACTGGCATCATGAGTAATCTATCTAAATTATTTCACCAATAAATGAGAAACCAATATGGATTATGTCTTAAATATTCTACAGTTTTGTTGGATCCAGCAGAAAAATGCATACAATAATAATGTGTAACTTGAAAAGTTTGCTCCCGCAAATAATGAAGGTCAATCATTTATAATGCACACACACACAGACAGACAGACAGACAGACAGACAGACAGACAGACAGACAGACAGACAGACAGACAGACAGACAGACAGACAGACAGACAGACAGACAGACAGACAGGGTATGAGTTATGCCTGTTCAAAGTGCTCGTTATCGCTGGTTGCAGTTATATTTATTTTACAAATGTTCACATATGGTGGGATTTCAGATAATGGTCTACACTATAGATTGTGTGTAGAACGTTTCACGCAAATTGCTAAAAAATACAGGCAGAAAATCAGGTTTAAGCGTTTTTCGAACTGCTCAAAATGGCAGAAAATCTGAGGGTGGAGATTACTGGTCAAAGTGACAGATGTGTTCCCCATGAGTCAAGGCAGAAAACCGACTGCACGGTTAAGCCAGAACTGCAATTTTTGGCGGAAGAAGAGAAAAAAACGGACAGATAAAATAAGGGACCAAGAAGTCCCATTGGGGCTTTGTCACTTAAATATAATTATATAAGGCAACATAATGATCAGACAGTTGTAAATCATTCAACTATGTCAACCCATTGGAAACAAACTCTGAAGTCCCAGTGCTTATAAGGATCTGAGGACAGAGGCCCCACAAAGCTGACGGTGTAATTTGTTGTTATTCTAGCCTTCAGCCTCTTTTAGTAACTCCTCTAAGCCGAAACTGATTCAAAACAGAACGTAACTTTCTTCCAGACACCAAGCCAGTGAGCATTCCTCCTTGCATTGGAGTTACAGATAGGCTATTATTCTCAGTGTCTTCCCCCGTGACATTGATTCACTCAATTGATCTCAACATCTTAATAGACAATAGCTCCCTGCGGTGACCACACAAAAGGGATACCAGATAAAATATATTGGCTTCTCACACGCATGGACACTGTAATTATCCTCCAAAGAGCAAAAACGATGGCTGAATACAATAGCTTTCACTGGGATTTCTAATCAATACATCAATCATTGCATTTAACCCAGGAGCGCCTCTGGTGATCAATGGAATTGATCTCATATTGTTTATTATTATATTTCAAGAAGCATACTGCTCAGATTTGCAAATTAAACCTATTCACTCCTTTGTCCCTTTTGCATTCGCCGTTACCCTTGTTGGCGTCTTGGCAATATAGTACGAACATCTCGCAAAGCCCAGCACAAACGTCTCGCGAAGTCCTGCCTCAACTAGTGTGATCGACCTACCAGAGAAGAATAGAACCGATGCCTTCAGAGCTCAGTGCCTTCTCCTCAGGCCGTTTTTTTATTTTTAGATTATCGGGATCCGTAAGCCCCTCCAAATTGCCGTTTGTCAGGTTCCATCAAGGAGTCATCTGAAACTCTCACCTCAAATCTGGCACCATTTCCTGCGGACAGGCACTTTTTTACATTATTTATTATTCTATGCTCCGATTCACACATACTAGGTATGATCTATGATGATTACATATGGGCAGAAGTATATATTATATACAGTATACCTATTGTACCATAAAAAAGGCCACACAAGCCAAATCATTCTAGGGGAAAAATATAAATGAAAACAATCCAATCCACACTCACCTGCAGGTAGTGACAGGTCCGTAGTGAGGGCTTCAGGTCCATGTGCATCAGCGGCTTCTCCAGGTTGAGCGAGGACTTCCTGTAGGCCTCCTTGGCCTGGCTGACCGTGAGAGTGGACCAGGAGCTCCTCTTCATGAACTTCCCCTCGGGCGCCATGGCCACACTCTCGCAGGCCGAGCACTTGACATCGTTGTTGCTCTTGGATGTCTTGAGCGACAGGTCTCCGAAGTGGTGGTGGTGGTGGTGAGGGTAGTGGTGGCCGTGCATGGTAGCGTCTGGGTAGCAGTGCTCCGCGGCGGGGTGCCGCGACATGAGGCTGGGCGTGCGGTACGTGCTGTCGCTGTCCAGGTTGTCGTCAGAGCTCCAGAAGCCCGCCGAGCGGTGCCTGCTGCGCTCCTTGCTCTTGCTCCGCTTGCTGCTGCCGTGCTTGGAGGATTGGTGGCTGTGGTGGCCGTGGTAGCTCCCTCCTCCTCCTCCTCCGCCCTCGCCTTTGGTGCCGTTCATCTTGGACGAGCCCTCCAGGGAATGGGACTTGGTGAAGAGCTTCTGGACAGAATGGACGAGGTGTCGTATGCGCCCGGGGCTCTCGCTGCGCTGCTCGGTGGTGGTGGAGGTGCGCTGGTACTGCAGCGTGTGGAAGCCGTCACGGTGCAGCGGCAGCTGCTTCTCGAACTGGTCCATCAGCGTGGCGGGGAGGCGGTTGCTCTTGGTGCTGGCGTGGTGGGAGGAAGCGGCGGCGGCAGCGATGGCGGGGGAGGTGGCGGAGGCTGTGATGGCGGCACAGTCGTCCCGCATGGCGGGGTCGTAGTACTGCGAGCTGTAGTGCATTCGGGGGAAGGTGCTGGAGATGTGGTCGGGGGGCGCGGCCGGCTGCATCATGCCCGGTGGCATCATCATGCAGTCCGAGTTGATGGAGCTGCGCGGCGAGTAGCGGTGGTGGAAGTCCACGGGGCAGCTCTCCGTGGGACTGAGCAGGTAGGAGTGGCGGGGGTCATGGTGGGCGTCGTAGTGGGCATGGTGGGGGTCGTAGTCCAAACCGTGGGGCGAAGGGATCTGGTGGTGGGAACGGCTGCCCGATAAGCCCTTCATGTTCCTGGCTGGAGAGAGCCGGCTGCCTTCATTGAAGTCTTGAGATGGGGACCAAGAAGTTGAAGGCTTCGGGTCTGGAGAAAAAGAGATAGAAGAGGAGAAAGGGGGAGATATTAGTGGCATTTTTGCAGGTCATGTTCCACGCCCAGTTTCAGACCAGTAGTTTTCCGGTAGGAGACATTAGCATATTTCAGCCGTTCATCCAATTATTGGCTCAGGAATGCAACAAAAACAAAAACATCTCCATGACATCTCCATGAATTCAAGGACTTCTTGGAGTGTGTAAATTATAGAAAAAAAGTAATGTTTTGGGTGAACATAAACTATTCTGCGGTTATGGCTCAGTTTGATTTCCCATGTCTATCAAATATCAAGGTTATGGGTCAAACTCACGAGTGCTCAAATGAAGTAGCACTGTGTCCTTTTGAAAACTGTAGATTACATACAATTTCACCAGCATGCTGGAAATGAGGTGTACTGTATACCCCTGTATACAGCCCCTGTATGTACTGTATGTATATGGGATCTCAGTAGGAAAACCCTGTTATAGTGAGCGCGTTGCCATGGTGACCAGCCACGCTGTCTGTCGCAACACACGTCAGAGCGTGAGAAGGCTACTCGGGCAGGTGATAGGCCAGGTGTATTTGCCGAATCTCATACTAGGCCAGACGGAAATGATGCCGCGAGCAATCACCGCCAGCCGTGCGACATTAGGCTGACTCTGAGCGCAGCAGCAGCTGGTTCACAACGAACTGACAGAGGCACGCCTCACGAGAGACTTCGGGTGGTAACAGAACAGACAGAGGCACGCCGTACGCCTCACGAGAGACTTCGGGTGGTAAGCGACACGCATGTCCTCATCGCCACTCTATCTGACAGGCTTCTAGGATCGGAGCCGGACACCGAGAAGCGAGGTGGAAGAGAGGTGGAAGAGGACGCCACCCACTCCTCGTCCCCCTACCGCTAGTGAGAGAGAGACAGCAGGGACCCCTTGGCACCTCGGACCGACACCGCCTAAAACAAGGTCGTAAGAGAAACCTTACCACTGTTCACATATCATTTACCTGACGAGTCAAGAGGAGCCGTTAAAGGCGAAGAGACTCCGCTCAGGCTATATATTCCCACGGATGGGAAGCTAGCGAGACCCTTTGGGTTGAAGCGGGGAGCACGGACTCCATTCCCTGGATTGTGATTCACGTCCCCATTCCCAACGGACTGTGATTCACGTCCCCATTCCCAACGGACTGTGATTCACGTCCCCATTCCCTGGATTGTGATTCACGTCCCCATTCCCAATGGACTGTGATTCACGTCCCCATTCCCAGGACTGTGATTCACGTCCCCATTCCCAATGGACTGTGATTCACGTCCCCATTCCCAGGACTGTGATTCACGTGCCCATTCCCTGGACTGTGATTCACGTCCCCATTCCCTGGACTGTGATTCACGTCCCCATTCCCAACGGACTGTGATTCACGTCCCCATTCCCAACGGACTGTGATTCACGTCCCCATTCCCAACGGACTGTGATTCACGTCCCCATTCCCTGGACTGTGATTCACGTCCCCATTCCCAGGACTGTGATTCACGTCCCCAATCCCTGGACTGTGATTCACGTCCCCATTCCCTGGACTGTGATTCACGTCCCCATTCCCAACGGACTGTGATTCACGTCCCCATTCCCAACGGACTGTGATTCACGTCCCCATTCCCAACGGACTGTGATTCACGTCCCCATTCCCTGGACTGTGATTCACGTCCCCATTCCCTGGACTGTGATTCACGTCCCCATTCCCTCATGGACTGTGATTCACGTCCCCATTCCCTGGACTGTGATTCACGTCCCCATTCCCTGGACTGTGATTCACGTCCCCATTCCCTGGACTGTGATTCACGTCCCCATTCCCTGGACTGATTCACGTCCCCATTCCCTGGACTGTGATTCACGTCCCCATTCCCTGGACTGTGATTCACGTCCCCATTCCCTGGACTGTTATGATTTCCCCTCACGAATAAAAGAGGCTGCGCACCTCAATCGTGAAACTTCTCCACTGTCTCCGTCTCCCACGTCAGTCTGTCACAGTATGTATGTATGTATGTATGTATGTATGTTCTAATTCAAAATTAATCAACCGTTCTAACGTCCATATTGTGCAAGAGTGACGTCATCAATATGTCATCAGAGGTTCATAGTGTAGCCATTATTAAACCCCATCTTGTTTCCAACATATCCGTTTCTAAATTCTAACGTTTCTGAATATTCTGGAACTAAACCTTTTTTTTTAATAACTTGTTTATTTCCCACATTAACCAACACCATGTTGATTTGTTTACATAAACGATGCTCTTCTCCTTGTCCTCCAAACCCAAATGACATGCCTCTGTTTGCATGCTGTCACTGCCAGAGGTCTATTAAGCCTCACCTCAAATAAAACAGAATGACAGATGGATGCTCTCCTGAGATGACTCCCATATTAGTAAATTAGAAAGATCATCACGCAATCATTATGAATTCTTAATCAAAGAGGGGCCTCCTTGTCACTGAGACACGGTGATGTTTGTGATGTACAGTATCGTCTCTGTTGAGCGGAAACCTCATATGTCCAACCAAAACTGTTACTTAATTATAAAAAACAGATGTACTGTACCAGCTCAAAAAGCATTGCAATGCAACACTTTTCAGATTGTAGATGTTTTACTACTATACTTGTGTGTGACAAAGTAGGGCATTCATTTACGAAGGGAAAAATAAACATAAAAATCACACCGTGTGAAGCACTTATCATCGTAACATCATGATCATTTGCTCAGACACATATGACGTAAATTCTCCATTCATTGTCAATGGCATTTAATGTTTGTGTTAGGACAAAAATCTACAATACACTGTAGCTGAATATAGGAGGGGCTATGCATGATATCAAGTGAGAGGCACTGTGGCTGCCACATGACCTCACTGCTTAAAGCATGGACTTGGCTGCAACATGACGTGTGTAATGTGCTGTTTTTCTGGGGCATAAAAGTCCATAGACTTGGCTGCCACATGACGTCACGTCATAATAATAATTTCTGAAAGGCACATGTTGGAGGGGCTAGCACCCCTCAAAAACAAATACTCAATTATAGTACAGATGCTCAAAGAAATGCACTTAAGTTCACACAAGTAAATGTACTTAAGTGAATACATGCAAAGGCTGGCTCTGTTAACCACATGAACCTCAGCATCCATATTGTGTGGGGAACATTCGCCAACAATAGCAGATCTACGAGCTACCACAGATCGGCTCATTTTGGAGAAGTGATTTGGTGATAGACGTAAACGAGTGGTCAAAGTTAATTCTCTAAAAAGGTATAAGTGGTTAAACTATACTGTGTGTTCAATGACGACATTTCAGTCCAAATGAAAGCATAAGGATTCCTTGCTCAAGGTGACAAGTCCTAATTAAAGCACTACGGAGACTTCAGGGGTTTCCCTGGCTATTATGGATATTCGAGTAATACAATTGTGGGGGGGAAAATGGGAGTGGGGGCCGGTGGTTGGGTGGTTGTGGGGAATTAAGTCTCTGTAAAATTACCTAATAATTATTATGTGGGTAAAATGAAGGAATTCGTTCTGGAGGAGAAAAAAAGGCACAATTGATCACTGGTTCTCAGAGTGGGGTATGACTCCAAGGGCGTCCCCAGCTAAACATTTGAGCCATATTCTGTTTAATAGCTATTCTAAAATAACCAATGTATAAGATCACAATGCATCACAAACACGCCACGTTGTGAGCTTGTAGTTTATTTCTTCATCTTACAACAAGTTGATAAATCTTCAAGGTCCGAGGCAAAATAATTTGTGACGCGTTGTGAGCTTGTAGATCTGGTATTTTTTTATATCTATCTATCGTAACTCGAGCCCCACCGACTTCAAATACGACACACGCGTTCCAAACCACAGCAGGGGGTGCAGTGCCCGGTGTCGAGTCTGTCGGACCCACGGTTGTCCAGAACCGGCCCAAAAAGGCCTCTGCCCGGGCTCTGGACAGGGCCCCTGCCCATCGTCCATATATGGAGCTAGCCTGTTCTGACATCACAACACTCTATATTTGGGCATGCCTGACACAGAACTCCACAAGCTGGCTGTATATATACTCCATATTTGGGCATGCCTTACAAAAAACTCCATTATATTATGTGCAATTGGGCATAAAAGGGAGACAGACATAATATCTGGGTGCGGCATGCATTTTTAACTTGCATCGTTCCAAGTAGGCCAGTGCCCAATAGGCACCGATTAAGAGGCTCCAACGCATAATATCTGGCTGGCATTTCCAACTTGCATCGTTCCAAGTAGGCCAGTGCCCAATAGGCACCGATTAAGAGGCTCCAACGCATAATATCTGGCTGGCATTTCCAACTTGCATCGTTCCAAGTAGGCCAGTGCCCAATGGGCACCACTGTAGAGGTCCCACGGGCACCATGTCTGCGACCAGAGCTGGCTGAGAGAAAGCAGTGAAAGGTCCTGAAAGATACATAACGGCAAGGGCGCTTTCACACCCAAAGTTCGCTTAGGATCAAGGACCAAATGTTTAAATAGTTGCATTTTGATTTTGGTCCGGTTAGCCTTCACACATGACTTTGTTATAAATATGTAAACAAAATGACACATGGCCAGGCCATACGTATAATACTGACAGTGACAGAATAGCCTAGGGTATTTATGGAAATTACTTTCAAATAATTTCAAATAATTTCAAATAATAAGTGAAAACTGTATACTATATGCGCACATTTCACAGACACGTGAAATGCTTGCGCATTTCAGGCAGCACTAAGGCTATACAACGATGGACAGAGGAACCACACACGCACGCATGCACACACACCATGTCTGTCTGTGTGTAATCCATGTAACTCGGGAACCGTTCGCCCAACCGACATCAAATTCGACGCATGAGTTCCGCACCCAGTGCCCAGTGTCGGGTCGGTCGGAACCCACGGTTGTCCAGAACCGCCCCAAAAAGGCCTCTGCCTGGGCTCTGCCCGAGCTCATAGATTCCATATTAGGGCATGCCTGACAAAGAACTCCATGTATGGGTATAAAAGAGACACAGACATTATAACTGGGTGGGGCATGCATTTCCAACTTTCAGCGTTCCAAGTAGGCCAGTGCCTAACGGCACCACTCTAGTATCAATAATTTGGGGGTCCTTGACATTTGTGTTAGAAAGACTGCAATGGAGCACATATGATTCTGATAGATGAGGGCGGCCTGGGAAACGGCACATAGCAGCCCGAACATCTAGTTTTCATACATTTTGTTCAGATATTTTGTATTGATGTCTTATTGAGATTTTATAATGGAAGTCAATGGGGCTAAACTGGACTAAAACGTCTCACCGTCTTTTCATATCTGAGCAAAGACTAACATCATCATCAATACTTGTCAGAGATCCACATTATTGGACACACACCATTATTACCTCAGACACAATAAGGACTGCTGAAAACCTGTGCAGGCCTATACTCTTTTCCCACACTGAAAATTGATCAGGTATCAATAAGGAAATCTGTTAATAGTTGGCTATTAGTATTAACAGCAGCCGTTTTCTTTCCTCCCACCTAACAATTAGGCTCCATTCTCCTTCTCATAAAGCATGGGATGAAGCCTGAATTATAATTTGTGTTGCGCACAACGTCGAGCACCACAAGCTCAGCGCGAAAGACGCCTTGTGAGCGCGTGGTTCTGCGCGACCAAGTGTAAATCAGTCCTAAAGGCGAGATAATAGCACAACGCCTTGTGCATCATTCCACTGTAATGAATGAGTTGAGGTGCTCTGCAGCAGGAAACCCCCATGCAGTCAGGAGCACAGTAGCACACCCCCTCTTACATAATGTTTGGGATGTCTGATCTCATACTCACGGTTAAAAAAGAAGCCTGGAATAAAAATGCACCGTTGTCATGACAACCACTGCTGAAGACCACTGGGAAAATATAATAGGATTTCAAGGCTGTTTGGGGTGGATCCTGTGTTAACCCACCTCCCACCCACCCCCTCGAGACGCACGCACACACACACACACACACACACACACACACACACACACACACACACACACACACACACACACACACACACACACACACACACACACACACACACACACACACACACACACACACACACACACACACACACACACACACACACACACACACACACACACACACACACACACACACACACACACCTGTATAGCACTTTTAAAATCATCCCACCCATTTCAGTTCAGGCTTACAGTATTATCCTACAAAGAAGGACATTTAACAGTGAATTGACATGAGACGAATATACTTTACCTATGCAGAAAAAAAATAATCACACCCATTGTGAAGTGAGCGGTGCCTTGGAGTCGAGCACAGTTGACTTAAGCATGGGGGGTTGTAAATATGGTAACAGGTCAGGTGGGCACCGAAACCATCTGGGCGTTAAAAAAACACTTGTGGTGGACACGGTCACACGAACCTTAATTGCAGTGCCCACTTGTCCAGGTGCCCACATGGTCCCTAGTGGCCAGTTGTCCAGGTGCCCACTCATCCAGGTGCCCAGTTATCTAAACCCCTAAGTGCCCACTCATCCAGGTGCCCAGTTATCTAAACCCCTAAGTGCCCACTTATCCAGGTGCCCAGTTATCTAAACCCCTAAGTGCCCACTTATCCAGGTGCCCAGTTATCTAAACCCCTAAGTGCCCACTCATCCAGGTGCCCACCTGTCTTGTGTTCGGAATTGCTCTTTCCTGGCCAGTGTGTGTGTGTGTGTGTGTGTGTATGTGTGTGTGTGTGTGTGTGTGTGTGCGCGCGCGCATGTGTGCGTGGAGCGTGCGTGCGTGCATGCGTATAGTTGGTCAATGAATAGTCAAATAGACAAATAGACACACACCCGTGCTGCTATAGACAAATAGACACACACCCGTGCTGCTATAGACAAATAGACACACACTCGTGCTGCTATAGACAAATAGACACGCTTGGTCAAATGTTGGAGTGTGCATGCTTAAAAAACACAGCTCACCCACAGCTATTTATTTCCTTTTCTTGCTTGACAGGGGCTGTGTATAACTCTCCATCGCTCTCGGGGCGGAAACCTTGTCCAAAACTGCTCTCTATACTATTATAATTATATAAAAGAAATAAAATAAAATTGTGAAAATACTTCAAAATAGCCGGTCTACAAGCCACAGCGCATTGTGAGCTTGTAGAAATGTTGTGCGACAGTCTTGTATGATGAAATACGGCATCAATTTACAAAAAAGAAGAAGAAGAAGAAGAAGAAGAAGAAGAAGAAGAAAAAAAACGTTTAAATGAGGCATCTGCCTGACAGCTTCATACAACTGGCCTCTGTAACCTCCTAGCACTCAGCCCATCGTTACGGACATGCCATTAGTGTTTCCCTCTGCAGAATGAATGCACCGTAATTACCAACATAAAACATTATAGAGCAGGGCGGCTCACAGCTCCAGCGCACGCACACACACACACACACACTGTGGCCCATTACTGACTGTATACATGGAAACAAAGGTCACGCGCTGTGTTCATTCCACAGTAAGTCAGTGGTTGTCAGGGGCGGCCTTAAGGATCGGGAGGCCCCGTTCATGACGTCATCATTTTAATAATTTAATAATTTTGTCAGTGTGTATTATTGGACTTCAAAGCATGAACAGCATACACAGCCAAGTAGAAAATACACAAAAGTAGCTTACTTGATAATTTTTTTTTTACTTTAAGGTATAACTGGAAGGCAGCATTGGCTATACAATGATGCAATCGCAACTGTCAGCGCTGCTACTGCAGTGAGTGCACACACTGGGAAGTGGGAACAATTACAACCAAACAACACACTATACTACATACTACTACTACTACTTTTCTTTTTTTTCTTTTTTTTTGGGGGAGGCCCCTGGAGACTCGAGGCCCGTTTCAATTGAAACGATTGAAACATATATGAGGCCGCCACTGGTGGTTGTATTATCATCTGATGTGGCCTTTCTGTTTTGTTTTTGTTTTGGGGATTGTCAAAGAAACGTAACCCTGATCTCCAATTTGAATTATTGTCTCCACCAGGCCGAAGGTATGGGGAGAGAGTATGTTAACCTTCGGCTTTGGAAGGCAATCTTAGCCAATCAGGATGGAAGATGGGAAATGGTGCCGCTCCGTGTTACACATTGTTTATGTTAGTCACACAGATTTCATCCGACTAACATAAACAATGTGCTTTGCAGAAATCGACCTCATGGTGGCGCTATGACCAGCAGATGTGGAGGGATGCAGGGAAACTGTTTTTCCATGGCCTCTAGGGAGTGCGCATACATAAGTTGTCATGCAGTTATAGGTAAAAACAGGAATTGGCCTGTTATAGCGCCACCGTGAGGCCTGATTTGGGAAAACATAGTGGCATGTCGTCCTCGGCCTAGTGTAAATGTGCGTGTATAATTTCATGGAAATTGGACACTGTGTTGATTTGTGGCATTTTGTTCGAAATGGACCAATCATGTGAGCTTTGGAAGCCAATCTTAGCCAATCAGGATGGGAAATGGTGCCGCTCCGTGTTACACATTGTTTATGTTAGTCGCACAGATTTCATCCAAATCTCATGCAAATCGGTACACATGATCTCTGTAGTCATGTGATCAAGACGAGTCTGTTGGATTTCTCAGATTATACACTGATTGGCTAAGATTGCCTTCCAAAGTTTTCAGGAGTAGCCCGTTTTGTACAAAATGCTGCACATGTCCTGCTCATCCAGAATTATATGAGTGATCTGGCTCTGCATTTCCTCAACAAAATGAAGAAAATTGTTGCAAGAAACAAACAAACAAAAAAACATGTTTATATTACTCCTAAACATTTTGTCAAACATCACACACACTCCTATCCTCCTGGTGGAGACCTGTGCACAGAAGGGCACTTTTTCTGGTTATTATTGTTGCTGTCGGGCAGCAACCTTTGTATTTACATAACGGTATTTACATTTTTCTTTCTTTTCTTTCTCTTTTTTTCGTAAATGAATACCTTAATTTAAATTGAGTGTCACATAATAGTAGCGAAAATAACCCATACATAAGCTTACAACACGTTGCAATGCCATGCGTTGTAAGTGTGTTTATCCGCTATTTGTCGATTTCTGACATTTTTGTGTGAGTGACGGTTAAGTGTGTCTGAGGGTTTTATAAATATTGAACGTATGGAAAGTATTAACAAGAGCTTGTGATCAAATAATAACTGCATTGGATTCACCGGTACAGTTTTGTACATTTTCTGCTGGCCAATTAAAATTCCCCTGTTATAAGTAAGTCTTGCAGAGCCATGAGGCCCATATAGGGCAGGAGCCTGTTCTGCTGTTTCTGTAGCGTGAGGCAGCTTGACGTGTAAAAGTACACCTCCTGTATATGGTGTAAAAGTACACCTCCTGTATATGGTGTAAAAGTACACCTCCTGGATATGGTGTAAAAGTACACCCCCTGGATATGGTGTAAAAGTACACCTCCTGTATATGGTGTAAAAGTACACCTCCTGGATATGGTGTAAAAGTACACCCCCTGGATATGATGTAAAAGTACACCCCCTGGATATGGTGTAAAAGTACACCCCCTGGATATGGTGTAAAAGTACACCCCCTGGATATGGTGCTAGTATGTCACAGTGACTGTTAGACAAGACACAAAGACACTAACAAAAAATGTGGCCATCTCCTAGATTTGGACAGCATAAAGAGCAACATGTGTCTGACACATTCACAATGTAATACAGTGGTTCTCAAAGTGGTTCTCAGGTTCCTTGAGGGGGTTACAAATGGTCTCTTTAAAAGGTCTCTGACTCTTAGAATGTAACAAATGGAACTAAATGGACAGGTCAGGGACCAGGGTCAAATTGGTTCCATTTGTTGTACACTCTCAGAGTTATGGGGTCACTCTGTTAACATTGTAATGGAAACACAGTATACACATGAAGTAGTACCTGTTTTATGTAGAAACAAGACATCTGTTTGCTCCCACAGAGTAGTGACTATAAAGACTAATTTATGTATCATTGTCAGCCTGATCTGCATTTTCTCCCTGCAGTCGCCCCGGGATACTGATTACATGAACTCTCTGGGGATGCTTTGATTACTCCATAATCAGCTGTTTAGAGTCTAATCGCACTAGCCAGACCAATCTTTCCAGCTATTCACCCATTCATTTCAAGTAGAGTCAATCTGATGCAAATCGTTTGCCAGAAGGCAACAGTGTGGAAAAAACAAACTAATGTAGCAGATATGTACTCAAGTGGTTTTGCTTATTTTCACCATTCACCTATTTACGGCTATGGCTGAATTTGGAACCATTGTGCTATTGTTGCAGTTCACTAAAGTAATCCAGCTATTTGGGAGGTACAGTGAATTTATCTGTCTCTCTTCACAATGCCTTTTATTATCACAAGTTGCATCTCTACTGGCCAGCATAATGTTACATTCAAAAGGTCCATGCTTTAGATCAGTGGTTCTGCAGTGGAGGGCAGTTGTACGCCTCGCCGCGTCCACACTGCCAGAAATCAAAAAGAAGAAGATCAGTGGTTCCAAACCTCAGATGGTCAGATGTGTGGGCCATGTGCATTTTCACTCAGAGCATGTTTATTTTAATGATCAGTCAATCGATTGTGTTCCAATTGTCAGTATCACAATGAGAATTCATTTTTCAACATTAAAAGCAGCTTTTTCTGCTTTTGTTTTTGTAAAAATGTCATATTTTCAATCAAATCCAAAAGGGTGTTTTGCCAAGTATTTGAGGCCCACTTGAAATATCCTCACAGCCCATAAGCACTATGCGTGTAGAATATGTCCAGAATTCACGTCTGTCTATTGAACCGATTGGTCATGATTAGGGCAGCAACTATCGATTATTTTAGTGATTATTTGATTCACTTTTTTGTTGTTGTTGATTGATCAAATAATCATTATCATCTTTTTTATATTAATAATAATAATAATTTATTTTATAGATATTAACAAAGTGACACGATGGAATGGAAAATCACATTAAGTGATGTCAGCTGTTGCTGTCTGCATGACAAAATGCTGTCAAATTGTGTCATAATGTACACATTTGGTCAGACTGTGAGTCTGCCCTGAAGAGATGATTACTTGTTGGGCCAAAATGGTCAAGGTCACAATCAAGGTCAAGATGAAAATGACACAATCAGTCATGCGTTAGGAAAGGAGAGGCGTAGAGCAGGATGTTGGTGCAGGCAGGGTTTGTACTCCCGAGTCCATTCAGATATATTATACAGCTTAGGGAAGTTAAGGTGACAGGGTGCAGTACTTAGTTCAGATTAGTCATTGACGACCTTCAGTGCCAAAATGAAGGTCACATGGACAAATGTACTGTAACAGAACGTGCGCAATGATAGTCAACAGACCAGCGCTGGCTCGAGTTGCAATACCACTATGTCCATTTCGCCTCAGGGTTTCCTCCGGGTGCCGTCTCTATTAATATATACTCTAAGGTGGAGATGGACAAAGTGCAATCTCAGCTCCTAACCACCCCAGATCATCACTCGGTCCCTATCCATAACCGTAACCATACCAAACCCATGTATAAGCTTGATCATCTCTATGCTAATGCAGTCTCTGGCTGTTCACCCAATGCATAATGGATATTGTCCAGTAGGCCAAACCTTTCAATATACCACCAATGAATCTTGCTTCATTTGCCTCATGCAGCGTTCACTCTGGCTGAATTTTCACACGTGAAATTATGTAATTTACAGAGGCTCAACCAATTGACCTCTCCTTTGATCAAGAGAGCTATTTGCCATAAGCTATTTGCCATATTCTTTGCCACCCTGTGCTTGTCCATTTCGGCCAATAGCTGTCCATTCTGGTGTGCACCACAGCAGTAAGTAAAGTAAGTAAAGTAAAGCCTTAATGGATAGAGTTGTCAGTGTGTGGCAAAAATAGAAATGTGGCATGAATTAGCTTCACATACAGTAGATGACTGCTAAACTCATTACTAACTCATCAGTTGCAGTTGTCACCATCAACAGATGCTGGGTTCTCACAATGAGCTTGAGGCGTGAGGCATGATGTACCACAGTGACAGTAATAACAGATACGTTTGGGACACACGTCAACGTGCATATTTGCCAGAATCTAAAAGTTAAAACTTAATGGAAGTAAAACTTCCATGGAAGTAAAAAATGGAAAATGGAGTAATCCGGGGACACAGACAGACACACCCATAAACATACAACTTTATATAAATGAGTACATATCTTTCATGCTAAAAGGTCCCATTTTCACTCCAGAGTCCAGACCCACATTGGATCACAATTGTACTTCATGAAACATTGATGAGAGCCATCCGTTACTGCGCCTTATGCAACAGCTATATTGTACTGCGAGATCAACAGGCGATTTCCTCTCTTCCTTGTGCAGATGTGCTACCGTCAGCACCACCTCGATGCAACCTGTAAATCGGTTAGTCCTTTGAAGGAAAACACCCAGTCAGGCGGGTGGGATTAGAGGCCGTGACGGAGAGGGAGAAGAGAAAGGGGAAAGCCTCTCTATTCCCTGGGAAAGCAGAGAGCGCTGATGCTGCTGCTGCTAAGTTAAATATGTTGCCGCTGCTAAGTTGCAGTCAGCGCCTGGCCAGCTCCTCAGATGGTTGCATAACTTGGCATTAATGAGCACTCCCTCCTCCACATCACTGCACTAGACTTGCTAATGTCACAGGGAGGGAATGAAGGTGCGCATATCGCAACAGGCAGCGCTCCTGTAGCATCACAATCACTCTGTTAAGATCATCAATCACTGTGGGAGCAGCAACATGATGATCCTTTTGAAAACAATGATTATTACTTTGCATGGCTTGATAAAAAAAACACTTGAGTGTTAGTTATTGTTTTAGCAAAGAGATTTGTTGTAGACGGGAGAAAGCAGTCCAAGTACAGAGCCAACTGAGGTCCAGTTTACTATGAGTATTGACTTGAGACTGTTTAAGCAGTTAAGTCCTGCGTGGCCCCTGCTGTAGCTTACGTTAAGTCCCGAAAGGCTCATACATAGTCTGGATTTTCGGTGGTTAGGTGACCACCGAACTACAACATGACGTCACGAGCCGCGGTGAAGAGCAAACCACCGCCACCGCTCCAGCCCTTCTCTTTGTTTTAACTCACTAGCGCTCAACGTTATTTCAGCTCCGGTGGTCAGCTCACCACCGAAAATCCAGACTATGAATAGGCCTCAAAGGAGTTGCACAGCCCTCCAAAATGACTAAAATACTATTAGTACAGAAAAACAAGCCCCTACCAATGAAGTAATGTGCATATACAAATACTGTATAAGCATAAAGGGCACATTGATATTTTGTATGGTTTAATTAAGCCCAGGAATGTTTACTTGCCTAGGTTGTTCTGTTTGTTACAATTTTTTGTAATTGTCTGTTTTGTTCGTAGATTAATGCTGTACTACTTCGTCACACAAAAGTAACAAAAATAGCAAATAATACAAGCTTGTGACGTGTTGTGAGCTTTTATGTTGTTTCTTATTTGGACCGAAAAAAAGATAGCCTGATGAAGGACGCATAGGCCGAAACGTTGCCGTTTCCCTATTCAAGTTTTTTTACTGCATTTGAAGACAGTGTGCGGGTGTTTGTTCTTTTTCATTGTCGGTCACCTTACCGTCTCTTACAGGACCTACACACCTGTCGCCTGTAGGTGTGCAAAAGCCTTGCCTTTTATTTGAACCGAGAAAACGTACAAAGCCCCATCACTCCCTGGCCACCAACGAGTCTTTTATAGTAAAAGGATTGCACTCAATTTTACAGAGAGAGCGCAGCAAACGTTACAGTAAATGGGGGGGAAAGAAAATTAGACCCTGAGACACCAAAACCCATGTCGAATTGGACATACACACAGCTTTGCGGCAGTGTGTATGCTGCTATTCACCTTCTGATTCACGCCCACCCCTTCCTGCTGCTGCTGCTGCTGCCGTCACCCATTGGCAGGCCAGGCAGACACCACACAGCGCTAGTGGTAATGCATGCTACACACTCTGGGAGGAGAGGCTTCACTCACTCCTCTGCTCTGCTCCCCTCGGCGTTACACAAACCATACCGGGAGGCCGTTCAACAAGCACTACGCTGACGGTAGTCTATAAAGCCACCCACGCAAACATCGAACATTTAATACAAAGGATTGGTGTGTGTGTGTGTGTGTGTGTGTGTGTGTGTGTGTGTGTGTGTGTGTGTGCCCTCGCACAAATATGCATATTAATGCCTACAGCTGGAAGCGGGAAATATTGGCGTAACTACAATACTAACAGTCTTACTGTACCTACTGAGTTGGACAGAAGAGGGCTTTAGAACAAACAGCTGTAAAATGAGCACAGGTGAGAGTTGTGGTGGCCCTCTCTGTAGCTATCTGTCTTCGAGTGCCACTTGGCCCACTTTAAGTCTAACCAGCTATGACACAGCAAGCCACCCGTTTCAGATTAAGAGAAATGTTATAAACGCCTCTCTCTCTCAAACACTGTTCATTAAAGAAAATAGCTTATCCCACCCCTGCTGAGTCTGCCTAGCCACTGGAAGAGATTACATTGTGGCTGGCATGATGTACCTTTTTGCCCACTTTCAACCCTGTGACCCTATTACAAAATATCTGATCTACAAACTCACAACAACACGTCATGTTGTGAGTTTGTGGATCGAGGGGGATCAAGTATAGCTCGCTGGGGGACTGTTAAAGACCACAAGGCCCTTTTGTGTCAATTTCAGTTTGGCTGTCAGTGCCATCAACCCCCTGAGACCGGTTATGAACATTGTTCCACTGTACTGTAGCACATATACTGTATCATTGACCCCTGTCCACTGGTACAGCTATGTTGCTTTATCACATGCTATATACCAGGTGCACACATGAGGCCTCTGTGCTGACTAATCATCATACATCATCTCATGAACAACTGAATGTATGTGATTGGTTAGCTGATTTGCTCGTCTACATATTATGTAAAATTTCCCTTCATTATCAATGGCATTTAATGTTTGTATTGCCACACATTTACGTCATATTTGCGGGCATTTTACCTAATTTCTCATTTCATTGTCAATGGCAAATATGAGACGTGTGGGGACAAAAGCTGTATATAGGAGCGCCCCTCAAAAATCACATCATACATCATCATACATCACATTCCGTGCTCAGCCAATGAAATCATCACAAATGTCATTCTGGCCAATCACTTTTACTTTTCTGCCCTCACTTTTATCCCCAATATGTACTTTGCTCAGCCAATCAAATCATCGCTATGGGGTGATCTGCCAGACAATCAGCAGCCAATGTTTGTGTTCACACAAAGAGACAAAGCTGGGCAAAGGGGTAAAGGTGATTTTGACAAAATGTCAATTCAACTCAACCATACAGTGAATCCAAAGTATTTAATCCTAACCTTACTCTGACCTTAAAACGTATACCTACTGTAAGAAAGTGCATGACTAACCTTTACCACTAGAAGAGAAAGACACGTCGCTTTTCACATCACAGTACTATTGTACCAACAGCCTACAGCTCAACACATCAAAAACCCTGGAGATTATAGTGGATTTCAGGCACATCAGATTCCTTAATCCCCACCCATATCGACAGCCAACAAAATCCACTGCAGAGGATTTTAAATTCCTTGAAAGCTACACCTGCAACTTCCATGCAGTGGCACATGACCTAATGAATAAATCATGTGAATAAATCTTCAGTTTTTTAGACATCTGAAGAAGCACAGAATTACTGTAAACCACAATGTGTTGGCTAGATTCTACACATCTATTATCGACAGCTTTTTGACTTCTGTCATACAAACTCAGACAAAATAAAATAAACCCCTGCATGTATCATGGATGATAACATGCATCTGCTTTTGATATCCTCCCGCCGAACATTCTATTTTCACTAGGTATATTTGCTTTAGGAAGAAGTATATACAGTAGGTCTTAAGTTGTAAAGACAATGTATTGGAGTATGAGACAATCATGTTACAACAGATATAGAAGCTGCACTGTAGCAAAAGTTGATGTATCTCCATGGAAACTGCTTGAAGTGACAGTTAGGTGTTATACACAGTAGTGTTTTGTGGGAAAAAGTAACATTTCGAATGCATTTATTTGCTCACAAACAATAAATTGGTTTTAAAGGTTTTATGACATTAATTTTCATTTATTTTTGTTTTTGTTTTTTGTTTAAGGTTTTATGACCTCTACATCCAAAAAACCTGAACTTTGAACATTCAGTGGATTTTCTGTGGTCTGAAGTTTTCTTTGGGGTTTGGAAGCCTTTTGAGCTACAATGAAAACAGGCAAAACAGTGAAAACAGTGACATCTGCTGGCAAATCCCATTGACATAGGGATTTGCAAGATCTTACATCACAAACAGCAGGAGAATCAGAGCACCTGTTTGAGCCAGAAAACCCCAGATCACAGAAAATCTACTGAATGTTAAAAGTTCATGTTTTTTGGGTGCAATTGAGATTAGAAAACCAAAAAAAAATAAGAACAATTCCAAAACCTTTTTTTTAATGTCACAATTAGGTTATCGACATCGTGCTAATGCACTATAACATGTTCATACTCCATATTGGCCCATATCACTTGCTGTATCACTCGCCCTAGCCCAACGACGACCTTACAGGCGAATGCAAAGGCTCAATTTATGTAACTTAGATAGCATTTTATGTAGACATAGCACTATGCATAGTTATTATTAAATTAAAACAGCACTCAGCGACTCGCTTAAGGGAGATTGCGCCCTCTGGCGTGATCACAGAAGCATTACATCATACACTCACAAAAAATGAAATTGGTTGGGTATGACCACATGGGCGCCTGACTCCTCCCTCTCTCACAGGTATCAGGCGCGTCCTACCAGACTCGAACCGGGCATAGAAGGTGTTAAGCTCGCCAGGAAGGGAGGCAGAGGGGGTCTCTGCAGATCTGGCTCTCCCTCTGTAGTCCGTAATAGTACGCAGCCCCTGCCATGTAGTCCTCACGTCCCCGCTCTCAAACTGGGCCTCCAGCTTGGTGGTGTAGTCCTTCTTGGCCTTCCTGATGGTTCTCAGGAGTGCCGCACGGGTGTCCCCCAGATTCCCAGATCTGAAGGCGACGTTGCGTGCATGGAGAGCAGCTCGTACCTCGCTGTTAATCCACGGTTTCTCATTGGGGAAAATCCGAACTGACTTTTTTGGAACAATGTCCTCAAAGCACGTACTGTATCTGCGAGCTCGTTGACATTGTTCTCAGCATGTTTGTTTAAAGGGGTGAGGTGTCCTTCACTTCACAAGAGTGTGATTTTTCATATTGTATTCTGTTTCGGTACATCCGTACCAACAACAGAGCCAAATATTTTTAATGGCCTATTTGTTGCACCCCTTTGTAACACAGCTTCCAGGCAGTCACAGAAGCAGTGTACTTTGAGGACAATGGCGACTAATGCAAATTGAAAGCTGTTCTTCCCCCAACTCTCTCTCTCTCTCTCTCTCTCTCTCTCTGTTGAAAAGGGGTTCCACATCGTATGGAAATTCAGCGGTGCTCCACTCCGTCTGTGATACCCACTGCAGCACAGAGTCAGAGACCAAAAGAGGGAGAACAAGAAGGATAAAGAGATAGAGAAAATGGGGCCAGGGGCACCCCTCTCAAATGCCTGTGCAGCTTGCACCGGTGTATCAAAGAGCCTGTTGGAAAAGCTGAGCTTTAATGACGGCTAACCAAACAGCTAAACAGATGACATATAGAGGAGGGGCACTCCCCCTGATGCCAGTGCACTGATCCAGTAGTTGCGGGGGGGACTCTAAACTGCCAGCGGAGGAGTCTTACAAAATGCTATAAAAAGAAGAATGGTTGGCAAGGAGCTGGGCAGACCTGCCCGACACTGTTCCTTCCACAAAACGAAAGTGACATTTTAAATCAATGGGTGGAGGGATATTAGCATCGTCGAAAAACAAGGATAAGGCCTAAGTATAGCTTAGTATAGCTTACCTCGTTGCATGACCATATCGCTCAACGAAACAATGTCTTAGTCGAAGTACGGAATGTAATTTGTGATTAGCTGCATCTATAGGCTTATATGGACATATATGGCACATGCTGTAAGTTGGGCATACAATCTTACATTTAAGGCATACACATTATAGGTAAGAGACTGAGTTACAAAGTCAGAGGTATAAGCATACTGCCCTAACTCAAAGAGGTTGAACCACAGCACAGCTCACTGACATGACAAACATCAGGTTAACTCTGACTGCGGTGCTGGAGGCATGTCCCACTGAGTGGCCAGCAACAAACCCCCTCGCCCCCTATATACCACCTTCCAACGTCAGTCAGACCGCAGTAACAAAGCCCCTCGCCCCCTATATAACACCTTCCAACGTCAGTCAGACCGCAGTAACAAAGCCCCTCGCCCCCTATATACCACCTTCCAACGTCAGTCAGACCGCAGTAACAAAGCCCCTCGCCCCCTATATACCACCTTCCAACGTCAGTCAGACCGCAGTAACAAAGCCTCTCGCCCCCTATATACCACCTTCCAACGTCAGTCAGACCGCAGTAACAAAGCCCCTCGCCCCCTATATACCACCTTCCAACGTCAGTCAGACCGCAGTGCAAAACTACCAGTAGCTCCGAAGTTAAGAGTGGCCACTTGGGAATCAAAAGGTTCCTGTTCAATCCTCACCTCGGTGTGAGAATTTGTTTGTGAAAGTAAATGCTCATTATAAAGCACTTTGGATAAAGGCACTATAGTACAATACTGTAATGTTGCTAGAACATTTAATTAGAGCAGTGAAATGCTTGGTTACGTTGTTTAATGCTTGCATTGCAATTGGTTATTGTTTATTGATTTGCATTGATTACACCGGCTTCTGCCTTACCCTTTATAAGCCCTGCCATGTTCTGTAACGCTCTCTCTCTGCACAAGTAAAGCGTACACTAAAGAGCAGTCCAGCTTGTCTGTCCGTCATTTCAAAAGAACACTATACCGTATACGCTCAGGCTCTCCTTCAGTCTCCTTCAGTCTCTTGAGCAGTCTCTTGAGCAGGCTTCCAACTGTGTTGGTCTTTATCTCAATGAGACGTAAACATATGCAAATCCAACAATAACCACATTAACAACACAAACACTTAACAACACTCCTCTGAAACGGGTTGATGACTTGACTACAAGTATTTGGGTTCATATATATCTTCTTCCGAAAAGGACTTTCAAACTAAGAAGTGTATAGCCTGGTCAGCCTGCAATGACATGCATAAGATCTGGTCATCCCAGCTTATTAAGATGTTAAAGTAAAAAATATTTAGGACGACGGTTGAGCCGATTCTACTCTATGGCTCCGAGACATGGACACTTTCAAAGAAACAAGAGAATCGGTTGGATGGCACTTACACCCGCCTTCTAATAAGAGCGCATAATCTGTCGTGGAAGAGCCACCCATCGACTAATCTAATATACGGCAACCTTCCCCGTGTTTCTTCACTGGTCCGACCCAGAAGAGCGCAGTTTGCCGGCCACTGCTACAGAGCTGACAATGAGGTTATATCTTCCCTTCTTCTCTGGAGTCCTGCCTTAGGGCGGACCAGAGGTAGAAAGCTGTCGTTCCCTGATGTCATCGCTAGGGACACAATAGCACAGTAGGCAGGAACTGGGGGTGGCAATGAAGGACAGAGAAGTCTGGCGTAGCATTGTGGAATCCATGATCTCGACCGCGGTCGAAAAATTATGATGATGATACCGTATCTGCCATACCAGTGGTGGTAAAAGTACTCACATTTTGTACTTAAGTAAAAGTACCAATACCACAATGTAGAAATACTTTGTTAAGTCCGGTATTCAAACTTTACTTGAGTAAAAGTACAAATTAATTTGCATTAAAATATATTTAAGTACTGAAAGTAAAAGTACTCATTATGCAGAATGTCCAAATGTATTTCCAAAAGTATAAAAATGCTTTGAAAGCTTGTAGATGGGCAATTCAGCCAACGACTTTCAGACCATGATTAACAAGATTATCTGGTCTGATGAAATCAAAATAGAGCTTTTTGGCCTGAATGCCAAGCGTCACGTCTGGAGGAAACCAGGCACCGCTCATCCCCTGGCAAATACCATCCCTACGGTGAAGCTTGGTGGTGGCAGCATCAAGCTGTGGTGATGTTTTTCAGCAGCAGGAACTGGGAGACTTGTCAGGATAGAGGGAAAGATGAATGGAGCAGTGTACAGAGACATTCTGGATAAAAACCTGCCGACCTGACGATTCACCTTCCAACAGGACAACGACCCCAAGCACACAGCTAAGATAACGAAGGATTGGTTTTAGAACAACTCTGTGAAAGTTATTGAGTGGCCCAGCCAGAGCCAAGACTTGAACCCCATTGAGCATCTCTGGAAGGGCCTGAAAATAGCTGTGCAGCGACGCTCCCTGTCTAACCTGACAGAGCTTGAAAGGATCTGCAGAGAAGAACGGGGAAAATACCCCAAATTCAAGTGTGCCAAGCTTGTAGTATCATTCCCAAAAAGGCTTAAGACTGTAATTGCTGCCAAATGTGCCTCAACAAAGTACTAAGTCAAGAGTGTGAATACTTATGTACAGTACATGTGTTTTTCCAGTTTCTTATTTTTAATAAATTAACGAAATATTCCAAAAAACCTTTTTCCACATCATTATGTGGTATTGTATGTAGATTGATGAGGAAAAAAAAACAAAATTTAAAGTGTTTCTATTGTCCTAATCATCATTAAAATAAGGTCAGGTTGTGAAAGGGGTGAAGTGGCCCTTTAATTTTTTTTTTACTTAATTACAGTACTTGTACAGTAAATGTACACTGCACCATGCCCTGCCGATGTGAAAAGGTTACAAGACACTTTCAATACATAGATAGAACCATTGGAACATCATGGAACACAAACCAGAGGTAGGCTACTGATTACAACAACCACATAAAAAAAGACAGTATCAGATTTAATTCATTTAAAATGCCTTCAGTTTGTCAGAAAACATCCACCGTAGTCAAAAGCCGCCCCAAATGGCCAGGAAATGGCAGTAGTCCAATGCTCAAAACATGGTGGCTTTAGAGGCTTGTTGCTGTGGCAACCTTGTCTCGGCACAAAAAAACGACAAACAGAATGAGATGGAATCATATGGATAAAATGGATGCATTGTGAAGCCCACGGGTAGAATATTTATTATTGTTATATTGCATAGTGCATTATAGACAGCTGCTTCGTAGAAAGTGTTACCACAGTATTTTGTATGGGTACTGGCTATAATATTAAGTATGAAAGGAAACAATGAAGCTTAACAAAAGTTAAATTGGTATTTCACTTTAAAACACTTCTGGGGTCATTTTAATATCTACTGTGGGGTGGTTTGAGGTGTTCTGTTCCTCACATTGTGTGGGAAAGGTTCTTGGTCAGTAATTCATCTCCAAAATGGATATTGCGCAACATTTGAGTTGTCCCTGCTACTACTGAATTTCACTGCTACACACACACACACACAACAAGCTCATCCCCATTAATCAGCTCAAACTAGTGCTGTGACAACGTCCTCACCTCCCATGTCACTCTGTCTGTCACAGTCAGCTGTCACTAGTGAGAACACAGAGCAGGCTGTCACACTGCTAGCCGAGTGGAACTCCTCTCAACGGCCGAGGCCACGACTTCCCAGCATTCATTACAGATGCGCTGTGACCTCCCCTGAACAAGTACCCGAGTAGATGGAGACACATGCACGGACACACACACATACGTGAACACACACACACACACACACACACACACACACACACACACACACACACACACACACACACACACACACACACACACACACACACACACACACACACACACACACACACACACACACACACACACACACACACACACACACACACACACACACACACACACACAGTTTTAGGAACTCCAAGATGAAAATTACAGGAGTCAAAATGGAATCTGTGATGAGATGTTATACTGGTTTGTTTGGTCTACTTAGACTACTTGCATGTGCTACCTTTGATGTGGATAGAATAAGTATGGCGCTGCAGTTAATGGTATTTGTAAGTAAACATAGTATTTCTGAACACCTCGAAGTCTATCAGGCCTCTAGATAAACCTATCCATTGCTATGCAAGTCAACCCTCGTGTGCATCACTTGCCAATATCCCATTTATAGATCGGCATTGTCTGGTCAGAAATGTCAAGGAGATAGATATGCATTTTCTGCATCTGCTGAGCACAAAGTCAACAGGGCATTCATTACGTCTGTAAAGAGAGTAGCACAGTAGATGATCCCGATGACCTTGGCATACATCACTGAGGACATGTCCCAGGTGCATCCATGCGATGTATTTTCGTTCTGATGACACACAACTTCCGTGCACTACTGAATTCAACACTACAACAATTTTTCAAAAACAAGAAAGTTAGGCTAGATTCATCCTTTTTTTCTCAGAGTGAGTGTCCTGTCCTGCCCTCCAGAAACACTGAACCGCTGCAACAGCCCCTGAACAACTCGCTCCCAGTTGCCACGGCAACAAACTTGCATACTGTACTGTACGTGACAGTGTGGTTATAGCTTTAAATCGTTAGTGCTGCATGTCCACTCCACTTGAAGGAGCACTATGCTGCTGGTGAGGGGCTCCATGTTTACATCTTCTGCTGAAACCTTAATCTATGCCAAATCTCATGACTCCAATTTTGGCACATTTTCATCCAAAACTGCAGTTGGTCTCTTTCTCTTTCCTTCTTTCTTGTTCTCTTTTTCTTAGCTTGTTCTTTCTTTCTTTTTCTTTCTTTCTTTCTTTTTTCAGGGTTGCTTGTGCTAGCTAGCTGTGTGGTCGGTTGAACATATTCCCTAAATAAATGTATATGTATCGCAGAAAAGCTGGATTAGTCACTAATTTGGTGTCTTTGGTGTCTTTGGTGAAGATTTGGACACATGCTTTTGTTCATAATCGTTTCAACCGCTGCATTTTACTGTAGCTCACATCAAAATACTGCACAATCTTTTTTAAATAATACCAAAATTCTGTTGTAAAACAACAGTATGTAAAACAAGTCATCTCTTTTCCTTTGTAAGCTCTCTCTAGTGAGTATGAGAACCATTCACAGAGTATTCACTAGCATGATATGAGTGCTATGAAAACATATCCCCAGCAGTGCTCAGAATGGAAGTGACAGCAGGGGAAAAATGTGGATGTGACAAACGGAAAGGCACAGCACCAAGGAGGGGATTTCTCAAAACATCCTTTGATCATTATTACTTCCCTTTCTGTCCCCAACTCCTTTTTTGTGCTGTGATGCCTACAATTGCCTCTCTTCTGTCTGTAATTTGTCCCAATTTTGTCATTAGGCAAAAATAGGAGAAGAAAGAATATGCAAGCTCACACATTGCTTTGTATTCACACGTCACATCACATGGCATTATGGGTGTTGAAAGCGGATGACTGCAGCTAAAGTCCCTCAGCGGGATGCCTACACCCTGTAGAATACTATATATCATGAGGACCCAGGTCGCTTTGTGTCAATAGCTGGATTTCCTTTCAAAGCAGTGCACACAGGTCTACTGGATCTGCTGACTGAGGTGCAAATGCTTTTTTAACATTGTCAGTTTAAATCCAGTGCACAGGCGTTTGTCCCACATCACATCCCCTGAGAATGTCCACTGCGCTGTATAGCAAAAAGAGCATAAATGGCTTAAATTAAACCACAGGATGGTCTTCTAGAGCCCCTGAAAAATCACAGTGTGAAGTGAGGGGGGATCTTATCATCATACATACATCATCACATTCCAGGCAATCACTTTTGGCGTCCTCACTTTTTATCCTCACATTCCATGTTCAGTCAATCAAATCATCGCTATGGGTGATGTGGGTAACAATTTTATTAAATGTTTATCTTTATAACCGAAGCTAAGGAAGAGATTAACAAAGTACTAAGTAGTAATCTCATTTGCAACGAACCCGGACACGATATTTCAGCAAATCCTGCAACTTGTAGCATTCATGAAGAAGCTGTGTGTTGCGTTCACACGCATGCTGTTATGACTGCCATGTCACATTAATATCCTCCTTTGATACAGTATGAGTCATTATTCCGCTAAACGCCTACCCTGACACTACACTCTATTATGCTAACTTAAGACGGCTAGGTTGTCATGTCTCATGTCTGTTTAATGAGCTTATTATCACCGTGAGAGGTTAAAACCCAGCTTGATCAAGGAAATAAGAACAAATGGTATAAACCTGCATACATAATATTAATGATGTGTGGTGGATGGATGTGAATCTACGTGTGTGTGTGTGTGTGTGTGTGTGTGTGTGTGTGTGTGTGTGTGTGTGTGTGTGTGTGTGTGTGTGTGTGTGTGTGTGTCAAAAAACGGCTACCGTATTGAATTCGGGGACCATGTCTGGGTTTGTTGTTTTGAGCTAAGGCGTTGCGTGTGCCACACATATTGATTTTACTGCAGGGAGAGCAATTTATCAGAATTACACACAGGGGTGCTGGACACCGTGAGCATAAATAATAAGGTGGCGAGGACCTCGTTTAATTGGATGGACCTCTCCTCCACGCTTAGGAGGCTAGCAGCTACTGGCTCATTCACAAACAAGTAGAGCCATGTGATTTCTCTTCTACATCCTCTGATGCAATCTGTCACACACACACACACACACACACACACACACACACTCTCCCCCTCTCCTCTCTCTCTCTCTCTCTCTCTCTCTCTAGAAAGGAAACTCATTTGTGAGTTCTCACACACAGACAGACACACATACACAAAGTCTAGGGAGAAGTGCATGCTGATTTGCTAAACCTGTTTGTGGAAAAAGAATGTGGGATGTGTTGAAAATGAGCAGGAGGGCTAATGGAGGAGAAAGACAGATGAGATAGAGGGAAGAGGAAGAAAAAGAAGAGAGTGAAGTAAAAGTCAAAGAGATAAAAGTGAGTCTACAACGACTAAATATGTTTGCTGTGTTCTTTTAAAACCCATTACCCATTATCCATCCATAAATTCATCAGAAATACAGGATAATTGGACTGTTAGACTGATGAACATGCATGTGGAGTCATTTAAACCTTTGTTGGCAGGCCCCGACATGATCTTAGAAAAGTATATTCCATTCTTCTCGTCTTTCAGTGGGACCTAAGTAGAGCAATGCGAGGGATTCTAGCCACAACCTCTGATAAAAGGCATTTCATGTTGTGTCTATGGAGACAATTCTACAGGGAAAAGTCCAAGGACCCAATTACATTTCCATTTAAATTGTAGTGCTTTTCCACAGTGAATTGGACAGTCTCTTCAAAGTGCATTGGGCCAGTTCCAGAACCGTATTAATTTGTTCTCATTTGGCTGTGTCTCACAGTTAGCTATGGAGACAGGCTGCTTATGAAAGTAAAAACAGGATGTGGAGATAATGACCAGTAACAGGCAGATCAGCTGCTGTCCTGCAACCATTAGCATGTCATTTGCTGTGTAATGGTGACTTCTCAAACGCTGTGACAAGGCAATGGAATGGAGTTATCAGCATGACACATGTGTTGTTGTCAATAGTGAGAACATGACTAATATGTGTAGTGGTGGAAATAAAATTCTATTTTACTGTAGCCATGCCGGCAAATGTGTGGCCTCTTGATGGATTTCATGAAGTAACATTTTGAATTAATTTTCTATTAAATAGTTTATTTTTCCACCTTGCGATTGTGATAGTAATTTGTGAATTATGCAGTTTGCTATTCCTCATAGATTATCGTTCCAACTAATAGAAAACTTTTCTGAACCCAAACGTTAATTTATGCTAGCTTGTTCACATTAGTGTTCATATACTTACAGTAACTACCTCTCATGTTCTTTACATTACCTAGCTTTTAGATAGACTATCTACAGTGTCTATATATGCTACAATTTTGCTACATTATTTGAAAGGCAATTCAGCTCACCACCTGTACCCTAGTGTCCTTATTCTCTGGTGAACATTCAGAAATGATTATAATTTTAGTAACATGTATGTTTCTCTGTCGCAACCTCGCGGCCGTTGCGGTGCTGTCAGCGTTGGCATAGTTCCACGCCGTCTCTGTTGTCCCCCTTTTTGTCTTTGTTTTCCCCCCATACTATTATTATTATTATTATTTTAGTAACGTGTATGTATCTGTGTGGCAACGTTGCGGCCGTTGTTTGCGTTCGTTTCCGACGTTCTGTGCGTGGTTCAATGATTTGTTGTGGCTTTCCTGTCCATGCAGTTAGCAGCTGTTGGAGCTGCGGTCGTACAGTGGCTGGCTGGCTGGCTGGCTGCGGTGTGGAAATCAGCCCTTTCGCCGTGCGTGGCTTAAGCAGCATGACGATGATGATGACTGAATCAGACTGATGAAGACAGGGTCAGACTCCCATTGGCTTAGGTGGCGTTTCAGGGTATGGGGTCAGACTCCCATTGGCTTAGCCAGCATGAGGATGTTGACTGATGAACACTAGGTCGCTTACATTTCATGAGCTTTTTTTCAACAAAAATAGCACATTCTACACGTTCTAATCCGATTGTTTTCGACATAGAAATGTAATGAAAAGGGGAAAACAGGAGGGGGCCTAGTATAGAACGCTGGGGGACTCTGGTCAACTAAGTATAGCATCTAAGTGGTTAAACGGTACAAAGCAGAGACTACAGAGTGACTACACAGTAAAGTAAGTCCACCTAAGTCAGGGGTTTCTCAACATTTTGGGCTGGGGACCCCCAAAAATACTACACCTTTTTACCATTGGTATCACAAAATGCAGAATAAATGCAATCTGTTGTTTATCTAAGCTCATCGATTCTCTCGCTCGATTCGCTTGATAAACTGAGGTTACTAAAGTAACCCAGAGTTTATCTAAGCTCATCTCGCTCAATCGCCTAAGGGTGTACATAAACCCCCCGTATCACTACCACCAGTTGAAAAGGAGGCCCGACCCGGGATCCCTCCCCCAGCAGTCCCCTGCCCGTGGGGAGAAGGAAAGGCAAGGAGGCTATCTGGACCACAGGCTCAGTAGACAAGAACCTATCTAAGGAGCTAGCCAGCGTAAACTGTCTAAGCACTCAGACGCGGGCTGATGGTTCCCCATCTTATATGCCCTAGGATCTATCTCCTGAAGTGCGCGTGTATGACCGTTGTTCCCAACTGTCCCATCACCTAGTGGCAGCTCCCAGAACGGCGTGAGCAATTCCAAAAGATGCCACGTCCAAGTTATAGTACGGGCGAAAGTCGAAGGGGACGACCTGAAGTGAGGCTCCCTTTGCAAGGGCCCAGGATGCAGACATGCCCCTCGTAGAGTGAGCCCGCAAACCCTCCGGGGGTTGTGCTCCTCTTTCGGCATAAGTCAACTGTATGGCTTCCACAACCCATTGTGAAAGTCTCACCTTGGTTATGGGAGTCCCTCTTCTCTGAGGGTCGATGGTCGATATCAGGGTAGTGATACGGGGGGTTTATGTACACCCTTAGGCGATTGAGCGAGATGAGCTTAGATAAACTCTGGGTTACTTTAGTAACCTCAGTTTATCAAGCGAATCGAGCGAGAGAATCGCCCTTACTACCCTTCTTGCTTAGAAAGAGCACAGAAAAAGGACTGGTTGATAGGAATGACGTCTTTCCGGCTGGTGGGCTGCTTTAAAGGCTCCGGGCGGAGCCTGCAGCTACAGCCGTGACAGACAGCTGCACAACCCAATCAGTATTGTTTCGTGAATATATGGATTTATTCTGTGTTGGCACCATGGAAATGGCGCCACCCTTAGGCGATTCTCTCGCTCGATTCGCTTGATAAACTGAGGTTACTAAAGTAACCCAGAGTTTCTTTCCAAAGTAATTCCGGCAGGCACTTTCAAGAAGAATGTAGCAAAGCCAAGGCAACTAAAGACTTCGCATTTGTGGAAACATCCATCTGGACCCATTCCGGTGTACACTGCATTTTCAAACCGACCCGAGGCATATTATGGCCTATTGATCTTGCGCAAAAAGTTTGGCTGCATAATTGCGGGCGATCTACTTCTCTCTATGGCTGCGGAGGGAGGAGATCACGGCCTCCTCAGACTAGCTGGGGCAAGTTGAACAGGCTCTAGATTGGGCTTCAGCGCTCTGAGTGATGGGTGATGGACGCGGAATGGATTCAGCATGCAAATACTAAATACCACTGGGGCCTGCTTGTGGGAAGAAGCAGCATAGCTCTTAGACTCTTAGTACGGGAGGTTTATACTTAGTAGCATGGTGGTGTCGTGCATGGAAAATAGGCAAGCTTGCTGAGGGCCATGAATGACGTGTGCGACACGTCACATGACCAAATAGCGTTGGAAATGGCGAATGCGGTGTGACGATTGACATTTTGTACTTTCAGAAGAAGTACTAAAGACTGAAAAGCGGCAGAGTACCTGTGGCACAGTGACATGATGGATTGGATAGGGCTTAATTAATTGTCAGTGGAATTGGAGGTGGACTCAATCATGATGATCATGACATAACATAACTCCCCACACCAGGAGGCTGCAGCATAGATATTTAAAAAAATAGATGCCTCATTGACTCCTCCTCCAAACACAGAGTGTCTTTTCCGGGACTTCCATTATGCACGTGGAAGCTTGGCAAGCTTCCGCTCATGCTTCTGCTCATGCTTCCGATATGCTTCGCAAGGAATCTCGGGAAATCTTTCCCCCTCTCGAGAACACAAGTGTTTATGTGTCTATGGTCTGCAGCACTGGTCTGCAATAGCCTGCCAGGTCTGCTAATTATAAGTGACTTTGGGCTAGTTTTCCTGTAAAGTCGCTTAAATATTCATAGTTGCATGTTGCTTTAGTTTGGGCATATGCCAATGGTCAATGGCGATGTGCAATTTCAGATGGATTTGTCAAGCCACATGGATGAGAATGACAGAGGTTTGTTCATTAATAGTAGGATGGCATATTGGCAATTTTCACAGTGTCATGGAAGAAAGCCTCAGAAAAGTAATTTCTCCCAAGAGCAAACTGACCTCCTTGTGTGGGAGGTGCAGAGTCGTCAAACAACAAATCTACAGCACCACAAACAGACCGCCAAGAACAGATGATGCAATATTAGCTTGGAAGGAAATAATAAATGAAATGAATAGACCTGGCACTGGTCCTATGAGAAGCATTTTTAAGTGCAAGTAATGGTTCAATGATGTGAAACAACAAGCCAAACAGAACCTGCCAGTACCGTATGTCTAACAAATCATCTATAGACCAATCAGAAATACTTTTATGAAGGATAAACCAAAATGGATTGGTTTTCAGTACTTTCTCTGCATCATACAACAGACTGACAACTCAGGGGGTAGAAATGCCATCTTGGAATTGGAAGGTGCCTGGTTCGATCCCTGACACCGCCTCGCTGTGGGTCAAAGTGTGACACTGAATCTCTAAGTGGCCGCGGTGAGCAGGATGATGCCTGGCATGGTTTCCTCTTCCACGTTGGGAAGCGCCTTGGAGAAAGGCACAATGTAGCATTTACAACAGGCTACAAGCTTTTAACTGTTGCCACATGTTAAATGCCACATGGGAGTTAGAATGCGTAAAATTTGCAGCAAATACTATTTCCAGCCTTTGAAACAAACAAAAAAATAGCACACAAAGGGATGAAAATATCACGTTTAGATGAGTCTGCGCTTCGATTATGGAAACGACAACTGTCCTACTGCACGTCCTCCAACATTGGCAGACAAGTCCCCCGAATTACACCACTGTGAAACACACACCACTTAAATGATCAACTCGCCCGTCTGATGCTCACCAGTGTCCCTGTTCCAAAATAGAGCCTCTAGTCAGTTTGTTTTATCTTCCTAGGCAGGATGCTAATTGGTTGCAAAGCAACACCAGACATATCATTTAAGTAAGGTAGGGCTTGTGTACAACTTTGGACCTATACAGTATCTTGACAACAGAATGAGGAAGTTACATACAGTCAGGTAAAACTAACATCAATTGTTAACCACCATATATTGTGAACTTCTAGGTCTTCTATTTTTCAAAATGTATAATGGCATGCATGCCCAACACAGGGATGCCAGGTTGAAAGTAGCTTGCTAATTCAAAATAGCATTAAAGCATACACAAGATCAATTATAACAAACAGGATGAGACTCCATCTTGTTGGCACACTACCCTTGAATATTCAAGCTGCAGTGGCTATATTGAGGTACGTATATTAATGAGCTTTAAGTACATACTCAAACACATCATAAAATATGACACTGACCTTTATTTTTAACAGCACTTATTCCATATCTCACTCGATATGCTGCAGTTACTCTTTGTATTGTAATTGCTCTGCTCATCCATACTCGCTATGCTATTGTTGTTTCCAGGGATGAGGTGTTGTCACAAGCTAAACCAATAAGCTAACATGGTGTTTTTATGGCGATTTTGTGTTTGCGGTAAAAGGTCCCCGAGCACATTCCTTCCCCCCACGGTACAGCCGGGGGATATTCAGGTCAGTCAGGCAGAGAGGCAGCCATTCAACCGGCACATCTTTAATAGAGCTGGTAAGTCCTTGCCAATCCCCCATTTGTACTGTGGTGGTCCCCGTTGCTGCGCCAACTGCCACCGTTGGCCTGTGAAGGTGTAAAATACCATGTGTCTCCTCAAGAGATTCAAGACAATAAATAACAATACAATATAACGTACTGTAACTAAAATAATAAAAATAATAATAATAATAATAATAATAACTAGAAAAGTCGCAATTAAAAGAAAATTGCAAAGTGTGGTTGCCGCAGTCGCTTACATAGGCCCCTCCCTAATTTGAAAACTTCTATAACGCTTGAATAGTTTGGTCTTCTGCCCCTTCAATGGAACTCATGTCTTTATAAAAGATTGTAAAACATTTTACATTTTACAGATTGGTTTACGTAACCAACAACAGCCAATTAGTTGCTACAAACGTTATGCAAAGCCCGGCCAATCACAGCGGCAGTTAGATTACTCTGGAATAGCCAATTAGCTACTACAAACGTTATGCAAAGCTCGGCCAATCACAGGGGAAGTTAGATTACTCCGGAATAGTCCGTTTGTAAAACATAGATAACCAACAACAGCCAGTTAGCTGCTACAAACGTTATGCAAAGCTCGGCCAATCACAACGGAAGTTCGATTTGATTATTCGATTACTCCGGAGGAAGAAAGTGTCACAATAACAATAGTCTGGTTGCCCCTTTGGCAACCACACAAGGGGCAACCACACTAATAATAAATATAGCTGCAAAAGCTATACGCAATGTCTTCTAATTAGTAGTGAAATACTACTTGATAATTTTCACTATCTGTCGTACAAAGTACAGTATACAGGGCTTAAGTGTTTATGAACACCCAGCCAGACACAGCTAAAACCATCACCTAACCAACTCCTTTAATCCTCCTATCCCAAAAGACAGAGTCTGTCACGGCCAGTGCCTCTGATCAAAGTGGGGTGACCTGGGCTGTCAGCTGAGCAGTTGGACCAGAGAGCAGACGCTCTCTGGGAGCTGTACACAGTATGGACAGACACTGCGATTGAACTCGCAGAACTGTCACTGCACGGCACACCAATAGGCAAGTCAAAATCTCAAGGCACACATTCAAAGCAAAAATAGTCGATCATAATAATAAATAGAATGTCGATCGACTGTTTTTGACGAATGTTCCCCCAAAATAGGGATGCTGGGGATTGAGTTGGGAGAGCAAATATGCTGAAATACACTCAAGAAAATGTTTCACCGAGAGAGAAGATACTGCCAATTGAAGACCATAGACACAAATTAATATTCTGATTAACGGAATTCCAAGCAGAGCAGAAAGAAACCCAACTGGCTGCAGCTCCTTGTGAATAGTGTCCACCGCACCTGCGTTCACTCTCCGACACATCCAAGAAATATGTCATGTTCAGTCAGTTATACCAACAGGGCCATTACTGTATGAGACACTGCAGCAGCAGCTGGAAATTCAAAGTTATGTGAGAGGAAAATACTCCTAAATGCAGACCTGTAAGCTCAATTGATGAAGACGTGCAAGTCGGGAAAACACACCCCACCCATTGTGCAGTACTCCTATAATATACGTTAAATCCACACGCGTCGCATTTTATCCTCACTTTTTAAGCCCTCAGCCAATCAAATCATCGCTATGGGATAAATGGTAAATGATGCATTTATATAGCGCCTTTATCCAAGCCGCTTTACATAGATTGTGCATCACATTCACCCAGAATTCACTCACCAATGGCGGCGGAAACCATGCAAGGCACCAACCAGCACATCAGGAGCAATTAGGGGTGCAGAGTCTTGCTCAAGGACACTTCGACACTAACTCTGGGGGATCCGAGGTTCGAATTGAGAACCTTGCGGTTAATGGTATTAAAAAAACCTACTTGATTTAAGCATCTCCTGAAAAGATAAGAAAAATCACTCCATTCATTGTCAATGGCATTTAATGTTTGTGTTTGCACACACACACACACACACTAAAAACTGGACATAGGTTCTAATGTTTTATGAATACGTTGGTTGCATTTTGTTTTGCTTAGTTTGGACTCTTGCATTGCGCAAGCATATAAGAAGCACTACATGGGATATTCTGTGGAGGATGTCTCTTTGATGCCTCTTCCGGTTTTGGGTTACGACCTAAAAGTATTTATGTCTGAAACACATTGTGCATAGATGCCTGTGGGTGTACAGCCGCTTGTATGCACTTCCCTGCGAGTTTGTATTTGTATGTGTGTGGGTGTCTTGATCAATTTACCGCCTGGGGCAAAAGTCGCACATTATCCAGCGTTGGGTGACTCAGGGCAAATGTATTGCTGTAGAAACAGTCAAACCGTGCTCTCGTCTCATACCTGTAACCCCAGGCTCTGCTAGGAACATACTGCAGGAGTGAATCTCCAGGACCACAAAAACAACATAATACTGTATGTAATAATGTATGTATGTATGATGTATGCCTAGGACGTCCACACACGTCCTGAGCACGGAATGTGATGTATGATGATAACAGCGCCCCTCACTTCACAAGAGTGTGATTTTAAATGTCAAAATTATTCATAATATTTTCATTAATTTTTTAAAATGGCAGATAATACAAGCTCACAATGCATCACATTGTGAGTACAGCAATGCATTGTGAGCTGTAGTGTAAAATAAGTGGCTAAACCGTTTAGCTGGGGACCCCCTGGAACCTCTTCATGGACACCTGGGCGGTCTCCGGACTCTACTTTGAGAACCTCTAGGGGGCTAAGTGGTTAGTGAGAAATCACTGGAGGATTGGGTGTGATTCCAGTTTATAGTGTCACAATTTAATCAGATAGGGAAAGAATGAACTATTGATTAAGAGAGATATGTATATTTATGTAATGATCAAACCATTACAATTGCCCGTCCAGTTGAATGATTTGGCAACTGAAGACAAGTAATGTGGCCAGCTTCAGCTTGTGTGTGACGTCACCAGATGGACTGTCAGGAGAACTAATAATGACTGATGAGTCTCACCCCGGGGAGATTCAGTGTGATTGACAGAGATTCATGAGTCGCTGGAGTGTGGCGAGGCATGGAGAAGCATGGGTGTGCTTAGCTCCATTGGGATATAAGCAGTGGTGGAAGAAGTACTTTTTACTTATGTAAAAGTAGCAATACCACAATGTAGAAATACTCTATTACAAGTAATAGTCCTGTGTGTCCCGGACATTGTCCGACAGCGTGTCACACACACCACACTGTCAGTTTAGCCAATATAAGTCCTTAATAATATAAGCTTCACTTTGTGTGTGCGTCCACAGGATGGAAAAGTGATTGGTCCCTCTCTTCACACAAATGTGATTTCTTTTTAACATTCTTGTTTATTCTATTGTATTACGTTTACATTTTGTACATCTTAAAAAGCAATATCGCCAGGTATCAGCAGTGTTGGGGATAACAGCGTTATATAACGGGAATACATTTTGGGGTAACGGAGGAACCCAACGAGTTCGTTTGCTATTCGAGTAATCCGTTACCTTTTCCAAAAACAGTGGCGCTACTAGTTACATTTAAGACCTATATTTCCCTGTTTTTCTGTTGCCACAAAGGAAAATAATCCATCCGACCCGTTTGCGCCGTTTCTTGAATTAATTAGCTCTCTGTCGGAGAAGTGAAAGGTTGCAAGCAACACTGTCGTGTCGCGGCGTTACACGAAAAGTGACCCATTATGGTTTGCAGTCTGTGTAATGATTCTAATGTAGTAAGGCTGAGGAAGTATTTACACTATTTCTGGATTTATTGGGGAAAAGGAGGAGGTCAATGTCAATGCAAATGGGTGCATGAAGCAACAAGCAACAGCTTCCTCCTCCGAGGAAAACCTGGTGACGTGAGGTTACAACACTGGTAAGCTGGAGGTTTCTCTCTCTCTCTCTCTCTCTCTCTCTCTCTGTGTGATTCTTTGAACTTTTTCATTTCAAGGACCCCCAGTTTGGCATGCAATAGGCCACGGACCCCCATAACAGGTCCATTTTGACCCCTTACTTATGCCTAAATTACTCATCTAAGTCTAAATTACTCATTATTTAATTATTCCAGAAAATGAAAATGTAGTTTTTTGTGGTCAGATCCAAGCTCCCTGTTGGTTAATGGCTGTTGCAAACTGTATGGCTGCCAGGACTCAGGACGAGGGGGTGAGACTTAGAGGTGGGTGGCACACTGCCAATCATTAAAGGACACTGACACGAGAAAGGTGGAAGAATGAGTCGAGCGTGGGAAGTGCAGAGAGGTGAACACTCTCAAGACCATGTGTGAAAGAAGTAATACTCATTTCCCTGGATGAATGATAATAACTAGTGTGAATGAGTGCCGTACTCCCTCGAGTCCTTGCCGATGTGCGTGCTGAGTTGGAAGTCGGTCGTTCCCATACATGCACACGACCATATACAGTATGGGCACAGTGGTCAGATCTGTGGCTCTGGACAACTGGATCTCCATATATGCCTATATATGGGTATCAGATTTGTTTATGGTTATGTCAGAGCCAGAGTGACATGGCCGTGGTCCGTAGGATTGCTGGCCGTGCGGTCCTCCCAGTAGCGCTAACCGCTCCAACATTTGACCGTGTGTTTGGGTGTCTTTTCATTACTGATGAGATCATGTGTGTCTATACATCATCATCATAAATCATCATCATGATAAAAGGCACCGGCCCTATATATAGGATTGAGAAACCATGATGTTAAAATGTCAGCAATCAGGGATAGCACAGCTCTTTAGTTTCTGTGGGAGTTTCCCACAGATCTGGGGCATCCCTGTGTTTCAACAAGTAGGAGTGCATGCCATATAAATAAGGCTATATGCATGTCTTCCTCCTCCATCTCTCCCCCACCTGTCCTACATCTCCATTCACTGCATAAATTACCCAAAATAAATCTTGGAAAAATACTCTGACTCACAACATGGACATGTCAACCACCATTTCTCTCTCTCGACTGTCCCTTCCGGCTTTTCCGGCATATACTGTCAAACAAGGCAGAAATAAATAGGAAACTAAATATTTAAAGAAACCAGCAAAATGGGATATGGCCATGTGCCGAATCTAACACAGCAGGAGAGACCTTACTGGAAATGCATGATGCATCTGTCTTTTCCCAGAACCGTTTGGACAGTTGGTGCCAGAGTCCATGTCATGCAGATGGGCTCAGCCAACACGGTCTGTGCCCACACCCACCACCAAGGTCACCGCTTGTCTTTCAGAGAGTGGTGGGTCCAGGGCAGCAGATGGTGGGTAAACGATGGCCCCCCATTACTCATCCTGCAGGGATGATGGCTGCCTTGCAAACAGGCTTGTCCATCTTCTGTTCAAATTTGTGTGAGAAATCAGGACAGAAATGGCTGAGAATGTACTGTATGACCGAAATACCATGATTATTGCGAACGCAGTGAGCCACTTACTATGACAGCAAGGGCTGAATGTCTGTGTGTCTGTCCCGCTGTTACACCACCCGCCCGCCACCAGAGGGCGCAGCTGTAGCACACACACACACACACACAGGGCGCAGCTGTAGCACACACACACAGGGCGCAGCTGTAGCACACACACACACACACACAACCACACACACACGAGCTGCGTTCGCTTCCCGCGTTTGCGCGTCTTACTTGTATCTGTATTGTATCCGTTTTGATTTTTTGTCGAGCAATGTGTGTGGCTTAGGGCGTGGGCTTTATTTGTAGACTTTCCTAAGTGTCTATGTGTGTAGACAGTCCACAGGTATCCACAATCGCTTCTCCTGTCTCAAGATTAAAACTTTACCTAGTAAGAGGCATATAATTAATAAATGGGGGGCTATAGTTCTTCTCACAGCTGGCCCAGGTTTAAATCTTACCCAAGGCTCATATAACGTTTGAAAGTTTGAATAATGTGATGTGCTGCTTTCCTTCCATGTATGTATTGACAGCAAAGGCAGATGCTTTCACCTGTTTGAAATACAAAGGAAATATAATACAAAAGAAATGGGGTCCTTGGGAGTTCCTGGACACATTGACTCTTCTCGCCAACTGGTCATGAGTCATGAGTCATTTGTGCTCTGAACGTTGTTTGCTTTGGGTAAAGCAACCTATTGATGCAAACTCTGAGGGACCTGGTGACAGAGACAAATGGACCCAGCTAGAGTGGCTTCTATATGAGGGCCCACTGTCCCCTCGTATCCAGGCAACTGCAAGCCGTCATGCTTATTATATCATCTGGCAAAGCAGGCTTCCATGTATTAATCTTAAGGCATCACTTAGCCGAGCTTAGTGAGGGAGAGGGTTCTCCGCAAATAGAGAGGGAAGGGTAGTAAGCTGGCCATGGGTGGCGGCTCAGGGAATGGAGAAGGCATCGTACGCTCGCGCGTGCGTGTGTGTGTGTGTGTGTGTGTGTGTGTGGTCTACAATTTGTTTGCAGTCATATAAAATAGCAAACAAGAGCAAGAGAGGGAAAGAGAGAGAAAGAGAGTGGGTGTGTCTGTGTGGGTGTCCAATCTTGCAAACTACTCAACGAAAAGTGTCACAGTTCTTGTGCAAGTTCTCAGAAGGTTAAGGAACTATAGTCGACAACTATTTTATTTTTGTGAAATCAAAATCTCAGACACGCTGTCCCTCCAGGCGTTTGCCAGGCTGCTTAGTGGAACCAACCAATCGGGCACAAGCTGTCCGTCCAATGGGATCTACAGAACACCACAATTTGCTTCCATGTACTGAAAGGTACAGTGAACATATTGGTTACACACTACACTGTTGTAGTTAAACAGTGTTGGTGTCATGGTTTACATGACATATATCCTGCACAACTACGATGCATGCTCAGAAAATGGGAGAGAGACACAGTTTGACGTTACTGAGTCAGAGTGTAAATATTATTTATTGGAATATAACTCCTGGAGGAGATTCGCACTTCACTGAGCAGTGAGCACCCTTTCGATTTTTCGAAAACTATTTCAATACTTTTTATTGTCTCCACCAGGCCGAAGGCATGGGGAGAGAGTATGTATTTCCCTCCGTCCATGTGTCTGTCCGTCCGTGTGTGTGTGTCCGTGTGTGTGTGTGTGTGTGTGTCCGACTGTCCGTCCGTCCGTGTGTGTGTCCGTTGGCTTTCAAAGTTGCCAGGATTGGCCCGTTTTGAACAAAAAGCCTCAAATCATGAACGCAGCGTGCAATTTACGTGAAATCTTTCACAGACTTTCCTACTAGGCTGAGGAATATATCGCACCCTTTTCACATTGGCCTGTTATAGCGCCACCAACAGGTGGATTTTTGCAAAACACATTTTTTAAACAAAATGCCTCAAATCATGAACGTAGCGTGCAATTTACATGAAACCTTTCACAGACTTTCCTATAGGCTGAGGAATATATCCCACCCTTTTCACATTGGCCTATTATAGTGCCACCAGGAGGCCACAAACTGACCTGCCCTAGTGGTGTAGACTGGTTAATAAACCAGACCGAATCAGCCGTTGGCAAAAAAAAATTGCCTGCCGGCGGATTACGGTCTGGAGAGGCTCAATTGTGCCAATCGGGACACGGTATGCAATATGGGCGGGCTTTGGTACAGTGACTTTCAATGCTTGAGACCTTTGACTGACAGTAGCTCTGACCAATTGCGTCAAAGAGAAAATGTTTCAACCCGCCCCCCCTGGAAATGAAATCCAAGCTGAGCCTCACCAGATTAATATCCGTGCGATATTAGTCTGGTTTATTAACCAGGCTACTAGTGGTGACCTGTGCCCTGAGGGGCACTTTATCTAGTTCTATTTATTTTCAAATGCCTTTATGCATTTGAATGCCTGTGTATTGAAATGTGTTGCACAGTATGACCATTGACCAGTGCTACACCAAATCAAAGGGCGCCATTTTTGTGTTTGCGTGCCCAGTGAATGAACACAAGTGCGCTCAGCGCACCGCTACGCACGTGGCCACCACCAGCACGATCGCCGCTGCTCCCTGACTGGATCAGCTATGTTCGAGTCTCCTCCCACCGAGTGGTTGAAAGAAACTGTCAGCAAGGGTTCCTGTGTTGCATTACATTGAAATCGGTGACTTATGAATACGGATTCGATGGAAGCAAGTAAAATTTGAAAAAGTCTCGCACATGGCCTGCCGGTTGAACATGTCTCCGCTCTGATAGATCATAATGTGAACAAAGCAACACAACGTTGGAAACAGTGGGTCTGTGGGTGTAAGGTAAAAGCCTCAGTGTGAATTTATCTCTGGGAGTGTACTGTACAGTTACTGTAAATGTCTACATTCTCTGAGTTACAGATGATAAAATTAACATTGAAGATTTTACTGTCTGCCATTCAGCATTAGACTGTGTCTTTAACAAAGGGAAGCTAAAACAGGCTACTAAAAATCCATACAAAATGGATGCCATGCTCTTTGCACTGACATCACTGCATAGTGTACAGAATGAACAATCCAGATTAGGCATGTGAAGAGCCTGATAAGCATAACACACGCTGTTACTAGGCTCCCTGTTTGTTCACTTCTTAATGAATTTCCTGAAACAAGTTGAGGGAGTTTGTGAATAATGTAGATTAGCACGTGCGTCGTGCGTGCGTGCGTGCGTGCGTGCTTGTGTGCGTGCTTGCGCGCGCGTTGTTTTCTTCAGTAGCCCTTCATGTAACCAGTTCTCAACATAGCCAATTAGTGCTGAAATTTCAGGCTGGGTGCACGTACAGTACGTGCGGCATGTGTGTGGAGTGGACATGTGTACGCATGACGCATCCGTTGTACTCAAACAGAAAAATCTGACACGCAATGGAGGCCCATTTTTACACTGTGGGTTAAAAGGAGCAGTCAGGATTTCACTGTGCACCCAGATGGCTCTCCCTCTGGCTCGCTTTATGTGTCACCCGAGCAGGGAAACAGCCATCCTGACTGAGCCTAGCGTGAGCGGGCACAGGACAAGACAAAGGGCATTGTAGTGCTACTGGTGGGTCACTCACCTCAACCTGCGGCTTGTGTTAAAGTCAGACACGGAACACAATGACGGCTACAGTCATCCGTTTGGCCCAGATACAGCTTAATGCAGCATTATGATGCTACTGTAGTTCACAGATGAACAACTAAATGAACCGTTAGGCCACCAGGATAAATTAAAGAATGATTACTATATGCCAGGATATCCCATATCAACCCTTATTTTGAAGATCCAAAACACCGTGACCGAATGTCGACTAAATGGTTGTCGGATTAGGTGTTGATCTCTCACTAGCTGATGAGAAGTACAGGCCGGCGCCATTACAGCGACCACTATGCTCCGTGTAAGAAGCGCTGTTTTGACCAGAAATGCCGCCTGGGACGGGGAATTTGCAACTGAAAGCGTGCGTGCGCGTGGGTGCACGTGCAAATCAAGATGGCGCAGTCCAGTGTTATGGCTAACAACAAATAGCCATCCGAAGCTAATGTGAGTAGCCTTTCGACTAGATCGGATCACAGACCATGGAACTGATCAGGAGGCCTACTGGGAGAGGTCTACTGACAACCGTCACATTTTGGAGAAATTCAGTAGGCTGCATAATACTACTGTTTCGACAGCGACGACACGTGTTGTCCGACATTACTAACCCTAACACTAAATCTAACCTTAACTCTAAACCTACTGTAACCTCAGTCTTTAAAAAAATTAAAATAATAAATATTTTTTATCCCATGATTTTGCAACCCATTTTTTCACCCAGTGTCAATTATCTAATGTAATCCTGGGCGCTACACTTCCTCTGCCAACCTGGGGGGGCAGCGGACTGACATCATGCTTCCTTCTATGTAGGAGGAGTCCAAGCTGCTTCTTTTCACCTGACAGAGGGGAGTTTCCCCGGCCGGACATAGCGCGTGGAAGGAACACGTTATTCCGACCAGTTCCTTTCCCCTTCTCCTCTCCATCAGGCTGGCCAGGGGGAGGTAGTTTAGATAGCAGGATTACTGCATGTTTTTTGTGAGGGTACCTACCCTAGGGAACACGGGGAGAACATGCAAACTCCACAAAGAAAGGCCCTTTCGACAACCCCGCCTCGGGTATGGGCACTGATGACACGGAGGAGAGAACACGCCTCCAGCGCCCATAGCGTCCCCAGCGGGAATCGAACCCAGGACCTTCTACCGTACAGATGACAATGAAATGACAATGACTCGAAATGACTATACAAACTGAAGAGGCAGATATTGTGAAAGCCGATCTACAAGCTCACAGCGGTGAAACAGCTACTTCCCTCAGACAATAACGTTTATGAACGATTGACAGTGTTGGTCTGTTGCCTGTCTGCCTAATCAAAAAGACACGCACCCGATTCCACACATAAATGTACATACTTATTTATATACAGTATTGTATGTAAATATATGACTATACTATAAACATACATATATAATGCTTACATACTGTATGCAGATATTAAATAGGATGTTCCCTGCACCTCAAAGTGTGCTATGATTAATGGACAACTATCTATTTCTTACCTTACCACTATAATGCTTTCTTTTGTTATTGTTGTCGTTATTCCTACTACGATGTTGAGGAACCCGAACCAAAGAAATGTACTGCATAATACAAATCTTGATTTTTGTACACTCTCTGAGTTACAAATAGATACACATTAACAAGTGATTAACATGTCATTAAGTCATGCTGACTGACTTAGACTTGTTAAAAATCGCACCCGTGCGAACTGAGTGGTGCAACTATACTTTTGTGCCTTTGGAGTCAAGCACAGTTGTTGACTTATAGGCACGAGGGTTGTAATGACCCCTCCTTCCTGGCCTGTGTGTGTGTGGGGGGGTGGGGGTGTTCAATGGGACATCAGCTTCAAGGGTCAATAGGTCGTACTCAGACAGGGTCAATAGGTCGTGCTCGGAACTCTTGGAAGCGTTTGGCACCACTCAAAAACACTTTCACTACAGCCAGATTTGTTAATATAAAAAGACCAACTGGAATATAAACTCTGCGATCTAAACTCGGTGTCTGCAACATGGCAGTGCTGAATCAAGTTTGTTATACTGCATTGCCTATTTCTCATCTGAAAATCTCAAATGTTTTCAGAATAGTGGTGTAATGGTGCATATGAACAGCGATACAATTCACATCACGATATATGGTTGACGATACGATACATGGATGATATTGGTTCATTCATGGCGATACGATTCAAATATTTAAAATAGATACAGTAGCTATATGGATAGTGCAGTTTTTTGTAACTCCTTTGCTGCCCCTAGTGTTAGCATGCTGTTACTGCCCGATTTGTCGCCCGTCCAGGCCCACTATACGGAGCTTGTTGTCCTTCTGGGTTAAACAGGAAGGTGTGGGCCCCCGGGAGGAGTGCAACACCACTGGCATTAGCCCACAGCTTTTACAACCAGCTAAATTTTTTCAGCGATGCGATACAAATTCACAAATGATTTACGATCGTCGGGTGCGCGGCGGCGCACTATGGACAGCTCTCGAACCTTTGGAGATACGGCGAATCGGGTTATAATGGAGGCTCAACAGAGCTGGATTTAAAAAGCGCATGGCTGGTGGAGACGGAGGAGGTCTATACTAGCCGGAGCAATGCTTAAAGGTAAACAGACGGACGGTGCGTTCATATATGGATTAAACGGTTGTCTGCGCTTATATGCGTAGCTGGCATAAATAGGTCCCAATAGCCTAGCTACGTTTATAAGCGTAGATGGCAATAAAATAATTAAGGGAAAGATTCATGAATATGGATATAAATAAGTAAACAGTGATTCTCTGCATGTCAAATACTGAACTTGGACATTATATTTGAACACATATGGACAAACCCGTACCTTGACATGAACACAGAGAATACACATATCAATAGACCAAGTGTAGCAATATTGAATGGGAAAGATTTAACACCTATTTTTATTTCTTCTTCCTAAAATTGGTAAATACAATGAACAAGTACTAGTATCGATACAATCGATTATTTGCATTGTAAAACGATTCTATACCGATTATTTACATTACAAAACAAACGATACAAAGTCAAACGATGAGATACATTTCGATTCTTGAAAATAAAAAAGATTTTTCGAAGCAGTTACTGTATCGTTACACCCCTAATTCAAAAACATATTTTTGTGTACTATAGTGTCAGTGTGGCTTCGCTGTGAATCTCAGATGTCATTTTGATGTGGTCAGTCTTGAGATTATAACATACAAAAGGATTAACTTCTTTGGCCTACTGGCAGCGTGCACAAGACATTTGGTGCTTATCGGTCCAATGGTTTGTGATATCACGCACACCCACACCCACACCCACACCCACACGCACACACACAGGGGTGCATACTTAGTTTAGACTAGTCATTGGTTAGACATGGGTTAATGTTAGGTTTAGGTGTGCTCACTGCTGCCCCGTGGGAGGTTAGGTTTAGGGTGAGGGTTTGAGATAGGTTGTGGTTGTAGGACTAATGACTGGTCTAACCAATGACTAGTCTAAACCAAAAACTGACTAAACTAAGTACTGCACCCCACACACACACGAGCCATGCCATCAACAGATGCTCATAATAAGGGGCACTTGAAAACCTGTTGCTATGAGAGCATATCCTGATATCCTGTTATTAGGAACAGCAGGACCCAAGTGCTGAATGTGAGGCTGCACACTGTGTAGTAGTTCCCATATAAAAAGTGCTTTCACATAATATTGTCACTGCCGGACAAGAAAGGAAACCACGTAGCTCAATATTATACCTTTGTATGTTTTCTTTTTCATAAATAAATGCTCTTGATCTAACTATAAATGCGCCACATCTGTGTGTGTGTGTGTGTGTGTGTGTGTGTGTGTGTGTGTGTGTGTGTGTGTGTGTGTGTGTGTGTGTGTGTGTGTGTGTGTGTGTGTGTGTGTGTGTGTGTGCGCGTGCGTGTGTGTGTACGGTTGTAATGCACGTAACTCGAGAACCGTTTGCCCCACCGACAAATTTGACACGCGTCCCACACCCTTGCAGGGAGTGCAGTGCCCGGCCTTGAGTCAGTGGCATACACCGTTGTCCAGAAACACCACAAAAGGCTCTGGTCAGGCTCCCACCTGTGCAATTCCCAGCCTCTGCCTCAGCCAATTGATTGCCATGGCAACCCAACACCTGCCAATTGATTACTTAACCAGTCCACTTTTGCACTCTTCAGACACAGGCAGACAGACAGATACAGAGAATTCCATGTGGGACACCGGTAGACAGTTACAATGGGTGCTATGACAATGGGTATTGCATACTACAGAGATATCCATATACAGTATGGGCACAAAAGGGACACAGACAGATAGTTAAAATGGGTGCTATGACAAGTTGGGTGTTATTAGGTTCCCAAGTTTCATTGTTCCCAAGTAGACCGGTAGCTGACGGGCACGCACAGGTCTAGTCTTGTAATAATTATGACAGTGTCATGCACAAATTGAAAAAATAGAAGAATAAAACATTTAAAAAACATAGATGTTAATTGACTTTCCCAAAATAGGGATCATGACAAGCTGAAGGGATTTGATTGATTGATTAGTCAAAAACTTTAAACAGTAGTCCTGTATTTACAACTACAATGGACCAATAGGGTTTTTTACCCCGTTTCCTGAAATGTTATGGTTTTGACTGAACATTCAAGGTTTTCTCCGACCAGTGTTGGGTGTTGGGCGTTATGTAAGGGACTACTTTTATTGGTAACGGAATAAACTAACTAGTTAGTTTTGCAATTTAGTAGTTAGTTACTTAGTTACTTTTCCAAAACAGTAGTCCCGTTACTATAATGTGTCCCTGTTCATTTTGTGTGCAAGATTTAAAAATAATAAAGTCCCGACTGCCCGGAGTCTATTTCTCCTGCCTTCATATCTGTGTGATTTATCTTCCCAAGCCCCAATGCACAGCGCATAGTAGCCTACTATACATCCTGCGTCTACTACATCCTGTAAGTTCACTTAAGAAATATAAGTATTGTTACAAGTAGCTTTTATTTTGAAGAGGAAGAGGAAGTTGTTTCGGTTGTAGCCAGCTACTATGACAGTGCCGGTGGTGGTGGTGGAATATACTCTATGCGGAATAATAATAACAACATGCTTTAAGCCAAAGTAAAAACCACATGCGTCTTTGACTTAAACAATGTAGGCTAAACACTTTGGAATTACGTTATACATGGTAGATCCTCCGTGGCTGCGTCATTAGGTGAGTACTAGTTTAATGAATTGTTTAAGTTTAATAGTAACATTCATCATCAATGCCCCCCCCAAAATAACAGGTTACAGGATTCTCATTCCGTTACTGTCTGTCACTGCCAGCAAGGATGGCCGCCGTGCTATTTCTTATAAACTATCTTGTTCATACGTGGGTCCACGGTGGTGGTTTTGGTGTTGTTCATGCGCCGCGGTGCGCGCCGTGGAGAGGGCATCTGTGTGCGCTGTTGGCTGGTTGGAGCGCAGCGCAACAGCCTTTCTGTCCAGTCCTACGTGTATAGACTGGTGATTGTGGCGAATTATATTCGTTAATAAAGAGAGAGCTGTAAAGGGGATATTGTCTATGGTCAGTTCATGGTGTGTATCATTCTCGTTTTTAACCATAGAGTTAATTAGGGCCGTAATAATGCGGCGCAATGACGGTAGGCAGTAGCCTAATAGCCTACAATGTAAACAACGTGCGCAAGCATTAAAAATGGGTTTTAATTGTCTGGTAACGGAAAATAACGGAAAATAATCTAACTTGTTACTTTTCTCAGAAGGTAATCTGTAACGGTAAGGGATTATTTTCATGGGCAGTAATCCAGTAACCTAACGACGTTACTTTAGAAAGTAACGATGCCCAACACTGTCTCCGACGCCGGCAGCAGCAATATGGTCATGTTGAATCAAATGTCACTCTTTAGACAGTGGTGTTCACAATGTAAACATGACGCGAGCTGCTGAAAAGTGAAAAGCACTCAAGTCGAGACAGTCTTCAAACAAGATGGATGGACTCTGTGTAACTAGCGTGTCAGATAAGACAGAAACCATTCCGCTCGGAGGCTCAGCTTGTGCTAGTGAGTGAAGGGCTAGCGAGTCATGCCAGCCAGGCTGAGGGGATGCTGTATGCCAAGTGTCTGCCAGTGAGCAGTAAAAATCGCTTACATAGGCCGGGCGGACACTTGATGTTTAGCAGCTAGTTAAATATGTGCCAGAATGAATCAATATGCAATGTGTCAGAAAGACCCTCGTAACTGACGTTTAAATCTGTTAAGTTTGAATTGAAATGAAAAACAGTAATTCAAAAGACATTTTTATGCTACCTGAAACCATAGACATGGCTTTAATGATGCTGGAGCAAGTTAGGATAGTGACACATATCATAAACATAAATATATTTAGTCAGGAAAATATATTTTCAAGTTATACTTATAAGTCAACATAAATACTAACACTTACATTTCTAACATTACTTCTACATTTCTAACACCCAGAATTACAGTTATTGTAGGCATATAACAGATGTAAGGTAATCGCTACTGAAAGCAATATCGGTATCATTGACCACACAAATGATACGTAGCTTGCGGAGTTAGTTCAGTTAGATATACTCGAGGGGTTTCATGCTGTGCTCAAGGGCGCATACATATACTCAAGGGGTTAATATGCTATGTGGGTGTATTCAGTGTGTGCAAGACCCACATTCGCTGATGTGGCCGTCAGCTGACCAATTGGGCGGGGTATTTAAGCTCTCCTAGACTGCATGCTTCTTCCTGCCTTCCTTCTGCATATGGTTCCTGGTTGTTGTTATGTTTGCTCCCACCACCACTGGTGGGTTCTGTTGTTTCTGTTCCCCATGGGGGGTTGTTATTATCTATCTCCCTGCTCTTAATGTTTAATGATGGTGTTTAGCCGAACGCCAAGATAAAACATTATTTGCAAACTCTGACTGAATTATCAGTTATTGGATAGCATATCAGCCAAATTTTCAATACTGTGCAGTGTGCATCCACAACCAAAAACCCCTCCCCAATAGTAGGGCAAACTTGTTTTGTTAAAAGCGTTGCACATATAAATTTGACTTGACACCATGGTGTAATCAGCCATTTGGTCATTCAGAGTAGGAACAGCACTGAACACACAACAGCTGTCAAATGCTTTTCCTTGCCTGTTAGCAACTTAAAGCATGAGAGTGAGCAGTGAGTTAGGTAGAGAGACAAGCAAGCCTCAAGCATAGTGAAGCGGCCATGTCCCAACCCCCCCCTCTCTCTCGCCGTGCGCTGCACATATGTTACCCCTGGCCTCACTGCTGGTCACAGCTGCCCCCTATGCCTGTCTGGTGGACGCTAGCTTAGCGCATTAGTATTAGCGCTCTGTATTCCCTGTGCGGACATGTTACCGCCTGGCAGGGCACCTGCTGTTCAGTGTGCGGCTGAGACCCTATGGTCATTAATGCTCAGCAGGTACCCACAGCACTGCCAAACGATCAAAGCCATGTGACAGTGTTACCCAAAGCGTGCACACACACAGACACACAGTACTGTAGCCTATACACATCTAGATGGAAGTTCAAAGATGTTAAAGCTCAGATCCCCTCCTGAGCGCTACATAAGGAGACCTTGATCCCACATATAGAAGCACACCCCAGAGTGATGCCTAGTATCTACTGTAACACCAGTCCACCACATTGCTCCTCTACAGGCTAGCCCTGTTCACAGCCAATCCCATTATCTGCCACGACTGCCAGGTAGATGTTCACTATACTGTCAGGGGAGACACACACACACTGCTGTCAGGGGAGAGACATGCGCACACACACACACACTGCTGTCAGGGGAGAGACACGCGCACACACACACACTGCTGTCAGGGGAGAGACACGCGCACACACACAGCTGTCAGGACACACACACACACACACACACACACACACACACACACACACACACACACACACACACACACACACACACACACACACACACACACACACACACACACACACACACACACACACACACACACACACACACACACACACACACACAATTTCATGCTTGATGGGAAACCGATTAAACAACATTGGTCGATACTGTCAATTTTAATCCCCTTATGATCCAGCTTAATAATATATTATATATATATATTTTACGTGAAATCGATGATTAAATCAGATGCATAAAGAAATTACACGGTTGCTGTGTCAATTATGATTATCACAGGCGAGCGCAAGCAAGCAGCACCGCATGAAATCTAAGACACGGCCACGCTTTAGGTATGAGACAACAAGGGTCGACTCAGTCAACCCAAGTCCTCAAGACAGAAAGGATCCATCTTTCAAAATCTTTCAGCAACAGTCAGGATGAAGCCAGAGTGTTAACATCAGACACGGACTGTTGTGTTCAAGCCCTCTGCTGCAGGGTTCCATACTAACGTTGTGTTCAGGTCCTCTGCTGCAGGGTTCCATACTAACGTTGTGATCAGGTCCTCTGCTGCAGGGTTCCATACTAACGTTGTGTTCAGGTCCTCTGCTGCAGGGTTCCATACTAACGTTGTGTTAGAGCCCTCTGCTGCATGGTTCCATACTAACGTTGTGTTAGAGCCCTCTGCTGCATGGTTCCATACTAACGTTGTGATCAGGTCCTCTGCTGCAGGGTTCCATACTAACGTTGTGTTCAGGTCCTCTGCTGCATGGTTCCATACTAACGTTGTGTTCAGGTCCTCTGCTGCAGGGTTCCATACTAACATGGGGTTCAGGTCCTCTGCTGCAGGGTTCCATACTAACGTTGTGTTCAGGTCCTCTGCTGCAGGGTTCCATACTAACGTTGTGTTCAGGTCCTCTGCTGCAGGGTTCCATACTAACGTTGTGTTCAGGTCCTCTGCTGCAGGGTTCCATACTAACGTTGTGATCAGGTCCTCTGCTGCAGGGTTCCATACTAACGTTGTGTTCAGGTCCTCTGCTGCAGGGTTCCATACTAACGTTGTGTTAGAGCCCTCTGCTGCATGGTTCCATACTAACGTTGTGATCAGGTCCTCTGCTGCAGGGTTCCATACTAACGTTGTGTTCAGGTCCTCTGCTGCAGGGTTCCATACTAACGTTGTGTTCAGGTCCTCTGCTGCAGGGTTCCATACTAATGTTGTGTTCAGGTCCTCTGCTGCAGGGTTCCATACTAACGTTGTGTTCAGGTCCTCTGCTGCAGGGTTCCATACTAACGTTGTGTTCAGGTCCTCTGCTGCAGGGTTCCATACTAACGTTGTGTTCAGGTCCTCTGCTGCAGGGTTCCATACTAACGTTGTGATCAGGTCCTCTGCTGCAGGGTTCCATACTAACGTTGTGATCAGGTCCTCTGCTGCAGGGTTCCATACTAACGTTGTGTTCAGGTCCTCTGCTGTAGGGTTCCATACTAACGTTGTGTTCAGGTCCTCTGCTGCAGGGTTCCATACTAACGTTGTGTTCAGGTCCTCTGCTGCAGGGTTCCATACTAACGTTGTGTTCAGGTCCTCTGCTGCAGGGTTCCATACTAACGTTGTGATCAGGTCCTCTGCTGCAGGGTTCCATACTAACGTTGCAGGGACTCCCTTGAAAGGTCTGCAGTGCATCAAGCCCTGTTTACACTTTGTCACACGATGGTGCCGCATGCCAACATTTGTAGATCTACAAGATCACAACACATCGTTTTTGCGACACATTGTGTGCTTGTACATCGGCTATTTTCGGCACACAACACCATTGTGTATGATGGAGAATAAATTAAGCAACATCGCTCTGCAAAAAGAGGACCCCCCCCCCCCCCCCCGCATACACACACACCTCTTTCATTTTCCACTTCAAGCCCCCAGGAATCGCTTGTCAAGGATTGTCACTACAATATGGCTCTGCTCTAACAAGTGTCCCTGGACCTACAGCTCTAGGGCTGTACACAGTAAGCTATAGGTAAAACTATGCACAGCACATCTCATACAGCCACACATGTGGGCGGTTTACATTCCCTGCCTCGTGTGTGCACATTTGATTATATTCATCTTGGGATGCAAAATTCTTTTGCAGGATCTTATAATCTGATTATATAATGTTACAGTACATCTCTCCCTTTTATAGTTCTGTCTCTTTGTTGCTCTGGGCCTCTTTATCTCTCTCGTGTGCACATTAATGCTGAACTCCACACTGTAGGTTTCATGTATTGCGGGCGCATACAAACACACATTTGTATTACTCACACAATCACCACTGTGGACGTCAAATATTAGTTACCATGTCAGATACACCTTAAACCCACTCACTTGGGGAACGACAATGCACATGTGTGCACGTGTGCTCGAGCCCCCCCCCCCCCCCCCCACACACACACACACACACACACACACACACACTATACTTCTGAGGACATAATTTTTTTTGGCTGCTATTGAAAATGGATGAAAATAGCCAATCGAAAAGCTTGTAGATTGGCTATTTTCCGGCGCGTGACATCGGCGCACAACTAGATATAAAATAGGGTAAGCTCTAACCCTAAACCTGACCTCTAAAAATGCCAAATCCTAATATCAACCTGAATATCTTCTAAAATTCTGTACTGGGGGGGCATTTTGGCGCACACGCACACACGCACGCACACACGCACACACACACCATGTATATAGCCCTGGCCCAGATCCATGCTATGAAGCAGTGGAGGTTTGCTGGAATGTACAACGTACAGCACAACGGCGAGGGGGAGAAGAGAAAAAAGATACGCTACAGTTCCTGAGTATCTCCATGGCAACAGGCTGGAGAGCAGCATATCCCACTCGACGTTCTGTCACCGAGTGAGGATGAATCCAGTCCTCATTAGGAAAGCAGAACCTTGCCACGCACACACACACACACTGTCACACGGCTGAATCTTATACTAAATTGCAACAGTTTTGTCGCAAGGCAAAAACACACACACACACACACACGCACGTTTATATAACTATACTCGTGAGGACATCAACATTACCACCCAAAAAAGCATGATCAACAAGCTAACCCTATGTGTTGTGTGACCGATCGGCTTTTTTTCCCTTCGATGCGTGACATCAATCATCATCACGCATATAAAATATGGAAAACTCGAACCCCAAACCTAACCTCTAGCTGTAATGTCAACCTGAATCTTTATCTAAGTAAGTCTAATAATATATCGTATTTTAACCATAAAACATCCTTTTCTCTTGTGGGGACCAGGAATATGTTATGCTATTTCTCAACTTCTACCATACTTGAGGGGACGTTTGGCCCTCACAAGTACAGTAACACGCACACGCACACACACACACACACACACACACACACACACACACACACACACACACACACACACACACACACACACACACACACACACACACACACACACACACACACACACACACTTACTTCTCTACTTCACTTGTTCTTCAAATAGGGGTCTGGGGACCCCCATGAGTCCTTGCGGGGGTATCAGGGCATCCACAGAAAAATGAGCAACAGCTTAACAGTTAATGCTGGCAAATCTTCTCTTATGGGGGTCCCTGACACAATATCTTTTTTACATGGGGGTCAGTGGCCATCAAATATTTATGAATGTGAGGGGGGGGGGGGGTCCTTGACATTTGAGAACCATTGCTCTACCTCCACCACTGACTGGCCCGTTGGAAGCATGCGGTTACCATCACTCACAGTGCACTTCTTATGACTGTCACACACAGTGGGCATGCACTGACCGCCCTGCACATCTCCATTTATTTATTTATTCATTTTACTGTAACTGACAGCTGGCATTTCCTGTGTCTATGTCTAGAAAGTAAATGAGAAAAAGAGGTTGCGCATCAGCAATGGTTGCTAAAGCCAAATCCAGTATACTGTACATCAAAAAATAGGAATTTCAAAATTCCAAAAAGGTAGCACATCCAAAAATCGAATAAATGGCGGACAAAGTACTCACATTTCCATTTCTTTATTGGCACACACCAAAAAGGAATGCTTATGCGTTTCGGCTGTTCAGCCTTCATCAGAGCATGATGAAGCTCTGTAAGCGTTCCTTTCTGTAAGAGTGTGCCAATAAAGAAATGGACATTTTTGGATGTGCTATCTTTTTGGATTTTTTTAATTCCTATTTTTTACGTCTAGAAAGTGTTCTGCTGCCACAATGCTGTGTCAAACACAATAATTGTCTACATAAGAAATCACACCTGTGTGAAGTGAGGGGCGCTCTTATCGTCATACATCATCTCATTCCGGCCAATCTCTCCTAAGTGCTGCGTAATGTCTGACATCTCTCTACCAGCAACATACATGTACTAACGGTAACGCCTATGGCCCAATCGTTATGGGATGCTCAAACAGTGACACATCTCCCATCATCTCATTCCGGCCAATAAGAATTTGCGTCCTCACCTTCGTCTTTAATGTTTGTGTTTATATAATGTTTGTGTTTACACAAACACTCAATGCTGCAGTTGGGGCTAGTGCCCCTCAAAAATGTCTCTTTGTAACCTATGGGTTGCTGACTAGGACGCCTAAAATCTTACTCTTAGTGGTCAAACTCTCAGTAGATCATGCTCTACAAGACAAACTCTCAGTAGATCATCATGCTCTACAAGACAAACTTTCAGTAGATCATGCTCTACAAGACGAACTCTCAGTAGATCATGCTCTACAAGACAAACTCTCAGTAGATCATGCTCTACAAGACATTTTAACAGAGGAGAAACCCTTTATTTGCTATAGTGCAGGGAGACATTCAACACACAGCTGCTGACAAACCGTCCTCTAAAACTATGGTCCATAACTGTACTGTACTGTATCTGTACTGTCTTCCACCAGTCACTTTTGACTACAGCTGATCTCAGTCTCAGCAGAACATCAGTGCCAAAGACAGAGCTACAAGCAGTCACATGCTGCAGTAAGGCACAGAACACCTCCGAACCAAGTACTTGTACAAAGGGATCACAGGCTAACTTTGAATTCAACTGTATTCTAGGCGGCCACAGTTCATTGAACTAATTGATTATATTTAAATATAATTTAATTGATAATAAAAATATATTAGACTTTTTTTCTTGTAGATTCAATTGATGTATACAAAAAATTAAGCAGTTAATCAGACTAATCGATTTAGTCAGTTATTTAAATCTTTTCTTAAAAAGTAATCGATAGAAGTAGCGACTAAGAAGATAATCAATCTACAGGATTTCTTCAACAGGGCATGGTTTTGTCTCAATCCAGTAGATCGTTGTGAAAGGCTGCCTCTGAATACTCTGTAGTCAAACTCGTGCTCACTCACTCACCCACCCACCCACACACCTCTGCTTACTCTATCACATGGTATTGTACCACCAAGCTCCACTACAGTCAGATCAGGATTCCATTTCTTAACCACTTCATTGTGAGCATGTAGCACTGCTCTTTTTGAAAATGCGCACATACACACCTGACAAATTCCTCCCCACCCCCACCAAACAGAACTCTGCTATAGGTATGGGACTGTAATGCACAGGCTTCCAAAAAAACATGCAAAAAAAAAAGAGTCAAATGGAGAAAAGAGTGTTGCAAATAAGCTAAACGTACTGTAGTCACAGTCAGTCACTATATAGGCAACTCCTTATTGTGTGTGTGTGTGTGTGTGTGTGTGTGTGTGTGTGTGTGTGTGTGTGTGTGTGTGTGTGTGTGTGTGTGTGTGTGTGTGTGTGTGTGTGTCCATCGTCAAAGGAGTAGGTGCATATTTGAGATGCAGTTGCAATTGCTGTGGATTATGTGCTTGATTGCGACGATCAAGCATGTGTACAAGGAGGCACTGCTCACCAGTAGAATCTAGAGTACTGAGTGACATGCCTATTGTACCTTGAAAGCACATGCCATGATTTTGTAAGTGTAACTCCAATGTACCTATAATTACCTGTGTCCTTGTGTGTATGTGTGTGTGTGCACGCGCGTCACATTTAAAAACAATCAATTTTATCCAAAGTGCTGATAGACCATAGGAGGTATAGATCAAATCATCAAATACAAGAAACACTGGCATAAACAACAAGACACACAGCTCATAGGAACATGCGCGCGCACTCACACACACACACACACACACACACACACAGGATGCCAGGGTTTTTATGGTTAATAAATTGTGACATAATCAAAAGTATCAGCCTGTATTTCCCAAAAGGAAATGCATTCATTTCATTCAGTTCCCACAAACCCCCATCAAACAGAACCCAGCTGTATGGGACTGTACTGCACACCCATGCAAAAACATGCAAAAAACATGTTTCAAATGGAGAAAAGATATGAGTGTTGCAGTTAAGCTAAGCATATAGTCACACTCACACAGTCAGTCACTAGGCAACTCCTTATTATTCATGTGTGAAGAAGGACTCCATTTGGTTGCCTGCTGATGTTGAGCCAGTCAACATCAACTCAATGATGCAATGAGAAATCCAAGGATTACTTGGAAGATTACATGTCAATCTTGGAAATGTAGTTACAGTAGGCCTATATATTACATGTCAATGCTGGGTGTAATCTCAGGCACTACTAGACCGATCGGCGTGAAACTTTGCATGCACATTCCCAGTAGGCAGGAAGGAAGAACCTCCAATCCAGATTTTTCAAATATGAAACATATAATATATGTTTCATATTTGAAAAATCTGGATTGGAGGTTCTTATATCGACGCAAAACAAAGCTAAGATTGAATACTTTGCCGTACAATGGTGTTGTAAAATATAGCAACAATAGCTGGTCTATACAAACTTGAATTAAATTAATTAACTACTGCACCCCAACTTGCTTGCTTGCATTTATACTAACTGCTGCTGTGGTCGCCTGCTATATCTTTATTAATTAACCATTATCTTTTTGTTTGGAATTATGAAAGTTTCATTGCTTCCCTGCTCTAGAGTATATATGCATTTGCAGGTCCTTGTGAAAATGTTTGATTTAGAAAATGATTGTGTTTTGTCCTCCTGTGTCAGCATATAGCATAAGCATCAATGGGAACATCACATGCAGTTCCCCTTGTATTTGTGAGATGTGAGGTGAGGTTATTTGTGGGACATTTGACTAAAGGAGCTGTTTGAGGTCAGGATGCTTGCTTCAAGGGAACCAGAGCAGGGAGAAGGAGACCCCTGCATGCGAGCACCTGGGGAGCCATGAAGATGCTCCTCAGAGATCCTCCACTCCCAGTCCCAATGCCATGGATGACAAATGGCTACCTCACCACAGACCAGTGATAGAAAGTAACTAAGTACATTTACTCTGCAAGTACTGCACATATTAAATAACTGAGGTACTTTACTTATTACTTTTTTTCTTTTTTACTATAAACGTCACAGAGGCAAATGTACCATTTACTCCACGACAATGATTTGACAGCTGTAGTTACTAGTTAGTTTGCAATTGCAGATCATTAATGCAAAATATACATAAACTGATAAATTATTATGTATTATTAAGCCACCCATCAGCACAAAGTAATTATAATCAGACCCAACTTTACAGGCTGCAGCATTAAAGTGATGAAAACATTATGCATTACTAATTACAGTCATGAATACTATTTTTCATATATATTTCTACATGTGGTATCGCTACTTTAAATACAAACTAAATCGGAGTGCTGCTTCCACCACCGACTACAAACATGGGGAGGTGCAAAAGAAATTCACTATGCATGTGGAGATGTCACATGAGCAAAGCTCCTAAGCTGCATTATCATTGTGCATGCGTGTTAACAATGGAGGATTAATGGTGCTATTGACAACAGAGAAATGGAGCCCTCCTGCTGCCAATACATCACATTATAGTACATGAGCCATTAAATCTTTACATGGGTCTATGCAAACATCACCCAGCCTGAATGTACAGTAGCCTATACGTACACAGGCCGAGACGCGACACCTAAACTGTTGACAGTTGACTCAAAATAATCTCCAAAAACCATAACATTTGGCACACATGTCTCTTGGGACATCCTAAGACATCCTAGAAGGGGTGCCCCAAAAATTCTTAAACAGAAGTAAATTTCCGTCAAAATTTAAAATGGATTTGAATGGTGGATCATAGGCAGTATTGGGCAACGTTACTTTCTAAAGTAACTTTGTTATAGGTTACTGGATTACTGCCATTAAAAATAAAATAAAAATTCGTTACGTTACAAGATTACCTTCTGAGAAAAGTAACTAAAATATATATATTTTTGCATCATGTTGCATTACCGAATTAAAACCCACCCTCGAGAGAAAAAAGCTCAAAACTGCAGCCGACCGTTGTTGTGGAGCTGCTGCAGGCTTGCTGCTTCACCAATTTGCATTGACGTCGATCTCCTCCTTTCCCCAATAAATCAAAAAAATAGTGTGAATACTTCCACTGCCTTACTAAAGGATAAACTATCCATCTTCTCTCAATCTCTGCACACGTGTTGACAACAGAATGTAAATAAGAGCCATGTGTGTCACATCAAAAGTGGTGACCTGTTGAATCCGGTACATTAGAATTACGCAATCACCACAGACGGCAGAGCACTCATTTTTGTGTAACACCATGACATGTGGTGTTACACCAGCCTTGCAGCAGCCTTACACTTCTCCGTTGACAGAGCTCATTCATTCAGGAAACATGTCCAATGGATTATTTTTCTTTTGTGACAACAGAGAAGAGGGAAATATAGGCCTTAAATGTAACTGGTAACACCATTGTTTTTGGAAAAGGTAACTAGGTAACGATTACTCTAATTGCAAACTAACTCGTTAGGTTACTCCATTACCCAAAAAAGTATTCTCGTTATATAACAGCGTTATCCCCAACACTGATCATACAGTAGGTTAGCTAAGAGTGCCATCTAGTGGTAAATAGAAACACTGAAAACACAGTTTGGACGTGTTGCACGTCATTGGCAGTGAATGAGGTACCCCCTATAAGCCGTATTTCATATATGTCACATGATGGTGTCATGTAGCCAGTATATCTGTATTTTTTTAAATTATTGTTCCAAGTTTGGGTTTGACATTTTCAACGGTAATGACCAAAAATAGGGATTTTAGTTTTTATTATTATATATATATATTTTTACTATTGCTATTAGGGGTGCATTGATATGGAAATTCTTGGCCGGTACCAATACCAATGTTTAAAATAACTATTTAACCGACAGCCAATAGCCGATACTGATACCAATAGGTTTATTTAGATTTTGTTGTTTTTATTTCCTCCTTTTGTGCCAGGGAAACAAATACATCTTCAATACAATAAATAAATGTTCAGAATGTACAACTTGGTAGGCTGCAGATAACCAACACACCAACGCAAAATGTATGCTTATCAACAACAGATAAATATCAGCTACTGCCATCGGTCAATGTCAGTTTTATTTGCCGATACCAATATTGCCCGATAATGGCAAATCTATATCGATATGTGGCCGATACATCGGCTATGTAAATGGTTTAAATGACCTGCCTGTCATATAAGCATGTTTGGTTTTTTCTGGCATACAAACATGTGTGCTATGCATCCAAATATGCTCTCAGAAGCCTATAGCCACAAGACACACGTACACAGCGGCCCTGACTAAATATACACCGTCAACCAGCAATGCTGGATTTGGATGGAGCTGCAGTATACTGTACTAACCTGAAGTGGAGGGTGCGTGCATGTGTGCATACACTGTACGTGTGAGCGTGCATGGACGTATGTGTGACAGGGACGGGGGGGATTTCTCCATTAGGTCACCTGGGAACTACCACTTGAGCCACAGAATCTAACATGTGATCCAGAAGTCGGGGGGCATTTGAAAGGGACGACTCTGCCCACATCTCACACGGCACAGATGAGATGGCAGGTGAGTTCTCTATAATCAGGCAACCCCTCCCTCCTCTCTCTCTTCCTCCCCTGCCCCTTCCAGTTCTCACCCTTCTCGTTTTCCACCAGGGAACGCTACAAGCATGAGCAGCCCTGAAGTGTACATGTTGATAAAACCACAAGATGCATGGTAACACGTGACATCCTTATTAATGTAATGTATTCATGTTTTAATGTAACATGCTTATTAACAATATGAAAAAAGGTGATCTACAAGCTTATATGAGTTTGTGAATCGGGCTATTTTTGACAGGGACCCCAGTCAATGAAGTATATAGGGTTTAAGTGGTTAATGTAAGGTAATCATGTTTTAATGTAAAATCCTTAATTACTGCAAAAAGGAAAGCCAGGAACTGAAAATGATTTAGTCTTTTTTTAAAAATTCCTTTAAATCCTGATAATCTGCAAGGGCTCATGAGGGGAGTCTTAGTGTGAAGATGTTGATCACCTGATGAAAATCCCCTGTTGCCCATGGAGGAGACCAGCCATCATCCCCCAAATCCGACCGAATTTGAACGCTCATGCATGCATGCATGCACACACACACACACACACACACACACACACCTGCACCGTTCACTATGATGACAAGCGGTGCCTCCTTTCTTCCAAAAAACTCACAGACAGATGTTGCGCGTCTTCATACGACAGAGGTGTCATCTATTCTCCATAGCGCTCCCTGAGAGCTTCACTGTGATGTCCACCCACTGCCAGGAATATCAATTACCTAATCTGCTGTGGTAACTTCCCCAGCTACCTGTTTCATTCACACACACACACACACAGACACACACACACGCACACACGACCATGACATTACAACAGATGCCGCTTTGCCATTTCTCTTCCTTGCAAAAGAATGTACAGAAAAAGAAAAAAACAGACTAGCTATGTGGAACACATAACACAACAATTCCCCCATCTTCTTACCTCGTAGCGAGTCTACATTGCGGAGACATCGGAGCACATATGCAGAGCGTCTTCACACAGTGACAGGAAGCCAGTGGACAGCAGTCATAGACAGAGGTGGTTCACATCTGACAGAGCGACGGAGAGAGAGAGAGATGGGAGGGTGGCGGGGGTGTTGGGGGGGGCAGAGAAAAAGAACCACTCCTCTGGGGATTTTTTTTCCTTCCTTCCTTTCTCGTTGCTTTTTTTTCTCCAAGCCCCTCTTTGATGAACGGAGCGGTGATGCGAGGAGGAGAGAAGGAGGGAGGGAAGAGCGGTCGGTCTGACGGCCTGGGCTGTGTGGATCACCTGGAGCAGGCTGCTCCGTCTCCGCATTTACTCCTTTACTGCAGCAGTGTGAGAGGCAGCAGCAGCAGCGCAAGCTGCATGTTCCACGGGCTCCCACGGATCACCGCAAAACACGGACACGGAGTCTCCATCCGGTGGATTCAGGAATCTGCAGCTCTGTCTTCTTTGCGCGCTTGCGTCCCCACCAGCACTATCACTCATACCCCCCTCTATGTTTCTATCTGTACATCTGTGTGACAGTCTGCCTGTCTCTCCTCTCTCTCTCTTTCTATCCCTCAGCATATGACAATAAAATGTTTAAAAAAAAAAGATCTGGAACTCAGCTGTCTTGCACTGTATTGGTCTGTGACCTCGCGGCAAGCAGTGTGGTCACATGTCTGGGCCTCTTTGTAATAAAACATCAAGCTCAATAACGCCTCGGCCAACCTCCTAGTTTCTCTCTCTGTCTCTCTCTCTCTCCTCGATGACATCACTACTCCGGTTTGACTGCTACGTGTTTCCCCCTCTCTCATCCTGCTATCACTGCCGACACCAGACATGTGCCTCAGGACATACATAAAGGTGTTCAAATGATAGGTCATTTGCAGAGAGAGAGAGCGCAAGAACAAGGCTTGAGGGTGGCCGTAGCTGATTGGGTAGAGAGGCCGTCTGAGAATTCGAAGGTCTCTGGTTCCACCATCCACACGCTGGGGCGACATGTTTTCAAAATTCCCCTGAGCAAGACACTTAGGCCCTAACACCTACCCCTGTGTGTGATCACCAGAGCCATCTGAGCACCCACCTGCTGGGTGAAGCAGTAGAAGCTATATACCCTCTCCCAGGGGACATACATTACTCATTTCCCCTTTGACTATGCTGGCATGGCATGGATTATAATTCCAGACAGGCAAACACCCAATGGCCCATGCCTGGGGTGAGGACACTCACATGTGGCTCTGTAACTCAAGGTAAAATAATCTCATTACACTTCACTTTGATACAGCAGCCTTCTTCTGTGAAAATGTATTCTATGCATTGGAAGGCTACGTTACTGGCCGTGCTTCATCCCCAAAACAAACTGCCGTGGAGGTCAGCATCTCTATGCATCTCCTTCTCCCAACATGAAATGCAAAGTCCACAAAGCAGAGCCCTCACTCTGTGAGTCAGCCCACCCTCACATTCACCTCACGTCCACCCTGCTCCGGTCTGTTCTCTCTCCTCCAGCGGAGAGAACCTTTAAAGAGACAATCTTGTGGAGGAATAAATACAGATTTTGGTGAGGATCCTGCTGATTTAGGCCTAATGTACGACTGGTTGGTATTCTGGTGGCAAGGTGCTACTTAGGAGAAAAGTGACAGCTCGTCTAGATGGAGACGAGATGGAGACACACATCAGCAGCGGGGGAGAGGTGATGGAGATGAAGGGGAGGCGGAGAGGCTAAATGAGGATAGAATAAGGTTTCTGAATCCACACAGCAGTGAAGAACCTTAATAGTCCCGAAGAATATCCAATAATAATTCATCCTTATTCTCAAAAGGTATCAGTCTAATGCATACTGTGTGAATGAACGCACTGGTGCACTCCGCTCTGGTAGATAAAACATTAGGAAGTTCCGTCTATGAGAGTCCAATGTGCAAGGAAACGTGATAATGTACAAGACAAAGTGATGAGGTCCAGTGGAGAAAACGTGATGAAGTGCTCTCTAGGGCAGGGCTTCCCAGACATTTCCATGCCAAGGACCTATCCTTGGATCAAGACTCTCTGTTTTTTATTTGATCAACTATGACATTTCAGATTTTTATTAAAGGGATAGCCCCTTGAGATGCCACATCTCATTTTCAAGGGGGAGCCATTCGTGTCTATGATAGTCTTGGTCTCTTGGTCCCTGTCACTGGAAGTCTGCATGCAAAGCCCATACTTCTCCTCCGTACATACAACAAAAAACTGTTGTGCTGACCCTGTAGCCACAGAATGAAGCCAGCGATAGTTCATAGTTCATGCACGTTAGTCTGAATGCCTCAGCTGTAATCTGCTGATATCAATCAGCCTAGCTTCCTATTCCTCATTGGTTATGACAGTTGCGTCAAGAAAGCAGGCGTCTTTGCCTCCATCATCCCATTCTCCACTTTTTGATCAGTCATGGCATAGGCTCAAATACTTGTGAATTTACTTCTGATTCAGGCTAAACAGCAATGTCAATGTATTGCTCCAAAGTGTAAACCAAACTGAAATTCTTGTGTGCATTGCTCTGAAGTAAACTAGAATTCAATTTTCTGATTAGTTAAAATGCATTCATGTTGTATGTTTCAAGTTCGCTTGACTGAAGTTAATCTCATTAACTGTCTTGATATGTACTTGTATATATATACCCATGGGAGGTTTTGCTTAGCATGCTGCATCGACAAGATTCAGAGAATATCTCCCAGAGCCTTTAACGCAAAGTTTAACTGTATTCCATTTCTTGCAATAAATAGTTAATTCACTTTGACGTGAGTAAACTGTTAATCTGAATTAACAGTTTACTCACCATTGGACATCTGTGTGTGCTGTATTAGTCTGTACTTTTCTATGTGTTTTAATAATAATAATAATGGCCCGGTTTCCCAAAGGACACTTCTTACACCATGGTGTAAGTAAGAGGTATAGTGTTGCACATGCTCAGTTGCCCTCTAGGCCACACATGAAGCCTGTGATTGGCTGCATGGCAGCCAATCAAACACTAGGTCCTTTTTTGGGAAACACTGTCAAACACAACAACATAGAAATACACAACCTAGACTAGAGCACAGCCATACCTGTCCTCATTTTGCACGTAAGGCCTCCTGCATGAATAAACAAACCTGTTTCCCTAAAGCCTCTTTAACCTACACACACACACACACCTTTAAAACTATTCGCAGAGAAATGTGTGGTGCGAGTGGTGACTTTCTTCATCTCATTTAAATATAAAAACTGAAATTTTGCATCAAAGAAATTCAATTAAAAAAATTTAAGAGTGAAGAGAGCTGTCCGCAGCAGTCCAAATATTATTAAATAAAATTTCTGAATGGTAGACCTGAGGCCTACCATACCAGGCCTCAGCCTGAGGCCTAACATACCAGGCCTGAGGCCTATCATTGCGTGGCACATCTATGCACGGAATGTCTAAGTTCACAGGCTTCATGTGCGGCCTAGAGGGCAACTGAACATGTGCAACACCATACCTCTTACACCATGGTGTAAGAGGTGTCCTTTGGGAAACCGGGCCATTGTCTGACATTTCTTTATTAGGAACAATCCCTTGAGATGAACCATCTCGTTTTCAAGGGGGTCTGCAATTTACGAAATACACTTCATACATAAAGACACTTTATGGATTGCATTTTTATAGCGCTTTTCCAAGTGCTCAAAGCGCTTTCCATTCATAATACATTGGGAGGTGAAACTGCGTTTTAATCCAGTCTGTGCCCGAACACTGTTTACTGCCTTTAACACACATTTACTTCCCGTTTACATCGAGTGCAATACCGGCTTCCACCTGATGCGCTCCACCACTAGCACCCATTGAGGAATACAATACACAAAACAGTGTACACAGGTTCCCAATTGTGCATTAACTTCATTTCAGGCAGATAACTCACGAATAGATTGAACACATATTTATTATAGAATGAGAATAAAAGTGTGCATATAACATTTTATCTTGGCTACAATTTTCTCCTTGCTCAGCACAATTATACAACCATCATTAACCAGAGCAGGGAGATAGATATACAATAACAACCCCCCATGGGAACAGAAATAGCAGAGCCCACCGGTGGTGCTGGGGTGGCGGTGGGAGCAAACGGTGCATAACAACACCAGGAACGCATATGCAGAGGAAGGAACGCAAGAAGAATCCAGACTTAGGTGAGCTTAAATACCCCAATTGGTCAGCTGATTTCCATGTCAGCAAATGACATGTGGGTCTTGCATAACACTGAATGAGCCCCTTGAGTATATGACTGAACTAACTCTGCAAGCTACGTATCAACGGTATCATATGTTATTTATTGTTATGTACGGAGAAGTACGAACTTTGCTGGTGCACCCTGGCAGCCCTGCTGTGGGCCACAGCCCCCACTTCACCAGTGCGCAAGGGTGTCAGTAGTCCAGTGGAGAAAACATGATGAAGTACACTCCAGTCCAGGGTGCCCTTCCAATTGAGAAAAATGGATGCCCTAAATCTTATGTCCCATATCATGGGATGCCTCTGTAGTGGAAAATACCCTCAGGGTTCCTCGGTTATGTTGTAGTTTTTTTAGGCTTTATTAATCCCAAAATGTTCCTTACACTTGTTTGAGCAGCACAACAACATTTTAGCTGGTCATGCTTGCTCGAAAACAATTCTAATTCTGCATTCCAACTTAACATTGTGTTGTTACATTGCACACACACACACACACACACACACACACACACACACCTCAAGTTACTATAACCAAAAATTCATCATCCATTGTATCCATGATTCTTCTCGAAGTTATCCTTCTAACAAATATGCCAATAGCAATAATCTGCACTGCCACACATTGCTGGGCACACAGGGCAATGATTAACAAAGAGAGGTAGTAGTACTGTATTACCGGTAATACGTTCTTTAGCACGCATACAGTATACCAAATGTACCCGCATCTCCCCTTTGAGTGGCAGGCTCACCCACATATCTACTCAGAGACTACTTCATGTGTGCTTATGGACACATTAGCAAATTCTGCACTTTATACATTCACACACTCACCACCCTACTTTACTTCATGCACACCTCATACTAAGGAAAGCATTGGAAACAAGCTGTACGTTTTTGAGTGGTGCAACCACTCCAAGGAACAGCAATGTCCTTGTCTGCCTATGTGATCACCTATGTGTTGGTTAATGAGCACGTATAATGAGTACCAGTAGGGGCGCTGTTGTGCCAGAACAGAGAGAGGGATAGTGCTGCACTGTTGTCTGCTAATGAGAGAGAGAGAGAGCGAGAGAGAGAGAGAGAGAGAGATGGGGGGGGGGATTGCACCACTCAGTTCACACGGGTGTGATTTTCTTTTGTGTTATCCTTTTGATTATGGTGGGTCCGATGTATGTTATTGTTTATTTCATGATCAATAAAGATATCAATCAAACAACCTTCATGTGCAGATGGGACCAATTAAAAGCCTGAGTAACAGAGTGGAGAGACATAAGAAATGCATCTACTAGAGTAGAATGCACCATGCTTAACGGCATGAATAAAATACTGAGCAGGTCCAGTTGACCTGGGTATTGAATCATAAATAAAATACTGAGCAGGTCCAGTTGACCTGGGTATTGAATCATGATAAATAAAATACTGAGCAGGTCCAGTTGACCTGGGTATTGAATCATGATAAATAAAATACTGAGCAGGTCCAGTTGACCTGGGTATTGAATCATAAATAAAATACTGAGCAGGTCCAGTTGACCTGGGTATTGAATCATAAATAAAATACTGAGCAGGTCCAGTTGACCTGGGTATTGAATCAAGATAAATAAAATACTGAGCAGGTCCAGTTGACCTGGGTATTGAATCATGATAAATAAAATACTGAGCAGGTCCAGTTGACCTGGGTATTGAATCAAGATAAATAAAATACTGAGCAGGTCCAGTTGACCTATATTGAATCAAGATGACAAGCGGAAAAGATCTAAGTGGCTATGAAAGAGGATTAATTATTAAGGGCATGGCTGGCAGCCTGGCATGAGCTGTTAGTTACAAAGACTGCTCAACTAGCTAGTCTTTCAATAGGTGAATGGTGACTAACAGTGACTAAAGTATCAGCATTTTTGTATCTTTGCTTAATTTTTTTAAATTGTAATAATAATAATAATGGCTTGACTTTATATAGCACCTTTTATGAATCCAAGGACGCTTTACAAAATGAACAACCAACAAACAAACAAACAAAAAACCAAACAACAAACAGCATGGCGAATCTCTACTGGGAGAGAGTTCCCCAGTAGAGATTCCCAGTAGAGAGAAGCAGAGGCGATGATTGACAGGCAAAATCCCTCAACAGTGACATCTGCTGACAAATTGTTATGTTCTCATTGCAGCTCAAAAGGCTTCAGAACACACATAAATAAAAATCACACTTGTGTGAAGTGAGGGGCGCTCTTATCACCATACATCATCACATAGTGTATCCAGAGTCAGACTCCATTCGCATGTATGTAAATGCAATTTCTTTGAAGTGGCCAAAAAAAGGCAGGAAGTGGATCGAGCAAATCATAACAATTAACTCATCGGGAGATCTAATGGTCAGAGGTCTTTTGACAAATGAGTGTGAGCTTCAGTTCCTGAGGGATTCTCACGGTCCTTTACCATATTGGCGAATTTCGTGAAGAACGATAGCTCAGAACTGCCAAAACTGCAAAAAATGCTAAATGGCCCTTTGGGCTTAACCCCTAATGAATGTCATGAAATCATTAAATGTTTGAAAGCGCAGTTAGCACACATTCGATGACTGTGATATAGAATAGCAACTCTTCCTTAGGTGACTCAGAATGTCAAAGCAGCATGTAAAGCAATTGAATTTGGGATGGACATCTAAAATTGTAAATGCAGCTTTGCCCTCTATGCCCTCAATACCTGCATACCTGACTAACTATGGTACCAAAACAAACATGGATAAATTCTCCTTCTACAGCACTGCCACCCTGACTCCCCTCAAAAAATGCATATGTGTGTGTGACGCGACTTGGCCTGTGTAACGCCACCATGACACCGATTTGAAAATTGTCAAGTGGCATTTCTTCCTCAGCCTAGTGGTCATATGCACATATGCACAGTGTCACCGCAATTGGACGCTTGAAATCTGAAAGACTCGTTTCGTTGAATGGCTCTAGAGAGACTGTGTACCAATTTGCGTGATGTTTGGACCAAATCTGTGTACTGTCCAAAAAGAATTACTGGCGAGTTCTCCGGTATCCCTGATTTGCATCTTTGTGCCATTACTTTGATAGGTTAATAGAAAACAAAATGAAAAATAGCTGACCTACAAGTTCACAATGTATCGCACAGCTACATGTCAGCTTGTTTTTTGTGGAAAGAAAAAACATAAAAAAAAAAAAAAAAAACACATTTTCACCTAGAACTGCAAACCAAGTGGAATTGGGCGTGGGTTATTTGGGGAGTTCCGTAAGCATCCAAGTAATTTGATTGCATCTATGGTTCAAGAGTTACAGTATGGTCAACACGTTAATCGGCCTGTTATAGAGCGTCGCAGTCCCGCCCCCTTCCATGACGACGCCAGGCCCAGGAAATAATTCCCAATGCATTTTTCCCATAGACATTTCAAAAAGTATTAATTTAAATACCTTTTAAGCGTTGTACAAAGCCAACTTGAGTTGTGACAAATAAACAATAAACACAATATTTTGGACCAAACAAATAATTACAAACAAGAAAAACAAGAAAAAAAAAGTGAGTAACCTGCCGTTTTCTTCTTCTTTCTAATTATTTGTTCGGTCCGAAGAATTGTGTTTGTTGTCTTGATTTCTCACAACTAGAGTTGGCTTTGTACGAGGCTTAAAAGGTCTTTAAATAAATACTTTTGGAAATGTCTATGAGGAAAATGAACGGGAATCATTTCCTGGGCCCTGGTAGGGGGCGGGACAGTGACGCTCTATAGCGCCACCATGAGGCCGATTTGAAAGATTGTTGGCATTTCTTGTCACAAAATCCCATGGCAGACCTGAAATTGTCTCAAGGCAGACCATGCCTACTGTTACATAACACTGTAGTATACTAGTATATGAAATAGCTTTATTCAAAGCCAAGACCAGAAATAAAACTAATTCCCATGTCTTTGAGGTAAACTCATGCTGCTGAGCTCTCTTTTCAACAAGCCAAATACCAATTAGTGTAATGTAAGGCAGGAAGGGGGTGACCTCTCTTGACAAATGGCTCCCCTCCAGAAGGCCGCAAACCCCCTACAACACCAAGCAATAAATTTGTCAGGATTTTATTTTCATAATTCCATAGCATCTCAGCCTATCTAAGAAGATATTGGGTACAAACACACTGACTCTAAATTTGCATAAAAAAGGAATGACGACCTTTATAAATTCTTATTTATAAAGCAGTTTTAACGGATGCATGTTATTTATTATACATTCTGTAAACAGCCAGCCAATTGGAGACGGTTTGGGAGCGGTTTACACTCTAGCAGCACCTCAGGGGGCGTGGTGTGCCAACCATTCCAGTGCGATCCCAAATCATGCCACACTGACACTTAATAAAAGAAAACCACTTAAACCCCATTATAAATTATTTCATTGACTGAGGTTCCCCAGGGCTTAGAGTGCCCTTTCCTGGCAGAACTAAGCACTTTATGAAGATGAAAATAGATTGTTGTTTTTCACACGTATGACACACACTTTTTATCAACTGTCCAGTCACCACTGTACACAAAAACAGAGATGCTCCTTTGTCCAAGCTGATGGTCTCGCTATGCCCCACTATTACCGGACTACTACCACACTCGATCCTTGCCCTTCGTCCTCTTTGGTCTAACAAAACAATATTTCACATAATATTGTCCAATATAATTAGTTACATCTTATTCGCTACATACACTGTGGAGTTTAATGTAATATGAAATAACATATTAATATATATTCATATATCGCAATTATTTAGCAAGTTGTTGTCCAGTAGTGTAAGCACCTGCAGGTGACACAAAGCAATCAGCCATGGCCAGAAAACAGAGCTGTCTGTCAGACTATCCCTCAGTGCGTTATCTGACAGCAAATGCTTTTAGATTTTACTAGATTGCATACTTGCACAGAGCCTGAGAAACAACAGCAGCATAGTTTTGCTTAATGACCTAGGGAAGAGGGTGATATACTGTATAAAATATATGTATACATTTTTAATCTCTCAGACATTATGAACATCATTATAAACATGATGATAGTTGATAACAATGCAGTACAGTGCCTTATTGGTAATATATTATAATGTATCTTTCACAATTATAAGTTCACCCGTTTAAATAATTGTTATGAAAGTGTACCTTGTGCAACATTAGACTAGCATATGGACATTATTAAAGGAGACAGTCCCACCTAGTGGTGGAAAACTGACCTTGAGTACTTTGGTAATCTGTCATGTTTTAACACTGCTTTGAAGTAACTAAATGCAGAGAGGAATGTTCAAGCTTGTGCTCTTGTATGCGGAGAAGAAAACAGCATCATACAATCCACAGTATGATGGAGGAACACACAGGAGGTACTGAATATATGTAGCCAGTCTACTGTCATTCATCAACATTCTTCCTCAACCTTGAAAAACTGATGAGTCAGGTGTGATCAAGTGCAGGCCTGGGAAGCACTGATAAGGATTTTTTTTTCTTCTTTCAAATTCAAGTTTTTTCAACTTCTGAACATCAAACAAGCACAGCTATTCCCTCATCTGTGTTCTCTTCAATGGGACACACTGTGCTGACAAAGCCATTAAACTTACATTTAGGACCGATTAACAAGCTGATAATCCCCCATATGTGGCTAGATGACGCAACAATCAACCCATTCACAGTGCTTCAAAAGACACTTTGAGGAACTATGCAGTAACTTGTCATGAATGATCAAGTCAAAAAACGCTAGCTGTGATGGCATCGAGGTTATATGAAGCTTGATGAAACTGAATGAAAATGCAACAACCAAGCAACCAAAACGTAATAGGCTGAATATGCAGAAACGTCATAAAGTCCATCTCCCATCTTACTTTTGTTTAATGGAACATAACAGACACCAAGACACACCAACATACCAAGCCTTATATAATATGGAATAACTCTTCTTTGCATCTTGGGATTCTACATGTATATTTTTGTGTTTATTGCATCTATTGATCTCGGAAGCTAATTTCGATTAGTAACACTATAACAAATTGTGTGTTTTATCCCACCTCTTGAATATTATTGGGTCAATTGATTACACTTGACCTATTATTCTCTCTGCCAATTGGTGCATTCCCATTTCCTGATTTATCCTGATGCAGATCCTTTGGTTTTGCTATATACAAATAACAGTGTGCACTGTGCAGACTGTTATTATTTTTATAAATACGAAATAGACCTTGTCAGTGGAATTGCTTTTCTCGGGAACAGTTCGGGTGCAAGTTTAATTCCTGTCAGCTACTAATATTCACAAACACTGCAACAGGAAATAAACTTGGACAAATTTGCTTATGTTGTCAAGTGTGAAAATATCTATATACTGCAAGATTGCAGCACTCCAACTCACTATAATGTATCCCGTATAAAATGTATCTTTCTCTCTCTCTCTCTGCGGCTGCCCTAACGAGTATGAGTGTTATATCTGTATAAAATACATCAATAAATGAAAGAAAATAAGCACTTACCTGAGTCCTTCTCAAAGAAAAGACAGCAGTGAGTCTGTAGTAGCCATGGCAACACCTGTGACAGATGAAAAAGACAGATGACGGATTTAGTACAATAAAAGTGAGTCAGAGTCCAGACTCCAGGCACACATGTTTTGCTGAATGGGAAGTTTCACAATGCAGACAAACTGAATGAAATTCACACCTCCACTGTGTGTGTGTGTGTGTGTGTGTGTGTGTGTGTGTGTGTGTGTGTGTGTGTGTGTGTGTGTGTGTGTGTGTGTGTGTGTGTGCTTAGAGGGACTACTGTGATACTGTCCCCATTATTTTACACTTATAAAGCCCACCTGCAGTTAATATGGCTTAATGAAATGTACAATTGATAGCTGCTCGAACACACACAGTCACACACCAACTGTTATGTAGTAGGCTACTAACGTAACGCGATAGGTACTGACGTGCACGGACCCGGTGCTCCCCACTCACACACCTACACACACAGCTGGATCGTTCAAGGCCATCAACGATTGATTACAGTAACTGGAAAATTAAATTGTTCAATGACTTATTCAGCGTCGTCATGCAAGAAAGAAAATAAAAAACTTCTAGCCGTTTCTGAGAGCAGTCAGTCCACCAATGCACTATAACTATTTGCATTTTTTGCAATACGTAGCCTATATGCTACCTCAAAACGGTAATTATAAGTCAAAACGCACTTGAAAATTGTGCAATAGCAATCCATGAACACACACACGGTAGTGCTCCACCTAACGTTACCTTTTTCAGCGCTGACATCTTCCGCCTCTGAGAATGTCACTTCTGAGCCAAACGCTGGTTAAACAGGCAGTAAATAAATAGAAGGTGTACTGTTCATGTACCCCCCTGACATCCAAAATTGAAATCTTCACTGCTCTGTGCTCGTCTAAGATCTCTGCGGCAGAGCATTCGCAGTTCTCCATCATACAGTCTTTTGTATCTTGTCCGACGCAAGTCCTACAACAGCTGACTTATATCTGGAGATGACTTATTAGTGCATATTTGTGAGCACTGCATCCTCGGCGGGCTGTTTCCACAGTCTTCTACCCACTGATAGCACAGCTCTTCACATAAGGCAGCCTATATATAAGACGCCATTTTTATAAAGTCTAATTATATATCTAGCCTAATATGACATAACAGAAATGTTTAATGTTTTTAAATATCAAAGAAACAACAGTAATGAAGAAATGCTCAAGTGTTATTTATTTCATATTTTTGTAGTAGTAGGCTATTATTATTATATTTCATTTTCATGTTTGCTTCATTGGGTCTCTCCTGAGTGCTGACATGATCAATGCAGACTGTCCAACAAGCAGGGCGCTCATGGGGTGGCGGTGGCCACTGTGGTCTCAAAGTAAAAAAAAACTCTATTGAGACTATAGCCTGATGAAAATTCTGCAACTACCCCTCAATTACACCCTCTGTATTGAAACCTAAGCCACACTGCAAGCCATTGACCTTCAAAAAGGAAGAGGTTATCATGCATTTGGAGCCTGGAGGCCTGTGGAATAGTGGCGCGACACCATACATATTGCATTAATGCATTAAGTAGGCTTTCCAATGACAATTCCAAACTTTCAAATAAAACATCAAACATTATTGCAAATGATGCTTTTAACAGATTGCCCTGTTCCAGGGCAGTCTTAGTCATTATACCGACCCGTCTGTAGGAAATGGAGGGCATCCATCGATTATTTCAATCACTAGTTTTCAAACCTGTTGAATTATAAGGAATTATAAGAATTTACAAATGGAACCAAATGAACCTGTGGTCCATTTGCACAATAGGCTTAATTTCCTGGTCTTAGCCCCACAGATAATGCCTATTTTAAATTAATTCGTTTAGTATTTGCAAAATAAATGACATATTGGTTGCACTAATTTGAGGCAAAGTAGGCAAAGCGAGTGGCAAAGCATGTACAAGTGAGTTTAACATTGTTTAATGTTGTTTAATGCAATCAGATAGGACTTTTCTGTTTGCATATATGGGCTATCAAGGCCAGAAAGTAGTTTTTTGCCACTCGGTAGGCATTCCTGCATGACTTCCGGGTTTGATGATGATATCACGCGCATACTATTGTACCAGGTTCGAGGTGTGACTACGCAAGCTGATATTATAATTATAAATCAGTGGGAATGGTGGTCAGCAGCACGAATTTCCAGGATAAAACATTACTGTAGAAAAACTTCACAGATGTGCTAGGGAGCGTGTGCTTTAGCATTCATGGTAATGTGAGTGAGTGAGTGGGAAGAGAGGTGAGGAGAGCATGGGTTGTATCTCTGCTGATGAGATGATTATGCATAAAGTATAAACTACTGAGACGTGACAATGTCTGAGAACCATCTGTTTCTGTTGACCCCTGTCCACCCCAGGAGAAACTGAAACAAACAAACACTGTCTCTGTCTCACACAGTCTCTGTTTGTTCCTGTTCCCAAGATACCATATGCGTACAGTAGGCCTACACACCAGAGTCAACGACACTTATTGTACTCTCACATTAAGCAGTTTTTTGTACGAATAGGTCCTGTGAATACATTTGCTGTTCATTACTTGAGCAAGCAGAGCACGCAAGTACTGCGGCTGGGTATGTACAGTATGCCGGTGTTATCTACCGGCCAATAAGTATGTATTGTATACAGAGTGGCTGGGTCCTTTAGTTGGTGGCATGGGCTACATTTGCTATGCATCAATAATTTCAACTGAAATGGGCCTTGTCTCAATGAGACAAAAAGAAAAAAAACTTTGACTCACACATGCCTTGCAAGTCGAGTGTGTTCCCATCCAACTATCCCTTCTGGGTAATATATGTGGGTCTTGGGAAGGTGGCTTAATGAGAACATTTCAGTCAAATGAGACTGCATTTGAAAGCTTACAATTTCTCATCCCATTTATTAATACGGTGCAAGAGCAGTAAAGGCTATGGACCAGAGCTAACACTAACTTATAGCCTATAGAGGGTATGCGCGTGACATCATCACCAAACCAGGAAGTTATGCAGGAATGCCTACTGAGTGGCAAAAAACTACTTTCTGGCCTTGACAGCCCATATACATCCACACAGAAAAGTCCTATCTGATTGCATTAAACGACATTAAACAATGTTAAACTCACTTTGCATGTTGCTTTGCCACTCATGTGCCATTCACTTAAAGCATGCGCATACCCTCTTTTGCCATTTGCCAGTCTTTGTTTTTTCCTTCACTTTTAGAATGAAATGATGACAGACAGGATTGATTTTCGAATTGTTATCAGGTGGAGACCATGGCCACTAGCCAAATCACTGTCTTATTTAAGTTACTGTCTTATTTAAATGAAGCTATGGTAGTTTATTAGGTGGTTGTCTAGTAAATGAACACTAGAGGCCACCCTATAGCTATAAGGACTTAAAGTTTATACCAGTCATTTTATTTTCAGATTTTGTAGTAGGTAAATCTTGATCCACAAATAATTCTAACACTATTTGGAAACAGGGATTAGGGAAAGAACCAGATTGAAGAGGTGTCTTCTAATAATATGTATCAAACAGAATGTCATATGTTTGCCAAAAATATGACAAAAACGCCAGTGCACTGAGTCACACTGACCCAGAAAACAGTAAGACACATATGACGTGAACGATTCGACAGTCGTGCCACTTGAACGCAACCACACCTGCTGCATTCAAAGATAATTACGGCAGCCTTATGTTTTTCCCCCCACGCATTACAGCATCCTTCCGACAATAATCATATTACATACAAGAAAAAACGCTGCAATTATCGAACGGACCTTCCTGGTTGCACGAACAGATGGTTTTCTTCAATTTTGTCGCATTGGATTGAGTTAAAAGATACGAGAAGAGTTGTGATTGAGAACAGAACGGACCTCAGCTGCGGCTGCGATCCTCCCCATATACCGCAGTGCCAGTCAGTGTTGACAACCTAACCTAGTGAACACTAAACTGCTCTGACTGAAATGAGTTGACTGACGACAAATTTGCTGCCTTCCACCAGCTGTGAGTGAAACTTGTGACAGGACGAGTAGGTGGCGAGGAGCCAGGTACGTGCATGGCGACTGGCGCGCGGTGTGCTGCAGGGGGACAGCTATAGCCCCTCGAGTGAGCATCAGACAGTAGATGACCTTTATCTTATTCATTAGTTTTAATTCTGGAAAGCTGACCGTCAGCCAGGTAGGATGCCTTTTACGTTACTTGTGTCCCGTTGGTATACTATACGTATGTAGGCTATATAGAGTCAATGATGACCATGATGACACATGACAGTGCAGTGTGATATACCTATAGCCACACAGGGCACATATTATTCGAAATCAAAACTACTTTTGGTCAAGTGACTATTCATGCGAACGTCGCACATATCTGGCATCATTCCCCCAAAAATCGGTTGCTATTTAGAAATGTAATCTTGCAAGTTTCCTAAAATCATCGTTTTATTTTTATATGCAGTCCTTTTTTCTTAGAAATGCAGCATCATCGTCATGCCAATTATGCAACATTGGACCTTACAATGATTTCTAGATTGAATTGGTGATTAATTTAAATGCAGGCAGGGTGGAGAGAATAGCTGCTGAGGACCTGAGGTGTGCATTCTGCATTGCATTGATTCATTTAGATTACAGAGGTGGGCAATGTGCACAATTTGCATATCATATCATGCAAACATGGCTTGAAGATCTACACTGTAATATTGACTGAAAAGTTTGCCCACCGTGCTTGGATTATAGTTTTATGAATTAAGACATTTTGTTGTACAGAATAGCAGTGCAGCATATTCAGGTTTTTATTATTCAAGCTATCGAATACAAAAACAATGGTTGTGATCTCGCCAGCCTGGGAAAACTGTCAGCAAAGTGATCAATTGTGCCTGAAACGTTTGCCAGACAGTATCACTGCCATCCTAACAATAGTTGGGGCTACAGGAGACTGTAACATGTATATTGTGATGATGTTTTTTAGTGTAAGACACTGCGTTCGCAACAATACGTACAGTTGACTTGCCAGAGGGCCTTTGATTTACTTGAGTGTTATCCAGTTAAGGCTCATTCATAGTCTGGATTTTCGGTGGTGAGGTGACCACCGAAGATGTGTTTTGGCCGACTCACCAAGGCAGCACCATCATGTCCAAACCTAATCAGCCTACACAGACCTTTTAAGACAAACATTGACTATTGTTTATTTTCAAAATGTTTCAGTGCTCTCCATCCACACTGCAGTGAGCCTGAGAAGGCAGAGGGCAGACTGCAGGGCGCTGGGATTTAAGACCAGACTCCCTCCCCTGCACTGCCTAGACCATGGGCAACAACACAAGCAAGGACAGCCATAACTCTGCAGGTATCACACCACGAAATAGATCAAATAGTTGACTTTATTAATCTCTGAAATAAAAATGTAATTGATTAAAAAAAAAAAAAGAGTCCACAAGCAAGCAGATCAATGTCAGCAGGTCTGGCAAAGGCAGATGAATTGTAGCACCCAGTAGGAATTGCCTCCTGTATTATCACTTCTTTGCACATCAACAAGGTTCTCAAAGTGAAGATTCCAGAGACCTGCAGTGTTCCTTGAGAGGGCTTGAAATGGTGGGAACAGCAAGATCAAATTCACTCGTAAGGGTTATGGGTGTCCTTGAAATTAAAAAACACTTAATAAGTTGAGAACCACTGCTAGCTGCTTATACACACCCATCGTTCTTGATGAGTTTGTTCAGTCTGTTGGCGTTCTTGCTTTGATGACTTTGCATCAACACACCACAGCATAGAAGATGCTCGGAACAGCAGCCTGATGGGACATGTGGATCATCTATAAAGAGATTAAAAATGTTACTATTGCTATGCTTAGATGGCTGGCTGATGATATATATAATACTAGTATATCAGTATCACATAGAAAAAGTGTAGCTAGCTAAATCAAGCTAGTCCTGCTTGAATGCTGAGATTGTCTTTTCATGACAGAATAGGCTATTAGGTTTAGACTGACTGTCACTGTTATTCCTGGCTTCCACATGCTTTGTCCACTGCGATAGAACTGTTTGTTCCTGTACATTTAACTGTTTTTACAGTGACGTGGCAATGTAACCATAGCAACAACTCTTCACATTTAGCAACACCAACCATAATCATTGTAGAGGAATTTTAAGTTCTCACACATTTTCTATGTAGCAGTGGCCATCGGCCCATCTCAGACTGGCACAAATTGCTGCCCTGAGAAATGTAAAAATGTATCATACAATGCTAATGATAGATTCCAGAAATCAATGGCAATTAACCCCCATAAAGCCACATAATGGAAACATGATATGCAAGTCTGCATTGTTCATTGAACTAAGTGGTAACTGGTAACCTGCGTGACAACATGTTCTCACTCACCTATTCCCATGTATAGCTGTTTATCCACTTAGCCCTATATACTTTGTTGTACACAAATGGCAGAATTTAGTATGCAGGAAGTGCATTCAGGATGAGGCAAGGATGGCTGTGTGTGCACACTTCCACAGGTAGAGAAGACTGCATGGCACTGCGTGTGAAATGTCGGTGTGCATAATCCTCTGGCCCAACACAAGGGCTTGGAGGAAAAAACGTGAATAATCAATACAGGATAAAAATAGCACACCATCAGTATTGTGCAGAAGTTTTGGATCTCCCATTTTAGAACTGCTAATAACAGCTGATGTAAAACCAGGCCGCCGTGGAGGTGTGACCATTGCGATGACGAGGGCTGCTTTATTGTAGTCTGTGAAGTAGTGTAAGCTCTGTGAATCTGGCCACATGGGGGATCAGTGTGTGTGCGTGTATGCTCGCCAAGAAGTGGGCAGGAGAGGCTCTGTGCTGCATCAATCAGCCTGACATAATAATAGATAAAGTAGAGGACACTGTCTGCTTCGCTCTGCATTATAACAAGGCAGGGAAGGCCTTGCATTAGCCGCACCCAAGTGTTGCCATCCATTTTTGGAAGCTAAAGCTGAATCAGCATCCCTTTCTCATACATACGCCTTTGTCTTGGGTTTTTTTTATCTCTCATTCAGGATCCCCCTCTGATTTCTTCAGAACGCCTCCCACCACACCCTCGGAGGCACAGCTAGCTGCCATGGCCTTTTCCTCCTCTGCTTTCAATAAAAAAGTGGAGCAGAAAGGCACTGCAGGTGGAACCACCCCCTCCACTATCTTACCCGCCACCGATTGGACTCAGAGGCTGTCTGCTTCTACAGAGTGGGCAGTCATCAGCCAAGAGAAGACCGGGAATGGTGCAGTGTTGAGGCATGGAAAGGCAGCCGGGCACGGGAGCAGGGGCTCCCCTTCTGAGCAGCACTGGCAGGAGAAGGACAGTGGGCTGGGTCCTCAGATGGGAGCAGAGATGCCTGGGGAGGAGACGACCCTGGTGCTGCTCAGTCTAATGGAACACTATCGAGCCTCGCTAGGCCTCAGCCCTGGTCAGGATGCAGCCACAGGAGCAGTAGGTAGGAGAAGTACATAGGACCACACATGGAAATAAGTGCTCAGGAGGACCTTTTTGTGTTATCCATTAGCCCAAATGTGCGTGCTGTTTGCATTTCTGTCTAATAAAGTATTCAATCAAGTGTTATTTTAACTCTTGTTTTCTATACTCTGTGGTAATATGAACACTCTGAATTGTTGTGGTGTACATGGTAGTACAACGTAGAAATGTAACGAATGGGGCCACTGAAATGGAAACCCATTAAGGTTGCACAGTGTCCATGCCAAAACCGTAGGGATGTAACGATACATTTTAGCAGCATATGGTTGACGATACGATATTGGTATATATTGGCAGTCACTGTATCGTTACACCCCTACGAAAGCCACTCTGTGCTTATACTGGTCATTTGGTTTGACGTGGTGTCAGTGCTTCCTGTGGGTTCTTTTGCCTGTTTAACGTTGATATAGCACGTGTCTGTGTGCATGTACTCATGAAAGTGCTTATTGAGACAAATGTTATATCGGTCAATTATAATCAGACTACAGCAATTTGATGTATTCCTTTCGTCCCCAGTCTTGAACGCAAAAATGTTTGTCTTGTCTCTGTCCAGAGTTGCTCAGGCGCTTTCTTGTTGAGAGGGATGAGCTGCTCATTGAGAGAGATGAGCTGGGAGAGGAGGTGCGCTGCTTGAAGGACAAACTGAAGGTGAGAACTACGTTTTATTTACCACACTCACCCGAATGTGTGAAATGTGAATATCTCTCAAATCTAAATGATTAAAGGCATGATGTGCTGTGTCACAGACACCTAGTAATAAGTGTTCTACAGTAGCACTTATGTTCTTGAATAAGATGATAAACAAACCATGTAACGCCTTGAACCCTATATATTTCATTGACTGGGGTGCAACAGTACTACAGGTCTGTACGTGGCCCCCTCTTCCCCCCCCCCCCCCCCCCCCATCTACACGAAATCTCTTTGCTGAAAATAGCCGATCTACAGTCTCACAACATGTTGCATTAAGTTATGAGCTTTTTGCCGAATTTTCTATTACTAGTCCTTACCCGTTTGAAATACATGAACACCAAATGATGTACAGTGTGTGTGGGTAGGGGGTAGGCTACTCAATCTGAGGCTGATGGAGGGAGTTGTTAACGGATGAGCTTGGGAAGTTGGGATGGGCACAAAACTATTAGGGAGGTGGTCTGCGGACCCCCAAGTGGTCCGAACTATGAAGCATTCCATGGGGCTGGCTCATGTGGACACACACAGCAACCCATCAATGGACGTCATAATATAATTAATACAATGAATATTATAATAATATATTACAGCAAACAGATAAGTGCAAAATGATTAGTTTTTTGGCTAATGGTGGGCTATTTCTCATACAGGAGAGTCCTTACTGACATGGTCAGTGATGCTGGGCTTGAAGTTGGATTGGGTCCGTGTCGAGACTCGAGTGTGCAGTGTGAAGTGTGTGTGTGTGTGTGTGTGTGTGTGTGTGTGTGTGTGTGTGTGTGTGTGTGTGTGTGTGTGTGTGTGTGTGTGTGTGTGTGTGTGTGTGTGTGTGTGTGTGTGTGTGCGTGCACACACACACACACACACACAACCGACACCTGACTGCATTTTATATACAGTGTGAAAACCTGTGCACAGTTCAACCTGTTATGCAAGGACTCTATTTGAACTTGAGGGTAGGGCTACATAGTTTTCAGTGAGAAAACTATGTACAGAGTATAAATAACAAGAGTTAAAATAACATTTGATTGAATACTTGAATACAGAAATGCAAACCGCACGTACATTTGGGCTAAAAGGATAAAAAATATCTTATCAAGATGTGTTAAGTGTATATCTGTGGAGCCCATGTCCAGCCTACAGGCAAACATATGGCCAGACCGAGACCTTCTTGATCTTGGCACGACACAATCACATGTATTCCACATGTTTCATAAACACCCATTAAGCAGGGTTCAACTTTGGAACTATCGGTCGCTTACCGTTACTGACACATTCTACTAATCTACTTTATTATTGAGCACACCGCAAGAAATGTATTACCGATACATATTTGAAACAATAAGCTATTTAAAACAATTCCACTCAACGCCACTCAAAGGCGTTGAGTGGCATTTTAATGTTTTAAATATGTAATAGCCCTGTAAAGATATTAAAGTATACTTTAAATGTATCCTTGCTCAAGAGTGTGCTTGAAGCCTGTCTTCATTATAAACCGTTTTTAACTTCGAGTACCTCCCGAACTGGAGTCCTCACCCTGTGAATTCTCAGCAGCACTCGGCTGACCTTTGTTCTTTAAAGTAATTGAAAAAAATCACACCTGTGTGAAGTGAGTGGTGCAACTCCGTGTGGGGGTCCCCGGGAGTTCCAGACCCACAGGAACTCGCCCAGGGGGCCGGGCCGATTCCGGCGAGCCGCCCCACGTCAAACGGTTGTGAAATGACAATTACCGTGTGGGGTTCCCTCTACTGTACTGTACTGGCCTGTCCTGTACTGGCACACCCGAAATCATCATATTGCCGAATATGAAATGAAATTACCGATTTAAATTAGGATGAAATTACCGGTAGTCAAATATCTAAATACTGAATCAAGTAACTTAAAAGCTGTCTGGGGTGGTCACAAAAGCCTGAGTAGACGATAAAATGACCCTAGAACATGTTTTAAAGTGAAATTATCCCTTGAAGTAATCAGGTTAATACTTAATATCACACACACAGGATATGGCTTGTTATTTTTCATTTGTGGACTATTACTAGTCACTACAGTACTTTTGATAACTTCGGGTACTATGCTGCGGTTGTCTTAGGCTATGAATGAAGTTTAGTGTTTTTGCTTTTTGGCCGATGCAAAGTCCCTATTTGCTGGATATGTTTACAGAGGGCTGTAGCACATTATTGATTGTCATGGTATGCTCTTTGTGAGCTGAATGTTGAAACAGCTGTTACCCACCACTGTTTAGTACAACTCATTCTTTATCAACAATATAAATTGTATAATAATATAAAAGTCTGTTCACATTTGCTGGGGGGTGAGGAGATTCCATGCCACTGCTTTTGATATAGCCCTGGTCATTAATTTGTATTGTTGATGGGGATATGTTTTATCCCTGCTTCTAGTCAGACTGAATTAAATACTTACATTATGTTCGATAACAGGCAATCAACAATTGCATTAAAAAGAAGTACAGTATGTAAACCTGGCGTTCCTATTTTGGCCACACTCGGTCACAATTTGTGTGTTTTAAAACACAAAAACAAAGTAGCCCACTACAAGCTCATAACCTTTCACAATGTTTCGCATGTCAGTGGGTTGTGAGCTTATAGATGGGTGGTTAAGAAAATGTCTCGCTCCAAATTGAACAACCTGCTAATTCAATTGCCTGTTGGGATTTTAACCGCTGAGCTTCCCTGTCTTCTGAACTCCACACCCAGGCGGAGAGGGAGGAGTGGCACCAGTTCCAGTGTGACCTGCAGGTGGCAGTGGCTGTGGCCGACCGGATGCGCATGGAGGCCGAGCAGGCCCTGGCGGAGTTCCAACGCAGACACAGGGCCCTGGAGGACCAGCTGGCCCAGACACTCGGCACACAGCAGGACACAGACAGAGAGCTAGATGGCCTCAGATCCCAGCACAGGGACGCCTGCCACCAACTGGCTCTGGAGCGCAGCAAACTCAAGGCCTTGAGGGCTGCACACATGAAGACAGGCACAACAGGCTCTGATAAAGATGCTGAGAGAAAAGACTCGAGCAATGAGGTCCAAACGATGGAGGACAAGCGGGGAGGGGGGAGCCGGGGTGTGCCTAAAGAGGAAGATTCTGAGGATGAAACCATCGTTGCTCACACAGGGGGAGAGGCCAAAAGTAACGAAAAGCACAATGAGTTCAAAGAAAAGGAAAGCGCTCAGGAAGCGCACAGTAAAGATGGTGGACAGGATGCTAATGGTGCAAATCAAACCGATAAGATGCAGCTAACGGGCAAAGGTGTCGCAGAGACATACCTGCGCAGTCTGGCTGTCCTGGAGAGAAAGACGGAGAATGGTGGCAGTCTGAGAGACCGCAGGAAGATAGTGATGCTGTCTGAAAGATCCCGGTGAGTCTGTGCATCTCCAAGTGCGTTCTCCAACATGCGTAATATGTGTGCTTCGTGTTGTTTAGTTAATTAGTGTCAGCTCTCCACCACTGTCTCGTCATCTCACTCATAATAAAATAATGTCGCATTCACACCTAATACTTCGGTAGACTCTATGTGATTGGGCGGAGAAGTTGGGATTCTTGCATATTTAATTTGCTGCATTTACCTTCACACTGCGCTGTCATCCGCAGAAATTGGAAACGCAGCAGAGAACTTTATCAATGTGTTCAATTCATCAACTACACAGTGAAATCTATGGTGTTAAAATTATGCTTCTAATAATAGTTAGGACGTGTGTGTGTATGTGCGTGTGCGTAAGACGGGAGCACAAAATGATTAAATCATAGCGCCCAAGCGATTTATAGCAACGGAGCACTTTTACCAACGGACTGGAAGTTATACCGGATGTGGCTGGAGCAGCTAAATGTAGCCAAAACACTAACAGCGATCGACAACGGGACTTACGGGAGGCATGATTAAATATAACGCGACTAGCGACTTGACAGTGGGGGGGCATGACGTCCCACTGTTGCGCAACATCGAGGATTGCGCTCCTAGGCTGTGGAACGGTTTTCATATCAATAAACTTCGTCTTTTGGAAAAAGGGCGCTGGCCTAATAGGACGGTGAACTTCGTCCTGGGCGATTGGGGTGTTAATTAGATCCTCTTATAGATCATCATATAATCTATAAGATAATCATATAAAATGAGTATGCTACTATGCATATGCCATGTTAGCTATACAGTTTATAGATCATGCATGTGTAGATCGTGCATGTGTTTAATTTTGCAGTATTTATATTTAAACAAGATGAAGAAAGGCTCCAAAACTTGGATCCCCGCACACAGTGACAGCCCTCCATGTTTATGCACAGACTGACAGACAGAATACTCTGTACACTGCTGTGTTTTTTTTTCCTTAAGCAATTGATTAATGTGCTCCAATGTTGCACCACTCAGTTCACACGGGTGTGATTTAAAAAAAAAAAAACAGATTGAATTGCTGCCAAGTTAAATCTCTATACTGAAGAATAATGTGTATTTTATAGGGTGCCCCCACCTGGAGAATCTCTATTTTCAGCGACCACAAGAAAGACTTGAAAACCATCCAACTAGTTTGTTCTCTGTCCTTTAAGGAGCATGTCACGACTTTCACTTCCTTCTGGCTTCTTCAGTCAAAATGGTACCTCCCTAAGTTCAACATTGCCATTATGCAAGGTAAAACCATGATTAACATATGAACATTTTTAACATATTCATCATTAACATATGATATGAACATTTTCAGGCCAAATAACCAAGTTTTTGGTGAGCAACGACCAAGTATAAGTTTGGCTTTGTCTACTTTTTCAACCATTCCAGAAAGAAGAGCCGAACAAAGGGAGAAGTGACCACATTTTCCAAAGACAGGAGAGCTTTGCAAGCTTTAATTCTAGTGAGCTCTTACTTTGCCACTACACATCACTGTTTTTGGTGACTTAATCGTATTGCATCAAGCTCAATTGTTTGTTTCTTACTGCTGTTTGTGTCTAACAGAAAAGCAGGAACAGGACCCGAACTTTGACTTGAAGTAAGTTATGTTAAAGTTAAGAGATTTTTAAGCAACTTGTTAAAAAATTAGAGGACACAGCAGGAGTCTGCTTGGTGTTGTCTTATAGTGTATGTTGTCATCGAGGGTCTGACCAGGATTTAGAAAAATGTCAAGCCATGTTCTTAAATTCAAATATAGCTTATTGAAATTGCTCTCTGTGAATTTTGGAGGCTTCCGATGGTGTGAATGAGCCTGTAACCTAAATGATCTGTGTGAGAGGGACTCAAAGACTTTTCTCCACTCCTCCCCAGGCCTCAGGACGGGTTCAGTGTTCTGCTGCGGCGTCACGGTGGCTCCAGGAGAAACTCCCTACTGCGTTGGTGTCAAACTCGCACTCAGGGTTACAAGGTTAGCACAGGAGAATCTCACCATGAAGGAGGCAATGCTAATTGTATTACCCATATATTCATAGAGTTGTTAACCCTGAAACGCAAATTAAAATAGAAAGGTACAGTACACACAGTAGAGCACAAATCTCCACCAGAAGGCATGCCCCAATAATGTACTGTCTGGCGCAGAAATGTTAAACTGCATCTCTTTGTCTCTCAGACGAATTGTAAAACATAATCAAACATGATTAGTGTTTTTTGTTTTGTAGATATACGGCCTACACAGGTTTTCCACGAAGGCCATGTAAAGAAGGAAAGGACATTATGGTCACCTTCTTGGTGCAGCAATGCCTCCAACCCTTCCGCGTTCAGTTTGGGCCGACTCATTGATAGTGGACATGCGCTTGTGGTTTTGTAGGAAACAAAAGTTCTTTAAACCACACAATTTCATTTCATTATTTGATGTCGTGGTTTGTATTATTTGTGTGGCGATATTGAGATACAAACACCTTCTAAATACTGATCTTAGTTTTCTGAAAACTTCAAATATTTATATAGCGGCATCAAAACAATAATACTTTTTGCATACTGTACATACTGTACAGAACCCCAAGAGGGGTTCCTGTCCAGAACAGAAGGGTTACAACACCAAAAGGGGTTCCTGCCCAGAATGGGTTAAACGGCAGCTCTTCCAGTTGTTACACTGCTCTCTCACTCTCTCACTCACACACAAACGCACACTCATGATGTAGGCCAAACAAAATACATGGTTCTAAAATATCAGAAACACTTTGTACATCCACTATCAATGAGTCGGCTGGCGACCTGAAGTGCAGTGGCGGCCCACGGTGAACGCTGAAGGGTTGGATGCATATAGCCCATTCCTGCTGGCAGATTGGTCGCAAACGGATGCAAACTGGAGGGAAACGTTCAATGGAATTGACTGAAGTTAATGAGAGCCGACTGGACAAGCTTATGATTAAACTATATTTGTGAACGATTGCGAACATTGTAAAATAATCGGTTCAGGAAAATAAAGAAATGTTTGAGGTATCTAAAGAGCATGGAAAAGGTTTCTGACTGCAGTAACCAAGGGCTGTTATCGCAAGTCTGTCATACTGCCCATTCAGAAACATTTTCTGTGCTCTTTAATAAAATTATATAGTGTGCACTGTGCACACCAAAAAACTAGTGTGATTTTCATTTTCCTGAACGATAATCTGACCAAGGTTGCAATCATTAAAAAAATATTGGAACCAAATTCTGAATTAGAAATTTGTCGAATTACAATTTATGCCCTTGGCCTGCTGTGTACATTATAAATTACTAATTGACAGACAGACAGACGGGGACATATGAAAGCTATCCTGGTGACAAATTAAGTCATGCCTTGTAACCGAAATGTAATGCATTCTAGTGGTATTTCTTTATAAATTATATTTCAAATGTGTTTTTGTGACAGAACATTGATATCACCAACTTCAGCAGCAGCTGGGAGGATGGCCTGGCCTTCTGTGCTGTGTATCACACCTATTTGCCATCTCATATTCCATACGACAGTCTCAGCCCGGCAGACAAGGTACAAATATTGTTCAGATCAGATAAAATAAGACTTAATATATATCTTAAAAGCAGATTGTAAATCTGTTTTGCCATTTGGCATATTAGAAGCTCTGTCACCTAAGTACAGTAAGACACTGGACTAACCTGTTTTCTTTTGTCAGGAGGGAAACCTGGGTTTGGCTTTTCAGACTGGAGAGTGCATGGGAATCACAGCCATGTTGGTAGGTCATAAATAGCATTATTCACATGAAATACAAATATTCAAATCAAGTTGTACGGGCAGGAACATAATTATGATTGCCATGCACCTACACTGTCCTACAGTAACAACTAATGACAATACCACAATGGTGAAAAAGAACGGAATTATTCGGTGTGTAACTTTGATAAAGCCTACAGGTGTAGTGAAAGACAAAAGGAAAGAGTAGATATTTTGGAAGTTATAAATGCAAGTTCAGTTGGGGTGGAATTCTGGCCACAGTTGGAGAGTAGCTTAAGTTATTTTCAGCCTGTGACGTGATTCTTCTGTCATTGAGAAGACAGTTGTCCTGACTGAGTCATCATTTGCATAACAATGGGTTAAGAAAGTTCCAGAAATCAAGATTTTTTCAACCTGTTTAATATTACCATTTCAATGGTATGTATTTCGATGTCAAGGTGAGTTTGTCTTGTCCGTTTTGTTTCATCAGATCAGTGATGTCTGCGATGAGTTTTCTATGATGACATTTCACAAGATTTAAAAATCTTTATCAGTCGTAAACGGCTTTTATAGATACTAGTGCTTAAAATATGAATCTTTTAATGTTATTTTTTACAGACTGTGGAGGATATGCTGAAAGCTGGAGGTCCTGACTGGCAGAGGGTACTGGGTTATGTTGACAGTATCTTTCGGCACTTTGAGATGTAAGGTCTCTAAAACTGTCATCAAACTCTCAGATTTCCTTTTAGTCAGATTATATTACAAAAAACCTGGAATAAATTACCAAGATGTTTCTTCACAAATGTAGCACCCGCGAGGTGACCTTGGCAATTTATATTGTAGAGCAGTATTTCACAGTATTTGAGAAATGGAGTTATACTAATAGACACCTTTTAATTTACATGCACGCAGCAATATATTTTCAGTCAAATAATTGGTTTGTGGGGAAAAGTGGGTGTGGCAGTTCTTCTGTTAAGTTGAATTTAGATTGTGTTAACCTTTACAAACACATTTATGAAGACATTTCTTGGTAAGGATTTTATTCCAGGTTTGGCCATTTTTCTGATTATATTCCCTGACTGCAGTCACTTGCTGAGACGACAAAATGGAGTTTAACGTAGAGTTCAGTCAAGATTTGAGATGTCACTTAAGCCTAATGCGGTACTATTCGTTGCTCAACTGCAGGAATAAACATGTACTTAAGTGAAGCCCAGAAGATGCAGAGCTGAGAGCATTTGTACCTGGGAATACCTTTTATTTTGCTCTAAGCATGTCAACAAGTCATTAGATGATGATGCACAGGGGACAAATACGGTCTGGTTTTACAATATAGACCTGGACAACTCAATGACTATTCCATCCATGTGCACTGGCATGGGAGCTGGGAAAACACTGGAGAATGCAGACAGTCTGCAAGGACCTTTTAGTGTTTTTCTTTTTAAATATTTGTTTTGAACATGAGCACTTTGAACATCTTCAGTTGGGTTTTAAATGTATTAGATTTTTAGCATAATTAATAATAAAATGTTGACCTTCAGTTGCCGTTATTTCCTGAATCTTTCCAGCCATCTTACTTTTCTTGCCAAATGTAATGTCTGTATACATCCAAACTCAAGGCACAACAGAGGGAGTTAATATACATGAGCCGACATTTAGGTCAAACTGCCTTTGAGAATCTGTGTGTGTGTTCAATTTAAGATATACTAGGCTATATCAATAATAAAGTTCTTTCGGAAGTTGTTGCTCATTTACAGTAAAAATGAGTTCCATGGATGACATTTTCAAAGTACTTTATTACATATTGACAGGCAACGTTAAACAGCATACAAAATGGTATAAAAGATGAATAAAGAAAATGTTTTAAGGTTCAGTGACATGAGCACAATGGTAACGAATAAATACTGAAACATTAAAAAAGCAATTTACAGTAGTATACCTTTTGCCTGGTTGAACTGAATGGAAATCAGGATTGTGGTTGAGTTTTGAATAATGTATTTACTGCATCTGAATAGCCAGACATCCAAGCCTCAAACAACAAATCTTTATACAATTAGTAATTAATGATGGCTAGAGGGCAGTGCCAAAAGGTCAAAAGCACTAGATGAAAGTGATGTTCAGATTTGCCCATTGTCAAAGTCTTGCATCCATTCAGCAACACTAGTATTGGTACACATTTTACGATGCTGTTATGGCTCCTCCTATAGGTGGTGTGGAGAGCGGTGGCAAAAGGAGAGACTTTAGTTTGGCCGACATGGCTGCAATCTCAGGGTCCTGGGTCTCATACATTTTCACCAATCTGGCAAATTTCAAGACACCTGAAAAGGAAGCAAAACAGTACATTTTCAACATGGGACTTTGAATCTTCCCATTCCACATGCTTTTGATTATTTTTCTTCATGCTATATTGAAAGGTAACCATACAGTACTTGAAATGAATTACTTTACTTTTCTTAGGTTTAACTGAGCACTGAATTCTTGAAAAGATGACAATATATTCCACTTAAAACGTATTTACTTAAGTCCTATTCATACTCCAGTTTTAGGTGATAAGGTGACAACAGTAAAAACATGTGTTTGGGTGAGCGGTGAGTCGCTTACCACCACGGTGTGACGTCATGTTGTAGTTTTCGGTGGTCACCTTATCACCCAAAACTGGAGTATGAATAGTTGAACAGGTCAGATCTATACACTTGGTCCGTGCTTTTCCCCTCTACACCAAATCTGTGCTGACAATATCTGAAGCCAGTAATTTGGCTATTTTCTGCAAATGTTTCCCCAGAATAGCATGCAAGGGTTCAAGTGGTTAAATCAAGGACAAATCTAAATTGGATCCACCTCATTGTTTTCTAAACTGAAAACTGTTATTCAAGAAGCCCTAATGTCAGTACCAATTTTAGTATAGTGTAACTTGTGCCTCAATATTTCCCTTTCTACAAGTAAAATTAATAAACTAATTGAATAGCTGTGTTGTACCGTTACTGTAAATGCACACCCGTGGTCGTTTCTTTCTAAAGGTACGACATACTGTGCTCTCTCCTCGTTGGCTTTCATCATACCAGCATAATGTAAATGTTCAATTGCAAAAACATTATGGAGAACGTAAAAAAAAACAAGCATGGTTACATTATATATCACAACATTAAGTACGTTTTTGGATGACTGGTGACACAAAGTAGGGAAATGCATGAATTGAAATATATCGCACATGTAAGAAGTCTACAATTTCACACAAACATTGTCAGAGCATGATGTGTGAATGAATGAACAAAATCACTAGCAGTACTAGTGGAAAGGTTATCTCACTGGTTGGTCTTGGGGAAGATGTAGACAACTAGACATGTGTCTCTTCTGATACACGTATAGTCACCGGACACAGGTTCACCCTTTGTCAAGTCCCGCCCGTGGTTGTGCCCCTCTCACACCCATTGGTTGCCATTTTGTGGTTGGACAAAAAACCTTTCCCTCCATTCACTACCATAAAATAACGTGCTTTTCAGTTGCTTCGGATTTATATATTTTTTTATATTTATATTTATATATTTATTTTAAACTTGGTGTCAGTAAAAAGGAACATCACAGGTGCAGCATGGTGACTGGGCATATGTTTGTTTTTAGTTTTTTCCCAAAAATTATGTTTTAGCAAATTCAAGATAAACAAGGCGGAACCAGGGCGGAACAAAGCAGAAAGAGTGCTGTTTAGTCAGTCAGGGACCAATCAGAAGGCTGACAAATGGTGTCACTATCAGCGCAGGCACATCTTCGAGCACAGCCACGGACAGAGGAAGCTGACGCCCGACGTCATTCCGGCTTTTTAGACAGCTGGTGGATGGAAAAGAAGCTCCACCTCCGCGGCTGACTGACGCGGAGTAGAGCGTTTCCGGGAATCTGTCCGTCGCGTCAGTCAGCCGCGGAGGTGGAGCTTCTTTTCCATCCACCAGCTGTCTAAAAAGCCAGAATGACGTCGGTCGTCAGCTTCCTCTGTCCTCGGCTGTGCGCTAAGGTGTGCCTGCACTGAGAGAGGGCACATAACGTGTGCAGGTAAACACTGTCCTTCTCAGTTCTGCTCCACACTGAACAGGCACACCGTTTGTTGTAGTGCCCAGCCAAGCTGAATGCACCGTGCAGGAGTCAAATCTCTGGATGCCCCTGAAAGGGGTTCTTGTCCAGTCCATACACATTATACAGTATATGGTACAATGTAATGATAATGTCAAGCACCCATATAACTTATAGTTGTTTGACCTGACGAAGAGCCTTGGCTTGAAAGTTGAAATGTCAATAAATTACACTGCAGCATACGAGTGTGCTGGTTTTTATACTTTCTCCCCATATAAATTGTAAGTAAAGTCCTGAGACAGGCTGTGGGGTATGCAGAAGGGAGTTCCAACCGCGACTCTAGCCTATGGCAGGCCAGTCTAGTGTATCTCAGAAGCAGGACAGGTATCATGAGAGAAGGAGGCACTGGAGCAGCTCAGACAATTTAGGCCCTTACTTTATTAACAGGGTGCAGGTAAAAAGCGACAACGTTTCGATGTTTCAGTTACATCTTTGTCGTGTCATAGCCAAGGGGTGTGGGGTGTTGACTCACCCTCTCCTTCATTGTTGAAGCCATAGGCCTTGATGACCTCCTGTTGAATCAGAGTGGCCACAGGGAGCACAAGCTGCAGCATCTTGCCCATGTCGTTACAGGCACTCTCTCGCGCCTCCTCCATCCGTGCCACGTTCTCTGGGACAGAGAATGCCTGGATGACCTCACTAAGCACCACTGCAACACAAACATCGACAATTCCTCAGCTTCAAAATTATGATAAAGAGAAAAATACATTTTACTTTTCTTTTTCTGTTTTATGCTCTGAAATTGTGCCTTTTGTGATGTCTTTTTTTCATTGCTTAATTTTGAAAATTAATTAAAAATAATATTTGAACACAATTGTATATTTAAAAAAAAACAATAACTGTGTACAATGATTAGGGTTTCATTTATAATTATATATAATTACAGTAGTAGCAAAGGTGTTATGTAGTATTATTTTTAGCACCATCACAGCAGACACATGAATTGTTTTTCATTTGTCTGATTAAAACACAAATCCTTGTGTTGGCAATGGTGTTGGAAAATAGAAACAAACCAAGCACTTCATTCTGACCTCTTGCCTGCTCAACAGTAAGGGTGGGCTGTTGTGCTGGGGCTGAGGCCATGTCTGTGGGAAAAGAATGACACATGATTGTGTTTTAAGGTATAAACAGTAAACACAGTCTTACTGTAGCCGCAATTTGCAATCTAGGTTTGTTGTTGGATAATTGACAATCCCTTTGGGAACATCACAACACCACCATGATTGACGGCTAGATTGACGATATGATTGACGGCTAGTACAACAGATTCACAAACGTTTTTATTTAATTTTTTTACGGTTAGCCTTTAAGCTAAAATATATGAACTACATTTTCTTCCATACATGCAGTTATCAGGGTCAGCTGAGCTTCCTCTATCGAGCTAAGCAACCTATATGAGGTTATGTGCTGTCAAATGAGCTGTTTAGATACGGTAAACCCGTTAATCATGAAATGTGTTACATTATATTTTATAAGTAATGAAGTAGACAACTCACCACAACGAGATGAAAACGACCTAGCCCAGGAAGGTAAATAAAAAATCTGTCGTAAAACGCTATGTTTGCGGCAAAATGTGATTATTTACGACACTAACGTTCTGCTTTCAGGTGCAAACTGGAATGAAAGGTAAACAACCTCCAGCAGTGGAGGATATGTCCGCGTGTACAATCATTGTCTGATATATTGGATCTGCATTCTGCATCGAGGATAACCAACCGTATTTCATTCAAAAAATGCTATGAAACATTAAGTTATTACTGTTGATTAACGGAGCTTGAATGTGTGTTAGCAGCAGCTGTCTTCCCACCGCCACGTAAACAGAGCGGTTTTACACCCAGCTGTTAGCTTATGTTATGGAGCAGAAGCTTGCAGAATTCAGAGCTCGGAGGAGGGTTTCCAATGCTGTGACAAGTAGTGACTGTACTGTTCAACAACCAGAAACAGAAATGAAGGAAGAGAACACACCTGCTGCATCCGCCAGTGCAATAAGTGAACTTAAAGCTGTCGAGCAAGAACATGAACTGGAAGAAGACACTAGGCCTCTCATTTCCGGAGAGAAGAATCAAGTCAAGGTAAGTTAAATGGTGATACATAGGGGCTGGCACAGTAGATGGATTGATGGAATTCCATTTCCACTGTGATCCACACGACGTTTTGATAACCACCGTGTAGTCAGTAGTCACACCCACCATACTATTAGACTTTTGTGTTATTTCTTTAAGAATCGGGCCTGTTCCAGGATCCATGACCCCTTATGGTGCCCCTGATATAGCCCTCCAAGCAGAACCCAAATGCTACTGAAGTTTCTGACATTTGTTCGACCCAGTGCATTGGGTCCTGTTCCTCGTCGTCCATGCCACCTGATTAAAACATTTACTGGCTCATGTTTACATGTTAAAACGCCTCCCCGCGCTCTTTGACGATATTCTTCAGTATGAGGCTTTCTGAATATGTAAAGTATAAGTACACATACATACCTTTGCGAATATCTCCTGTGGCGCGGAAGCCGTTAAGTATTTTTAATATATGTTTGCCCGATTTGGAAGCTTGGATTCTTCTTGTTTATTGACACCTCATTGTACCGCCTATCTGGCTAGCTAGTGGCGCTATAGCTATGACACAGCAGATCAGAGGCAGGGACGTAGCCTCACAAGCCAACCGCACACCGGGAGGCGGTACAATAAACGGTAAACAAACAAGAAGAAATAAAGCGACCAAATCGGTCACAGGAGATATTCGCACCGGGATGTATAGCTACTTAAAGTTACCGAATTCAGAATAACTCAAGGAAAATAATGGCGTCACATGCCGCGGGGCCTATTTTAGAGAGAATCTCCACATCCGCATTTAGGAATTTCCATACGAAAATACAGTAGCGAGCAGGGACCCAACGTAAAACTCAACAAAATATCAAAAAAGTTTTACGTAGGGTCCCGAAAGGGGCTACCCCTGATATAAGTCAAAGATTATTTAAAAAAATGTGCATCAAAACATAGTGCTCTTGTGGTTCAATAGCCCCTCTCGGAACCCCCTGGGTCAGCCCAATCCGAACCGAACCGGGCTGACCCGTAGGGTCCCTGTGTAGAGGTGGAATAGGACCCCATGGTAACTGGGTCTCAAAAATGTCAGAAACTTCAGTACCATTGGGTTCTGCTTGTAGGGCTAGTGGTTCAACTGAGCTGGGCATGTGTCCCATTTGTCGGCCCCAATACCACAGTTAAACGTGTAAGTATTTTGCTCATTTTGATCTAAACTACAGATGTGCTGTATTTGACATGACATGCTGTTATGTCCTCACTAGGATGGTCCAGATTGGCTGCTGGACAGTGCCCTGGGCCGGTGGCTGAAATCAAGACAGTTTGCATTCACAAATCTGACTCTGTTAAAGGTCTTACTGTGGCTGGTTCTTCTTGGCTTGTTTGCTGAACTGGGTTTTGGCATGGCCTTCTTCATCATCTCCCTGTTCTACTGGCTCTATGAAGGACTCCGGAGCCCGGCTGAACGCAAACCTGGAGAGATGAGCGCTTATTCTGTCTTCAACCCAGACTGCCAGCCGATCCTGGGCACAATTACTGCAGAGCAATTGGAAGGAGAAATGGGATACAGTCTACTGGCTGCTCACTGAAATCACACATCTTTAACGATTGGGATATATATTTTCAGTGATTGATGACCATACTATAAATCCATACAGATCAAACAGACCAGTGAAATTGGTTTCACACAATAATGTAACTAATGGTAAATTGACATTAAATGTCTGTCTATTTCTTGAAGCAATTTCATACACAAACAACAAAAAAATAGACACGTCATGACTCATGACACAACAGCCAACCAGGTGATGTCAAGGACCAAGATGACAGGAAAGGCACTACACCAGTGTGTAAGACATGGATGACAAATATTTACCGGTAGTTGGATTCCCTATCACACAATTCATGCTTCAGTTAGGCTTAACTAGATGTTTCATCTACCCCTTCATTTAGTATTTTTTTGTGAAATAATTAATGATTTGTCATGGATTCATCTGATTAACCCTAACCCTATCCCTATTCTGGGCATGTCATAGGCACACATTCAGTGAAAATAACTGAACATTCTGTGAAACTCTACTTGCTCATAATGCATTGCATTGTGACACTTGAGTAGGTGGTGAGGTGAAGAGGGAAAAAGGAGGGGATGCCAGGCAAGAAAGTAAATTATTTCTGTCGGGTGGAAACCTTGTACAAAGCTGTTCCTTTATTTGAAAAGATATTTTAAAATGGTGAAAATAGCCGACCAGACGTGTTGGGAGCTTGTAGATATGTAGTATTTACTACTTTTGCGTGACACTTGTATGATGAAGTAAGGCATTGTATGTCATAAAACACCTACCAGTAATCTATTGAGATTATCTACCAGTCGTAGATCAGCTATTTTCACTCCTTTTGTTTGACACGCTTGTACGATGGACGGCATTAATCTGTGGGGAAAAGGTTGACATATAGAGATAACAAGGTTTCTGCCCGACGGTGAGTGCAGTCATACCAACGTTGTCTTTTTAGAAGCATTATTGCTGAACCAGGACATTTGTGACATATATATATATATGTGTGAATCAAAACCACAATTAGATTTAGATTGTTGGGGGAGGGGAACTAATTTGAATAACAATTTTGTATTGTTTTCCCTTCTGTGTGGTAATGTACGTGATGCCAACTTTTTCACATTTGACCGTCTGTCTGGCAAGGTACTGCGAAGTGGTAACAATTGATAACGTTACAATGTTTTAAAGGGGCAAGGCATCAACTGGTAATAGTGGCCTGTGTTTCTACAAGACTGTTTATCATGTCTGACCTGATTAGCAGAATAAAATGCTCTAGATGGGAAAAGATAATTTTGGTGTTGGCAATAAAAATCTGATTTGTTTTTATTTCTTTGCCCAACTATACTAAAATAGTTTCCTTTAAGACACACCTTACCGACACATTGTTTCTTTTTTCAAGATGTTTGGGAATAAATAAAGGGGTGAAATAAATGTAAAATGTCAAGTTTCTAAAAGCAAGCAAAGTGTCAACAGAATAACAATCTACAAATACACCCACTGATGATCAGGGTTCATTAAGACACATTTAGGTTCTTGTTGAAAACCATCTTTAGGAACATAATTTATATACACCAATAAATGAATCATTAATAAAGGTGTTTAACAAAGATATTTACTTACTGATGATAGCACAACAGGAGACAAAGGACCATAGTATTTCTGAATTATGAACTCTTGCCACATGTTCTCAATCAACCTAATTACATTTGCTTCATTCAACCTCTGAAGCCTCAATTGTTTTTCCTCTTTCTACTACTGCTGATGCATTTTATTCAACTATGGTTTTAGCCAGGTCATATTTGAGGTTGAAGTAATAATTGGTGGCTATAAGGTTTTCATCTAGTTTGTAAAACAGTGTGGTATTATGACCAATTTCTCTTTGATTAGCAGAATAAAGAATACCAAGTCTGTATACTCATGGCATGCAGCATATTAAATCGATCAATTATAGGATTTAAGTTATACATAATTATTTTCTTGGTCCTGGTCAGTATCCTGAGAATTGCAATGATGTACAATGAAGGGGTTATTAATTTTGTTCTATGGAATGTGAAAATTCATGCTCTTCAGAAGTCAAAGCTCACAGTATGGTGATTTGTCCTTACTTTCAACCACCAATATTCCATTCTTCCACAAAATCTCATATTAGTCTCGCAATAGACAAAAAACACAATTGATTTTATAAAAAATAAAGTAATTTGGAGATCTCTGTTTTGAGTCCCTGCAGCAACACAAAGTCTCATTTTCTGAGTGAATTTGACCTCAGTCTGACGTGAGCGCTTGCAGCACTGACTGTGGCACTCTGCTGGCATAGTACTGGTGGTTGTGTAGTGTAGCAAGGACCCCGGCAGAGTTCATGTGCTTAACGTTAGCATGGTAGCTGTATGCATTGCCATGCATGTCTGTTAGTTCTCCTGCAGGGGGAAAGAATGAGGAACCAAATAAATATTTACGTACAAAAGATAAATCACTTGGTTAATTTTGTGCAAGCCTTGTCACAATATCAAGAACAGAAAATAATCTGAATTCCCATGTATTGTATGTAGAAGAAGCAACATCATACATGCAGCTTGTTTGTCAAAACGTATTTCTAAATAATATATTTTTGTGAGATTTATTTTTTACACATTGTTGGCACCAATACAATTTACTGTTTTATGTGGACTATGTATTGGGATACTTTTTATAATAAGCAATAATACACATTTGGCAAGTTGGTACTATGACAGAACTGCAGGTGTTAATATGTGGGAAGGTTTTATTTCTTTCCTACCTCCCACGGCTCGCAGGATTGCTTCAGGACCACATGTGTCCCATTTCTTGCATCCTGGGCTGGCAAAGACATAGGCAGAGGCCTTCCCCTCAATCAGCTGAACAATCTGTGCAGATCAGATGAGGAATATGCAAGCAAGCATGTGCTTCAGTTCACAGTCATGAAATTAACTGTACTCAAACTCAATGACCACTGATGAATATCATTATTTTGATGACTATTTTAAGGATTGACTATTGCAATTCATGCACATCAACTTAAAATTCATCTTCTGACCTTATTTCCTGCTCCACCCACTCTAATGACCTCATGAGGTTCCATGGCATCCACACAGTCTGTCACTATCTTGTTGCTATGGGAACGTGTGGTAGTGATGATGCGTCTTTCACCTGGGACCTCCTGAAGCTGAAATCCAAACGCTCCAAGTCCCGGTATTCCCCACAGAGTTCTCCCTAAGTCTGCCTCTGCTCCAAGCTAAGGACACAAGTGTGGAAGGTCTGAGGGAATGCTTTCAAGACACGCTTGCAGTATCATTCCATTTATGTTACTACTACTGTACAAGGGCGTAGTGTGGATTAAATTATTGACTGGGCAAATTAAAATCGGGAGCGTGTGTGTGTGTGTGGGGGGGGGGGGGGGGGGGTCAGCGCAATGGTAATGGTGGACCATTTAAAACAAAGGCAGCTTGCTGTGGTTTGCTACTAACAGAAATGTGCACACACAGGGGTGAAGGGCTGCCAATGCAATTTCTTGGGTTTTTTTCACCCCCCTCTTTTTGAAGTTAGACTGGGCCAACTCTAAACTGATTGGGCCATGGCCCGGGTGGCCCAATAGACCCTACTCCAGTGCAACTGTACCTGGTAGTTGTAGAATGGCTGGTTAATGACACCAGCGATGGCTTTGCCTTTATATGCAATGCCAATGAGTACAGTCACATTATCCAGGAGCCCTGCATTTAAAAGACAAGACATTCAGTAGAGGGACTTCAACAAAATATGTTAAACACTAAACAGTTGACACCGTTGTAAATATACTTTTGTAGAATTGTCTTCCTACTTTGAGTATGCAAGTATTATGACAGCTTGCAGCTGGAGGACATAAAGAAGATACACTTAAAAGGGTATACTATAAAATGACATATTTTAGCTAGTCTTCCCTGGAGGCCTTTCATTGAAGATGCCCTTTTCCCCTGCCCAGTATGAGCCTATTATCTAGAGTCGACAGACAGTCCCAGTGCCTTCTGTTGCCATACACAGAGCAGTACTGCGAAGCTGAGAGCTGTCCGACCCTCTCAGGGGCATCTGGGGGTCATCTGGGAGATGCAGACGCTTTGCAGCTGGGCAACAAGAATGAAATGAAAAGAGAGGAACAGAAGAGAAAGATAATGCAGGAATAGACAGGAAGCTAGAGAGGGAAAAATCTTCATCATCAGTCCTGAATCTAAGTGCAAAAATGCAGACTGAAAAACCCCAAATTACTCCCCAGTCCCCAGAAAAGATTTTCAGTTAAAACGTAGAGGGAGAGAAAAGATCTAATGTAAAGGGAAGAAATTACTTTAACACATGTGTCGATAAAACATACAGGCTTCTAGTTTGCTGCCGGTAAGTTGGCAGCTTGGTGCACTCGACCAATAGCTACCAGTAATGTAACACGATATGAGAGCCAATGCAATGGTAAACAGACAGAAAATGCCCATTAAGCATCAAGACCACGAGCTTCATGATTCACTAAACAGTCTCAGCTCACCGGGCCGAAAATATGCATGCACACCACACACGTGCATGCACAGATGTAATGAACAGGTGAAGTGCTTACCTTCTGTATATTCTTTTGTGCCATCAAGGGGATCAACCCACACAACCAGCTAAGAGAAGACACATTCAGAAACCGTATTAATTTCCGCCTTTATCCAAGGCGCTTTACAGAGATTGTGCATTACATTCACCCATTCACACACACATTCATACACCGATGGCAGCGGAAACCATGCAAGGCACCAACTAGCACATCGGGAGCAATTAGGGGTTCAGTGTCTTGCTCAAGGACACTTCGACAGTAACTCTGCAGGGGGAGCCCAGGTTCGAACTGGCAACCTTGCGGTTACCATCCAGGCACTCTACCCCTGAGCCACCGCCGCCCATGTGGAATGTGGTCAGTTTGTTGAGTGTGGTGGGCGGTGACGTCACAGAGTGCGTTCAGTGTGCCTAATTTACGAACGACCACAGCTGTGACGCATTCACATAAATCACACCGGACAACCCCAGCTTCAGGGTAGCGTCGCTCAGTGCGGGCACACGGCACACCCGGTGCGCTGCGCACTGGATTTTCGAACGACAAGAGAGCACACCAGTGCGTTCAGGGCGCATTTCCGAACGCGCCCTATGTATCACCTGAGGCTGTTGACCAACAGTAATATTCTTATTGTGGTAAATCCACATTGACCTACTGATTTAACTTATTTAAGGACTCCCAATCCCCTCCTGGTCACAGCAAGTGCACAGAACATTACATACGGAGTGTGTTGCTTGTGTAGTGTTTAAAGAGCCAGTAGCAACTAGCAAGCTGTCACTTCCCAAGCAATCTGAGAACCCATCGTCAAAAACTAAAGGAAAAACAGCGCCCTCTTTTCCTTTTAATTTGATGAAAGTCTGTCTCGAGAAACTATTTCCCAAGTGACTACATCAACCTGCTGTTGACAACACTGACAAATGTACAATGTACAATTTGTACATAAATCATTTGTGACAAAATGACTAGCCATCCTTTGCAATGTGTAGGATGCAACACTGGTACATTTTTATTTATAAAACTATACTTTGTAAACTGCCCATGTACAGTACATGAAATAGGCTCACTCTCTTTATCTGACAGAGTTTTGGGTTCGATGCCCCTCCTGATATTAGAATCTTGACTTGATGCTCAGCCAATCAAATAATTTCCGTGGTACACACAGACACACAAAGCTGGGCATGCTAGTGCCCCTCAAAATTAAAATAAACAAAAAACATTTTATTTAAACCCTATTCCAAAACTTTCTACAACCTCACGTGTCACGTTGTGAGCTTGTAAATCAGCCTTTAAAAACATCTGAATATTGTTGAAAATTGCTCAAAAATAGCTGCATAATTGTCATCAAAGAAGTCAATGGCAGTTATATCAACCTGACCGATATATCAGCCTGGCTCTATCGCTAATGCTCTTTACTGTTACAGTACCTCCTCCTCTTTGACATCACTGTACTGCACAGGGCAGGTCTTCTGGAGGATGTCTTCAGCCTGGCCATCTTCTAGAAGGTCTTCCTTTGCTTCCTCGTCTGGAAGGTCCTACAGCATATGAAAGTTTAAAACTACACACAAAAAACACCCCAAAAAGTGCTCTATAATAATAATTATATAGAGCACAACCTACAACATCGTGGCGCACATACTTCCAGAAGGAAGGATTTATGATCGATTATACATTTATTTTTATAAATGCAAGCAGTGATAAGACGAGGTCAAGCCATAAAAGCCCCTCTCTTCACAGCGTCTCCTCTTTAAATAGCTGGTTGGAGACTGGAGATGACGCCACGTTTTTGTTATGCAGAAGGGGTTGTCTGTCAACGCTGTACTCCCACAGCCAACCATGCATTAGCAGGGTCGAGACTCCACACAAATAAATAGAAATGCGATTTCAAGGGTGAGCGGTTAACCAGGCTACAAAAATCTTTGATGTCACTTTTTGGACATAAATAAGTGGACAGATCATATAATTCATTCATTGGTCCAATTTGTATTAAAAAAAAATAACAAAATATAAATAAGAAGTATGCTTCTAAATCATTGGATTAATAAAGAAAAGTAATCAATAGAATCATTGCAAAGAAAATAATGGATAGTGCCATCCCTAATTTACAGACTCACCTCCTCCCCAATGATGGTGAGTTTAGGGAAGCGTCTAGATAGTGAGGCACAGATGCTTTGCTGGGCCAGTCTGTCAGCCAGGGTCTGCAGATCATTAACCCCAGTCTGTGCATGGAAATACAAAGAAAAACTTTGTTTGGCAGAGAAATTTCATTTTTTGTTGTTTTCTAATACCTGGCTTTTAAGTTCCAGTAAAAACATTTATTCTATTATTTAATATTATTATTATTATATTCCAACCAGCCCACAAGGTCCCCAGCAGGAATCGAACCCAGGACCTTCTAGCTGTGAGGCGACAGCACAAACGAATGTGCCACTGTGTCCCCGAAAGACAGATGTTTCTAAATACACCAAATGAGTGTAACTGAGGTATGATTCCTATTTCCTACCTTATTGTTTAAAATCAAAAGGGCAAAAAGAATTTCAAAATCTTACATCCATTCATTGAGTGATTCTCATGACTTGGTGCCATTTCTATGCACAGCATTCTTGCCTCCAGAGGTGCAACAGTTATTAATCAAACAACATCAAATCGATTTGATAAACTATGAAACATATCAAAAAAAGTCATCAATACAATATTATAATCACGAAAGAAAATAATTGACAGTTGCAGAGCCCTATACCGTAGTTGCCTCCTTTATTGACATAGATTCTAAAATACTAGAAAGTATTTGGAATCTGCTCCCACCTTCTGCACAATACCAAGCTCTCCACTGCGGAGGACGCTCCTCACAATGGAGCCAGCCTTTTCAGCCACAGCATAGGCAGAGGCCACCACTCGCATCACCACTGCAGGGTTTCCAGACATTGCTGATGGATAGAGGAGAGTCAGGAGGAGACAGACAGCAGCATGTCTTACGGGTCCATTTGACTTCATTTTATGCTCTCAAGAGTTAAATTATTGTTAATCATCTGCATCACTTAATTTACAATAAGTCTACACAATTAGAGAATGTAGAATTGTTATTTTGATCGGTGTTTGCCTGTTGTTATCTCTCCAAATGGTACCACTACGTATATCTAGTATGGGGGAGAGGTTTACTGGGGGTCCTTCCTTGACACAACACACTTTGAGACGGGCCCGGGGGTTCCTTGACAAGAAAAACCTCTAAGAACCAAATAATTGGCAAATTTGGCCTACAGAAAGTCCATAAAACAAAAGATATGCATGCTGCACACTCGCACTCACACACCCCTGGGTTGGGACAAAGGACACTGTGACAAACTGTAATATCGTGAATGAATGAATGAATAACAGCTCACCTGGGAGGTTATAATAAATGGTCACTGTCAGGACAGAAATAATTTCGCAAGAGCCAGAGATAAGTATTACACACTCATTGAGGCATTATTGTACATGATTCATTTAATTCAGTCACACTATATTATAATGACGTTGTATGGCATTGGCAGTCTCTCTCATTGCATTACATGTGGCAGTGCAGTGATGGTTTAGTTAGTAATCGTTGGTAAATAAAATAATAGATAGATTGTGACTTGCCTGTGCTCAGTGTATGTTACAGTACTGTACAACAAGTACAGTTTGATGACTGCTGGCGTGCCGTGGACTTCACTTGACTGTACCCAACCCGGAAGTAGCCCCCACACTAGTTTTGGTGGTTAGTGGTTACATGGTCTTAGTGCCCGATGTGTTAGAGTTATAGTTAGACCACTGAGGGTGAATTATCTCCCCCATCACACACACACACACACACACACACACACACACACACACACACACACCCCTTATAGCTGTTTAGCCTAGAACTTGAGGTCTAGAATTTGGGCTCATGTGACACCTCTTTTTTACCTCCTTTATGATCATTTCCTGTTTTTGGCTGTGTTTTTGCTGTGTTTTTCTACCTGAATTGTTTGTAGGCCTAATATATTACTTCTACACAACAACTCTAAGGTATATTAATGACATAGTTCAATGTTAAAAATGAGTGGTTTTCCCATAATGATTCAGTATTGGTTATATTGGTGAAGTGTATACGTTCCTACGGTATTCCTCAGTGGGTGTATATCTCTGTAGGTTCAGTTATTCTGTCAGGGGGAGATGTGTTTGCTGTGTGTGGATGTTCACCTTTGACCTGCCACCTCTCCCTTCAACCTTAAATATAATATAACCTCAAACATTTCATCAATGTGAAAGGCCTGGTAATCTCTTTTGGCTCGGGTAGGAGGGAGGGAACCCACCTCCAGAGGGAGCTCCAATAATACTTTTACATATTATTAAACAAAGTGGTGTTCTTGTGCATTTTATTTTTTTATCCCGTTCCATATTATTAGTTTGATTAGATTCTTTAATCAGTTTGATCTGATCAATTCTGTTGGCCATTTTAGCTTTTATCAAGGCATTATTTTGAATCAGATTTTCTTTAGTCACCAGTTTGATTTTGTCATTTTGTTTTAGTTTATTGAGATGTTTCTGAGATTTGAACCTAGAACGTTCGTGCCATCATAACCCCCTGACTTTATTTCTTGAGCCACGCTGGCATGGAAGATGCAAGTGAGAACGAATTACTTAACCTTTTAGAGTTTAGTTGGAGTGTGAAAAAGTTCCATAGCAGTTTCCAACCCTAAACCTTCAGTTTATAAACCCATCATATTGGCTGTGCCACAAAGGCATACGAGTTATGCGAGAACAGAATACTTAACCTTTTATAGTGCAGAAGGTATGTGAGAACAGAATACTCAACCTTTATAGTACAGATGACCTTTTAGTTTAGATGGAATGTGAAAATGTTGGCATTTCTGAACCCTAAACCTGTCATCATGTGTGCCACAAAGGCATGAAAGATGCATGCGAGATCCAAATATGTAACCTTTTAGAGTTTAGATGGACTTTTAGGGCTGTATTTTGCGTGTCTTAAGTACCAGGTCTTATTCCCTAACTTGAGTAAACTAAAGACCTGGAGGCGTGATCAATGCCATTTGGCTATTCTGAGTGGCCAAAGAGCATTGATCACGCCTCCAGGTCTTTAGTCGACTCAAGTTAGGGAATAAGACCTGGTACTTAAGACACGCAAAATACAGCCCTTAGTGTTTTGATGCTATTTTCGTGCTCATACCCACCCACCCATACCGGTAGCTCCGTAAGGGAGTGGTTGCACCATTCAAAAATTCATTTGTGGGATGAAAATGTACTTTATACCACTAGGTGGGAGTCTGTAAAATAATGTAAAGCGGTGGCACAATGTAGTCACAGCTTGTCACGACAAGCGTGCTCTGAACTTCACTTGGCTTCTCTGGTGACATTGTCAGTACATTGACGTAGGTGCTTGTGGTGCACTGGCAGCTTTGTCTATTTTATTGAACTAGTTGTCAGGTTGCCTTGAATCTCCTCAGTTAATCTACTTAACACTTTTTTTCTCCCCTCACTTTCTGCACACTCAGCAGGACCGTTTCACACTTACAGGAAATGCTATTTTTAACCCAGTGTAGCGGTTCTGTTCAGCCATTGCTTGTTAATCTAACAATGAAAAGATTGCACCTGTGTCACACAAGGTTAAAATACAAATTTCTGTCCCCTTACAGACGGCTAGTAATAGTAGCTAGTATGGATCCACCAGCGTTTCATAATCCAGCAGTCTAATATGGAACACCTATGGGAAGACCCTTTTGAGACAGTCCATGGCAATTATAAGCTTTTTATTACACTTTGTATATAATAACTTATTGGCCTCTACAGATATGTTTACACAAACACACATTTATAAGCAATATTTATTGCACTCAAACTTAGAAAATCATACAGTCTCATTATTACCATGGAGAAGAAACATTCTTGAGGCCAACAACATAACACCATGGTCAAACCAGCAATACTGCAACAACTGTACTAAATTACAGAAAATATGTGAAAGGACAATGTCAGTAATGACGCTCATTGGCAGAATAAAGTTAAGCCAGGGAACATCTGACCCAGTGGTCTGGAAGAATGTATTTTTTTTACATTGGCTCGGGTGAGAAACCCATCTCAATCACACATGCAAACACACATTCACAAAGTCACTATGGTAATGATTATTATCTCAAGGCAGATAGAAGCGTCACGTCCTGTCCTTTCCAAACATGTTGCTCATTCCGAAAGGTTGGTTTAGTATTGCTGAACTACTGTATGCAACCATGAGGACCGAGCAACACATTATTTTTATGACATTAAAAAAAGAAAAGAAACACTGTTACATATTCATAAAAATACCAACAAGCAAAGAAAAAACAACAACCACTCAGTAAATAAATACAGTAAATGTCTATACACGAAGCTGAGAAAGAGAGGGCTGGAGCGTTAGAAACAGCCAGGAAAGGCAGAATATTGCCCGGGAGAGAAGGAAGGAAGGAGGAAGATTTGTGGGAAGTTGCTTCACCTCTTCTTGGGGGCTTGAGCAGTACGAGGCGGGGTGACAGGACGCCCGGAATTAACGCCTCCGTACTGGTACTTTGCTTTTTTCTCTGATGGCTTTAGGATCTGAAAGACATGGTGATGGTTAATGAATTACATCACCATTCAAACTCAAAGGATGCTTAATTTCATCCATATACATGAAAGACTGAAAAAAAAAAATATATATATATATATATATATATATATATATATATATATATATATATATATATATATAAAACATATAATCCCTCAGATAAGATAAGATCTTTATTGTCACTGTATGAGACATACAATGAAATTTCGTTTAGTGCAACCATAACCCACAGTAGTATCAACAGAGAGGGCAACTTCATGGCATAAACTGTTAGTCCGTCATAGTCCAGTCCAGTCAAGTCATCTCAATCCATTAATAAGAGCACTATTAAAAATAGTAAAATAAACAAATAAAATGATAAATACCGGTAGATCAAATAAGGGGGACCACACAATCACATGATAAATAGATGGAACAGAGTCCAAAGTTCATGTGCAAATTCATCATCAGTAGTATATATATACTATTGCACTTGCCCATGACCTATATTGCACTTGCCAGGGCTCTATACTAGGCTGCAACGCACTGGGAGCTTGTAGATCTGTGCCATTTTTCAAATGGCCAAAAGGGCTGAAGTGGGTAATGTATTTTGTAATAATAATCAAAATCTAGTAACAAAAGTTTTCAAATAATTGTAGTGAAGTAAAAGTCTATTTGCCTCTAATGTAGAGGCAAATACCAGCTGCCAGCACTCACGGAACTGTGAGTGCTGTGAGTACTGATGTTTTGGCGTCACAATGCTGATTGTGCGATTATTTAGTGATGAAAAAGTTACGCAAATACCGCAAATAAAATCCTCAACCTGCATGAATGAGGCTTCACCAATTTGATTATTCATCACACTCCTTACTGCAAGTATAAATCTAACTTTACCTGAAAGGAGCACATGAGAGACTCGTCCACACTCATCATTCCACCTGCGTTGTCAAACTCCCCACAGTAGTTTGGGGCGGAGAACAGTGTCACCAGCTGTCGTTTGGCAAAGAACTCGTAACCATCTTCAACAACCTGTGGGGCCACAATGCATGATCATAACGGTTGTCCAAGTACAACAATATGTATATTGTACATTTATGAAGGAGTTTATTTACTCAAATACCACAGAGATCGCCTTTTGACCCGTTTACCTATTTGGACTCTCATCACAGAGATCGTCTTTTGCCGCTTTTTTAAATATATAATATTGATTACGGTTCACAACTCTGTTCTGCTAGCGCCTGTAACACTGTAACACCTGTAACACCGGGGAAAGTGAAATATCCGCTGGCTTATGCAGTCTATGCCATAGACAGCATAAGCCAGTGGATATTTCACTTTATGGGAACAGAGTTTTTAGAATCCTAACAGATTCTTCTTCCAGGCTGCTTTCTTGATCAAAACAAGATTGATTTGTGGCTCATTTCTATAAACGATGAGATCACCAGTTACGTATGTTTTGGGTGAATTAAATAACATTCACGGGACCTGTTACATAGCGATTATTCACTTCCGGTTTCCCCGTTTCCGAGAGAAACGGCTTTCAAAATAAGACAGTTAACATTAAAGTTAACGGTGGTGTTCTACGAGTATCAATTCAGCCACCACTGCCCACAGAGATGGCGGTGATGACGGTAAAATAGTTAATACAAACCTACAAGACAGTGTTTGATTTAGTAAATCGGATCAGCACTTTTTTCCGCCCCATTACTTTGGCGCTCTCCCTTCCTATGCCCAGCTTTGTGTGTGTGTGTGTGTGTGTGTGTGTGTGTGTGTGTGTACCACGTAATGTGATGATTTGATTGACTGAGCATGGAATATGATGATGTATGATGATGTGAGCACCCCTCACTTCATACAAGTGTGATTTTTAATTAAACCTATCCGGATGGTTTCTTTTACAAAACGATATTTTGTCAAACAGACATCACACTCATGGCATCCAGTCTCAGGTGTTTTCTACCTGATGAGCTCTGCAGATGAGGTCCAGGTCGTGTCGGTTCAGGAACTTGCTGACCACGTCAGCTCCAAAGGTGAAGGAGACTCCCCGGTCATTCTCGCCCCAGCCCTGGACGTCTTTGTCTGGGTCAGACCACAGCAGGTCACACAGCAGACCTGGAGCAACAGGCAGGTAGATGGCAGTCATGAACACAAACTAGATCTGTGGTTCTCAACCTGTGGGTCTCCACATGATTTTAGGGGGGGTCAGCAGATGACAGTAACAGACAATTTAAGGACCTTTTTAATACCTAATTTTTTTTAATTAAATGATAAAATATAATTTACTGTATCAAAAGTAATCAACAAACAATACTATAATAACTGGTCAAACATTGGTTAAATAATATAAGAAAGCGGCAAAAGAAAAAAATAGCCTATCTGGTGCAAAAGCTAATTAGCAGATACAAGCTGACAGAGCATCACAGTGTTGTTGTAAAGATATTTAGTGTAGTGTAAAAACAGCAAGGGAAGATGTCCAACCTGTATCAGGGACATCAGTGGGTCTCATGATGCGTCTGATTTGCTCCATGGACTGTAGGTCAGGAGACAGTCCTGAAGAGTACAGAAGACAGCGTTAAAGCTACTCAAATCACACCACCATGATGAAATGTCAATAAGAGACCATACTGACAAACCTCCATGGCAGCAGAAGATCTTTTCATCTATGATGGCAGCAATGGGCAGACAGTTAAAACAGTCTGTGAAAGTCTTCCACAGCTTAATGTTGAATCTGCGCTTGCCTGGAAGAAGTGAAGCACAGTTGGTGATAATTGTGGACTTTTGAGGGGTGCACAGCTTTGTGTGTTTGTACCATGGAATGTGGTGATTTGATTGGCTGAGCACAGAATGTGATAATGTATGATTTATTTTTTTACAGGAAAGCAATTTATCGATATCATGAAAATAATTATATGAAAATATTCAAAAAGATAACTCAAAATTATTTTACAGTCTCACACTGGGGACGAGATCGATCCATGATCTTTTAGGGCATGTAGTTGCTTATTTTGCACAATTAATCCACTAACCAAAGCTTATTCTTGAGTAAAATAACATTTCCCACAAATTGTCCATTAGCGAATGGTTCTTAGGATGGTACATAATTAACTGGATTGCTAGATTGGACTAGCCTAGAACATCAATATCAGCACCAAATAAAAATGAACAGATGTATTTTTAAAACCTTAATAGCAATTAAATCATCGTATTGTGTTTTCCCGTCTTACACTCGTCATAGAAGCCATAGATCCTGTTGATGGACGCACACTCATGGTTCCCCCTGAGCAGGAAGAAGTTCTCTGGGTATTTGATCTTGTAGGCCAGCAGCAGGCAGATGGTCTCCAGGGACTGTTTGCCTCTGTCCACATAATCTCCTAAAAACAGGTAGTTGGCCTCTGGAGGGAAACCCCCGTACTCAAACAGCCGCAGCAGGTCTGTGTACTGGCCATGGATGTCACCTGGAAAAGAGCCATAGTACAGTTATCCACACTCGGGTCACAACCTAATGTATCCAGACCTCCCAAAACAAACTGGTCAGGCTCCTACTTGGCCTCACCCCCCGAACCCACCTCACCCCTGCCCACTTTGACAGGCTGGAATGGCAATTCTTGCAATGGGTCTTGTCTACAAGATTCGATACACCACCAAATACTTCCTTAATGTAAAGTCCAGACCCATAACATCAGAGGGAGTGCAACAAACCATGTACAACCCAGATTCGGCACAAACAAGGGGTTTAAATTATTTTCGCTGTCACGCTGTCTCCACATTTTGTCACCAAAATGTGGAACGCCCTACCAACAGTCAATAAGACATGAGAGTCCCTTGACTCCTTCAAAACCGCTTTCAAAGGGCACCTACGGACAGCTGCAATTCGAAACTTGCCCCCATAAAATCGGAATCCCCCACCACTTTTTCCCCTCACTGTATATGTTTCTTTTCCCTTTTTACCTCCTTTATGATGAATTCCTGTTCTGTTCTTTGGCTATATAGAAGTGTCTATTTGTACGTCTCTAAATGTTTTGATGAATTGAACAAAGTGGACCCTCTTGTAAACAAGTGTAATGCTTTATTGGGCCGTCCACTCACAGTTAACGGTCTTTGTATTGAGTTTTGCTTGAAATGTACTGTAATTCTGCAAACTGTAATAAATATTTCATTCAATCAATGTAATACATGATGTTGGAATCACTGGTCATGACAACACTAGAGATGAACTCCGAACCAATTTAAATTGGCATTATAGTTTGGGAAGTTTTCCTCGTCAATAGACTTTAACCCAGAACGAAGTGATGTGCTGTGAGCTTATATATCTGCTATTTTTGAATAGCCAACGCTAAAATCTAAAATGGCACAGATACCCAGTTTTAATAGATTTAATAAAACAGATAATAATAATTTAGGCCCCAAAATGCCAAATATCACAATCCTTTGGGATATTTTTATCCTCACGCATTTTCTCGGGTGGACCCAATCTTTTTCGGCTAAGAGAAAAGAGAGGACCAAGTAATAGACCTCTGGAGCACACCAGTCAACAAAAGTGGTTTAACAAATTAATTCCTCAATTAAATACATCAGTACACTTTTAGTTTGAATAACATTCATAACATTTTAAGACATCTCCTGGTGTTTATGTTTTTCAAGAACATAAAGGGAAACTCAGTGGCCTTGTGGTTAATCTCAGTACCGTGTGTTATTCAGAGAATGGTTATTTCAGTGAATAAGAGACATTGTACAGTATACTGTATATGTCTCATTTACTGCCTGACAGTGCCTGTATACTGTATCGTTGGCAGTTATGTTGACTAGAGAAGTTCAGCGTTACCGCTAACATAAACATTTGGAGACGTTACTGAAGTTAGTTTGGTCCATAAAATATGATGCATTGTGAGCCCTCTTTTAAGTCATATTGGGTGCGTCCAGATATGCACACAAGGAATGTGCTCAGTTCTGTGTCACGTCACAGAGCGCACAGTATCTACGAATGAGTCGGAATGACCAGTTAAAACTTGTTACTTTAACCAATTAAAACATGGGCCAAGGTAAATGATGAACAGTTGTATGGTGATGTACTAAATGCTTGCCTTAGCTAGCTTAGCTTTCGCCCCCGGGGAGTGCTCAAGACACCACAGTGACGCACTCACACTGAACAACCCCAACTTCTGAGTAGGGTCAGTCAGTGCGGGCACTCAGCACACCCAGGGTGCAGCGCTCTAGACTTTTAAACACACTGTGCACTGAATAAACAAACGACAAGAGGGCACACCAGTGCGCTCAGTGCGAATTTCCGAACGCACCCATATTGTTCACCAAGCAGTAGCGACATGTACTCACCACAGATTTTGAGTGGAGCCTCCAGTTCCAGCAGGATGGGTTGGCTGAGGAAGATCTCCCGTGACTTTATGCAAAGTCCTCGTACCTCCGCCTCTGTCATCTGCACTACTTTCCCAGGGCGACATCCTCGCACTATAAAAGGCAAAAGTCCAATGAGTGTGATAAGAAATGACCAGGAAAGCAATTCAACCGGGTAAAGATCACATTATGGTTTCATAGCATGATCAGCTAGTATAACATCATGGTTATTATACGTACTGTATAATACGTACTGTATATACATTGTAGCTCAAGGCAAGCTCATGATATGAGAGTTTCAACTGTGCCAGTTTAGTTATGCATATTAGCCTTGGATCAAGGCTATTATAGATTGTAGTTTATTATCGATATTGACATTTTGCATATTATCTATGTAGATACGAAAGTAAAAATCAGACTTGATAAAATACAATATGATAGTCCTGATCCAAGGCTAGGCTAGATGCTTATAGTATCGAATAGCTAAACATGCAAAATAATAATAATAACAATAACAATAACAATAATAATAATAATAATAATAATAATAATAATAATAATAATAATCAAACTTTGATTGTATTAAGATTGTATTAACTATAGTATAGTATATAGTAGGGAAGTAGGCTATAGTATAGTATAGTATAGTATATTGTGAATCTTATTATTGTTAGATGATATTGTTCAAACCTACTTGGCAACCACACCCAAATCCCTCGTCTTTAACGATCTGAGTATATAAATGTGTTTGTAGTACACTCAACTCTCTCAGTCTCACAAATGGGTATAAAGGGACAAGGGTCCATTTGGTTGCTGAACAAATCCAAATGCGACAACGTTACGAAAGAGGATGCATTTTGAATCTTTGTTTTTAACCATCCAAAACTGCAAAGCGTGCAATAAACACACGTTATACTAGACGAACAGACAAAACAGACGGGAAAATCGTCATGAAAAAGGTTACGTTTTACCTTCAAGTAGTCGAGAGATGATGCTGTCAACGTTTAGTTCGCTTTCCGCCATGTTTTTGACATCTGTGGGCGGGGCACGTGACGTCCTGTAGTAGCCAAGGCATGCACGTCGACGTTTAGATGCCAGAAAAATAAAATAAAATTAAATTAAATTAACGAAAAAAATTAAATAAAGGTGGAGTTTGCAAAAAAAAAATTGAAAGGCTATTTCAAAATCGTAAAAATAAAGAATGTCACGGGTTTTTTCTGTTTCCCCTGAGCTCAGTTTAATCAGGGGAGTTTAATCTACGTTAGTAGTGCGTTAATTCATTTAGACACCAGGTGGGGTTGTTACACCTTTTTTGTGCATGATGAGTAGGCTACTGACTGAGTAGGCTACTGTTCAGGGTCAGATGGGATGCGTTACAAAATCAGATTCAGTAAATATGGTACAGTAAACATCTTGTTAGAATGTCTTAAAATGTTTTAAAGGTGTTACAGATATGTGCATTTCCAATTGAGAAAATAAAACAATGTAGGCTATAGTCAAAACTCAAAAGTGTCCTGTACAGTGTCCTGTCCTTCCACAGGGTCACTTACTGCATTAAGCTTGCAGCTTGTGTTGCAGTGTTAGGGTAATGACAGCGACACAATCAAAAACATTTTCATGCTAACTATATATCACGAACGTTCCTCTATGTCCTGCATAACAATTTGTTAATTGTATAGGGTCTAGCCCTCCTTGTCAGGTTAAATTAAGAATGTTTACCTGTACCACAGTACCATATTTACTGATTTTGTTTATCCAACACTACTGCAATAGCATCCTTCATGGCATCACCTCTAAAAAATCCTCAGTATAAACTTATATGTTCAGAGTTGCTTGCTTACCAATGCTGTGCTCCAGATTCCACGTCACATCACATCACATGAGTCAGTCCACCTGACTCCACCAAAAATATTCACTGACCCCTTAAAGAGAATTAACTTTAACATATTCCTTACCACATCCATTGGCCCTCATCAACCTGGTCCCGGGGCGGGCCCCTACCTCTACCTCCCTGTTGAACACACTGCTAACCACATCACTTGCCCACCCTCCCATCCTTCAAAACGGCCCACAAAACCATCCGTTTCAATCTGGCTTTCCCCAGATAACCCCCACCTCTTGTTTTTACTGTTTATACTTTAGATGGAATTTATTTTATTTTATCCCCCCATAGCCTACATGCTATTATTAGAATCCCTAATACATGTTGCATGTAGGCCTATGACCCAAAAGATGGCAGCAAATCATAGCTGATATTTCCATTGGAGGACATTTTGTTGAGGAATAAAATACCACACAATGGTTTTCTATTTCTAAGCCATTTATTATCCCATGCATGTACAGCTGTAGCAACATTACAGCCACTGAAATTCTATTTGTGGCCAATTTCACTGCCCACAACATATGGTAGCCTACTTTTGTCTTCATTGACAATCTTTGAAATACCAGTTGTAACTTGTAAGACACCTGATGTTGAGGCTGTTGATGGAACATCCACTAGGGGTGGATAAAGCCTCTCTGAAAACCTTTCGAGTCAGCCCAGTGCTTCATTTATTCACCACCTTTCTGTTAGAAATTGATGAGGCCTAGCCTGATCTTCTGGTGAAATTAACATGTTTAGTCTTCAGGCTAATGTTAATCTTCATTCATTATTCAACACAGAATAAGAATCAAATAATTGCAAGCAAAAAAACAGCCAGCTGTGTCTTTATTCAAAAGTTGAAAACAGCACACTTGACTGATTGTTCTTTTTTCTTTTTATTAAAGTCAGAATTATCATTATGCCACCACTGTACAGAAGCCACTTGACAGGTGACATTTGACATCTCCAACACTCAACAATACAAGAGGCAGCAAAGCATAGTGATCAAACAGCTGTCTGGATAGCTTTACACCAAGATAAATGTCTACATAACAATTGTGCTTTGAGATTTCTAGCTTAGTACAAACAGGAAATTACATTGTCCCCAATGCTTTCGATTGGATCGTCAGTTATTCATACAATGCAGACACAGTAACTTCAATTCAACTTACCAAATAATGAAAATACCTTGTTCCTTCCTTTAGATAAGTAAAGCTTACAGCAGACATATTTTATTTAGATTTACGCAAAAAGCACTTCACAAGGCCTGTGCACAGGTTGCATTGTCATCAATTGACCCCTCCCCATTTTACAGTATAGCACTAAAACACCTCACTGCAATGATGAAAGGCTTAGATTGGAATATTCACAAGATATCACAAACGTACAAGGCTGAGTCTAATGTAATCCATTAACCTGGTGAAAGCAGCTATATTCAGACCGTTAAACCAATTCAAAATCTTCACAGTAGTGGCCAGCACGCTGTATATATCCAAATTCAGTTTCATTTAATGTGTTAAGCTAAAGCTTTGGCCAAAATGTGTTGCCTAATAGCTGAACTGTTCGATTTGAACACTTTTTTTACAAGAGACGCTGTACAGTTGTTAGGTATACATTTGAACAAAGACACGTTACTATAAATGTCTAACAGCAAGAGACTAAAGAAATGGACGAGAGGGACAGTCCCTCTGTCATAAGAGATTTTCCACATACTTGAAAGTTGTGAATCTTTTTTTTCCTTCTTTTTTTTAACAAACTTTTCCATTTAGATTTTAGTTAGCGATGAAAATGAATTCTCATCTGTGAAGTTGATTCTGAGCCAAATGTATGCTTTGTAGTACAATGGTTGTTACTTGCCAACAATAAATGATTTTCATGTTGAATCGTTACGTGCCGTGACAAGTTATTTTTGGCAAGCGATGCAGTCATGCGATGGAGTAGCCTAAGATTGAATCACTTCACAATTTGAAAAACTCACTTCACACAGGTGAACTCTTTGAGCAATACAAAGATGACAAATAATGTCAATGTTTGAGGGGTAGGGTACGCTCAAAGTTTCTTCAGCTCTCTACCCATGAGAAATGTTATACACAACTTATACACAATGACTATTGAAGGTCGAGATGCAAAGATTTGTTGTCCTTCCTTTTGGTGCAACAGACATGACATCTCAATAAAATATTAGAACATTTCTAATTAAGAATGTCAGTAGCCCCTTATCCCATAAATGACAATATATTGTTTTCAGAACCTGAATTCACAGTACAAAAATATAATATTCCTTCACTAGTTGGATATCATGAAGTCCATGGCAAACAACAGACTCATGATAATCTATAATAATTCTCAAAGAATTCAACTCCCTCGTATCTTTAATTCCTATTTGGCACTTTGGCACAGGAACACATACTGTATACTGGCACTCGTAACATAAAATAATGGAGTAGTTCACCACTGAATCATTTTTATGTGAGTGTAATTCAATACTTTCAGATGATGAGGTACATCTCACTTGCAAAGCATAGTTCAGCTTTTTAATGTTTAATGGCATTGTTTGGAAAGGATTACATTTACAAAGTTTCCCCCATGACGCAACTGACTAGACCGCTTCTGCAGACGTCTCAGTTGATACAGACATTGTCACTTTGGCTATTTTCACAGTGCTCTTCACGCAACTCTCTGCAGCCCTGTTGGCAGCAATGGTGGCATGTCTATTCTGGCAGTCCGACTCAAGGCTATTATCCAGCTGCTGGGCACTGCCCCTGCACGCACTGCACGAGCTGAGGAAGGCATGCCTCAGGTCCTTGCTTCTCAGGGCATAAATGATGGGATTGACGGTGGAGTTGAGCAGGCAGAGCATGCTGCAGAATGCAAACACTGTCTTGATGTCGTCGTCCATTCTCCAGAACAGGTCGTAGACCATGATGGCGAGCACCGGGCCCCAGCAGATGACCAGAACAACGAGGATAAGCACCAGGGTCTTGGCCAAGCGGATGTCCATTCGTGTCTGCTCAGGGCGGGTTGTCTGCACCTTAGTCCCATCTGCTGAATACACCACCAAGCTCTTCTGGGAGGTGCGGCTCAGCATTCGCACGGCATGGTGATGTGCCTTCCACAGGATATACATGTAGGCGTAGATGATGAAGAGGACAAGCGCGCTAGTCACTCCGATCCAGAACATCAGATAGCTCTTATCAATCAGAGGGAAGAGATCAGAGCAGACAGACTGAAGCACCTTGCAGTTCCAGCCCAGCATAGGGAGCACTGCAATGACGATGGAGATGGTCCACATCATGCAGAAGGCAATGACGGCTTTGGTCCGTGTCACTATGCGCCTGTAGGCCAGAGGCCGGTGTATGGAGATGTATCGGTCAATGGCCGTCAGGAAGAGGCTCCCGACAGACGCGGTAAAGGACGCGATGACTCCTCCCAGCTTGAAGAGGAAAACGTTGGGACTGTCCTTCCGGTGGAAAACATGGAAGTCCAGGAAGCTGTAGACAAAGATGACACTGCCCAGCAGGTCGGCCACAGCCAGGCTGCCTATGAAGTGATATGACGGCCGGCAGCGGAGATTGCGGGCCTGCAGGATGACACACAGCACTACCAGGTTCTCCAGCACGGTGAACGTGCCCAAGGTCAGTGACATCACAGCCACAGCCAGCTGCTGGCTGGGAGTCAGGATCATGAAACACTCCATGTCCATGAAGTTCTCACCACACTGGATACCATTCCCCTCATCTCCAAACGAGCTCTGGTTGCCAAAAGTGTCTGTGGCGTTGGTCGGAAAGAACGGGATGCCTTTGAGGATCATCTCCTCGTCCGGAGGCAGTTTGTCAGGGAAAGAGTTGCTTCGGAAAGCAGACAGGGGCTTCTGGAAGGCGAAGCCGCCCTTTGTGAAATCTGCGTCCATGGTGGCATCATCATAGTTCGCGTCATTGGAGCCCAGATACTGTAAACCAGAGGTAATAGTCCGGAAAGTGGTGTCCGCCACACCATCCAGTACGGACTTCATGGCTGTGTCTGAGGGTAATACTGCAGTCTAAGTCTGTTCAACCTGAAAATGGATGAAAGACATATGTTTTTAAACACTTGCAACCAACATGCCATGATATATTTTTTATAAAGCCTTAGCCAACCAACCTAGGTGAACTTGTAGATCAGCTATTTTTCAAAATCTTTGAATAGGGATTAAGAGGTTATTAACCTAACCCAAACACTGAAAAGAAAGCCCTATATTGCAAATATTTGAAAAGATTAGCTAAACTATATATTTCCCTAATATCTTTCTTACATTTTCCATAGAGAAATGAGTATGTGGGCTGGGGAGAAAGTCCATCATCTGATGGATGATGAGGTTGGCACAGAGAGTATTGCTGCTGCATTTTTCTGCTATATTGACTTTATCCTCTGATTGAAATGACTATTTGAAATATAATTCACTGATGAATGCATGACTCATCTAAAAAATATGCAAATATTAGAAAATATCATAAGGTTATGGATTATGGTTTCATTATTATAGTTGATGCATGCACATAGGTATATGTAAACTGTTAATTTCCAGCCATTGCTTGCAAAAATAATTACATTTATTACTTAGTAATATTACAGCTGAGCTTACTCAATAAGATGATTGTTTTGGAACACAACAGGTGGAATCAATCTCGGTTTGATTGGAACACACAAACAGCAACACCCTCGTCTGTATATTTGCTTTTGACAATGAATACGCTCTTCTACTCGCATAGAAAAGTCGCACTCGCGCACTACAGGTATTATTCTAAAAAAAAACAAAAAAAAACTTGTGCTTCTATGAATAAGGTTGAGTATATATAACTATATATAACATGGCTGTAATATAACTGTAGCGTTGGGGGGGAAATAATAATAATCTGGCGACCCCCCCCCCCCCCCCCCCCCCCCCCAAGCGTCGCGACCGACAATTGCTTAAGGAATAGAGGTCACTTAATTGGAACACATGGGCATGCAATAGGCTATCTAGTATTCCTGATTCCAGAAGTTCATTTTGAAAATTGCACTAACCTCTATCTGAAAGATGTCATGCTCCAGCTATAGGGGCATAATTCAGTAGAAAATTCAGTATAAAACAGTAGCTACAGTGGAGCGAGACAATCACAAATTGTAATATATGTAATAGCAGATAATAAAAATATACTTATATCAGATCTGTTTTGTGTATGGCTTAATTTCAGTAATAAGACAAATATATTCAAGGATAATAAATGCCCTTGGCAGGGCTTGGCTATAAGAATAAAATGTCATAGTCTATTCCAAATTACTTTTTGGAAAACAAATGTATTTTAAAGTATATATAGCCTAAAGTAGCCTATACTCATTCACATAGTCTACCGCAAAATAAGAAACCAGTAGCCTACATACACAGTCCATACAGCACATATGGACGCTTAAATTAATTAGTTTTGTCTGTTGCCGTTTATGAATGAATAGAAAAGTTTAGTTTTACCTTACATATTTTGTTCCAGATGTGCAGAATCTCCCCAACACCGATGATAGACTATCCCCAGTGCGTTAATCCAACTCGCAACATTGAAACAAAAATGTCACATAAAAGAGACGGAAAACCTGATGCATGCACATTATGATATGATGTGGGCGGTAGAACACAGTAATCATCTCAGTTCATCTGCTAATTGTGCTAATTGCAATTGTGAAGAATGTTTTCTTTGCTCTCTCTTTTCTCATTGATGAGCGTGGCACACTGACGCTCTTTCTGTCTGCGTTCATACTTATGAAGGGTCGTGTTAGAAAGCCGGGTCACGTGCTCCGAAACGCGTTCTCCACAGCTTGATGCGCCCTGCCCATGATGTAACTGAACTGCCGTTCCACAAAGAACACTGTCTGTATTTGATTCCCCCAAAGCTGCAAAGCACAAAGATATTGTATATGGGACGAACAAAGGACTGCAGCATCACAAACTATAGGCTACAAGAAGGCTGACTGCACACAGACAGATGCACAAAAGCACAGAGACGCACAAAGGAGAAGAGCATGGTTCGTGAAATAATTGAGATAAACTCAATTAGTAACTAAAATATAGCACACCTCCTATTTCAGGATACGCCCAGAGAAATGCCCACATGGGTTCTTACATGCGGTTCTAAAGCTCCGTTTGGACCTATGGTTTGGACGGAGCTATCATCTATCCCGGACTATTATGTAGCCTAGGTACTGTGTGTGTGTGTGTGTGTGTGTGTGTGTGTGTGTGTGTGTGTGTGTGTGTGTGTGTGTGCGTGCGCGCGCGCGCGCGCGCGTGTGCGTACGTGCGAGTTATGCAAGGCGGATAAATGTAGTCAGAACACACAGAAGGGTTAATCTTTATCGCCGTCAACTATATGAGTCTCACATATAGACCACATGATTCTACCCATCCTTCTCCTATAGCCTATACTGTCTATCTGTCTGTATTAGTAAAATATATTTGAAGAAAGAAATAGTAGGCCTAGGCAAATTTGAAGGTGTAAACACCATATCAGCTTGAGCCCATGCACATTCCAATTACTAGTGTTTGATATGGTTAAAACTATAGGGTATTTCACTTTAAAACACTTCAGGGTCATTTTCATGTTTCCTGTCAGTTGCTTAATTCCAAATTTCATATTTGATCAGATGCCCTTATAAGCCCATCAAACTCCACGTTATAACCAGTCATTGAAGAAACAACCCCCTGGTTCTGGTGACAGAATAGATATCATATTTATAGGCTAATTGTAATGCAGGAGACAATCGTTTTTCAATTAATTTGCCCACTTCGTGCATGAATTTCATGGACTTGAAGCAATATGACATGCCAGAAAATATTAACATAATGAAATAATGAATTGAAAATAGCTCCCAATGGAGTTGAGTATGTGTGTGTGTGTGTGTGTGTGTGTGTGTGTGTGTGTGTGTGTGTGTGTGTGTGTGTGTGTGTGTGTGTGTGTGTGTGTGTGTGTGTGTGCGTGTGTGTGTGTGCGTGTGTGTCGGGGGGTGATATTGAATCAAGCAGCTTCTAAACTGTCATGTCTATTTAAAAAGCACGTTTCAAAACCACTTTCAAAGAGAATAAAAAAAGAATAATGAAATGCATAAAAATAGACTTATTCGCCAATGTAAAAAGGTGTGTCTTAACACAGGATTTAAAACTGTCAAAGTGTCAAAAAGTTAATAAAAAGTGGTACACTATTCAGTTTTTCCCATCATTTGACCGTTTGCTATAGTATAGTCACAGGCACAGTCACCTTATAGCTTTCATCCAGGACTGAGGAACAACCAACAGGACTAGTTGGTCAGAAGATCTATAAGAGGCCTAAAAGTGGAATGGCATGGCAAAGAAGCTCAGAGTGATAGAGCGTAGCAGTGGGCGTGGATTTATACAAATTATTTTAAGCCTATAGAATCAAGCCATGCATGATCCTGCATGGTGAATCATGACCATAACACCTTTGAGTCTGTGAAGAAAGAAAAATGAAAACCGCTAAACAAAGGGTATTTACCAGTAAGACGCCCTAAGGATGAGAAGCAGGTCATGCTGGGGGCAAGGTCGCACTGAAACTATAAAGGTCTGGGAATGCCCAAATATGGACCTTTTTTATTATTATGTTTACAGGCCGGGTAGGGCGAAATATTTGTGCGTATGTGCTAATAACTTTGGGGCGGCCCCGTCTAGAGTTTGAATGGACAGGTATCGTGAGGCGTGACGGACTGATGGCCATATATGGTGGCGTGACGTGTCACGAGGCACGACAGACTGACAACCATATATGGAGGCATGACGGAGGGACTGACGGACAGGTTTTGCAGGTTTTCATAGTAATTAAATGTAGTATATTATCATATAATTAATTATTCAAACTTTTTTTTTCACAGAATCAAAAATTGTATGATCATGATTCACCAGGATCTGGATTCTAGTCTTAAAATAATTGATATAAATATTTTTGTAAATCTCTAAAGGAAAAATGAATGGCCGATTTTTCAGTGGATCCAGAAAACCACGCACACTGCTATGCTCCATTGTCAGCCTTGTCAGTTTACGGATGAGGTTGGTTAGCGTGGATATACTGTCATGTGTCAGGTAAGGTCAGGGTGTGGGTGTGTGTGTGTGTGTGTGTGTGTGTGTGTGTGTGTGCGTGTGCGTGTGCATGTGTGCGTGTGTGTGTGTGTGTGTGCATGTGTGTGTGTGTGTGTGTGTGTGTGTGTGTGTGTGACTGTGTGTGTGTGTGTGGGGGGGGGGGTGTTCTTGGGGTTACTCATTCTGAAACAGCCTTTCAGCAAACTGTTGGCACAAATTTGGAGGCACGCAATTATTGTGCAGAGAATGGCCTTGTAGCTGTAGCATTCTATTCACTGGAACAAAATACACTAATTAGAGACACTAATTAGAATGTCGGTCCACTGTGACTTTCAGCCATAGTGTAATTAGCATCATCTTACGAATTCAAATAGTGGAATTAAATCTCGACCTTGAATTTACTTAAATTATCTCTCTATCTATCTCTCTCTCTGCAGCATTGTGTAGAAATATGCATTCAGATATCACAGAAATATGTCTCTTTAAAGGCAAAGTTATATTGTTTGTCATTTAATGGGACATCTAATCTCCTTTTCTGCCCATATCAAATTAAATGAGATTGAGAACCACTCAACCACCACCGTTCATATATTTAAGAGTAATACTAGTCAAAATAGGCAACTTAAAGCATTATCATCCGGTATTATTATATAAGGTGGAAGAATATTTTCAAAAAAAGTGTACAGAAAGTTTTTATGTGGACCACCATATGTTTGCCTGGTGGGTGGTGATGGGTGGTGATCCACCTGAACTGAAGCCGCACCCACAGCTGTTGCTGTATGATAATGGGGGAGGGGTTAGCGGAGGGGATGATATTGTGATGTCATTATATCACTGTTTATTTCATTGGCACGTTTGACTGTCAAGGTTTCAGTCTTCAGGAAGAAACCCTAAATACAAAGGGATATGTAGATATGGTTAGGTTACTCACCACGAGATTGAAGAGTTACCTTTTTGTATGAATCACAATAACTGTATTCAAATATGTTTTGAGTCTCTGATTATGAATGGTCTCATTAGGCATCATCACAACAATACTGTGTTCCTGCAGGAATCAACCCATCAACCTGCATTGGCAATTTGGCATGCATGAAAAACGCCAGTTGCATCAGTTGTCAGAGTTCCATTTCCATTTTGTGTCCAGATATGTCCTCCTCAGCATGCGGAGCACGAAAACCCTGTGCCACTCCAGTGCTGAAATGAGGCGCTATCTCTACTATTTTCACACATGTAATTGTTCATAATACCGGAACAGGACTCTGTCAGGGATGAACATAATGTTCTACACTTCAGTAGCTTTGAAGTGAGTTCACTTCAGTTCGGAATGGAGCATGGCTGGCAATACTAAAAAAAAATGCACCTTATGCACCTGCAGCTTTCTTCTCATTATGCATTATTTGGCCAGATCCTTTGTTGTTGTTGTTGCTGTTGTTTTAACACCCTCCCCACTGGCTACCCTGCTCCGAACATGTGCAAATTGTGTTAGTGTAGACACACGACAAAGCCAGATGCACCATGGTGGATTAGAAGTTTCTAACCCAAAGCCTCTGTGGTGGTGGGCAGGGACTTTACCACTGCACCACCCGAGCGCCCTTGATTAATTGACAAAAGCACCTTATTGACTGCTACAGGTAGGAAGAGGAAGGGTTACGGGTGTCACGGCAAAAAGCGGACCCTCAGCGATAGAGCTTTCTATGTGGCAGCCCCTGCCCTTTGGAACTCTCTCCCCATGGACATTAGCCAGACGCCAACATTGGACTCTTTCAAGTCTGCACTGAAGAGACACTTGTTTACTCAGGCTTTTGGCAATTAGTTTGTTTGTTGTTTTTTTCTGTATTGAAGCGTCCCTGGGTTTCTTGAAAGGCACTATATCAATTCCAGTTATTATTATTATTACTAGACCGGTGCCCGGCTGTAGAGCACCGAGTCGAGTCAGTAACGATGGAAGTTGGAGATCCATGCCCCACTCGGCTATGCAATACCCGTTCCACCCATCTGTCTGTGTCCATTTTATGCCCATATATAGAGATTTCTGTATCTGTCTCTCTGTGTCCCTTTATTCCTATATATGGAGTATAGAGGCTTTTGTGCTGCGGTTCTGGACAACGGTGTATCCGACCGACTCGACCCCGGGCACAGCACTCCGTGGTGGTGTGGAACGCGTGTGTCGAATTTGAAGTCGCTGGGGCGAACGGTTCTTACGTGGATTACAGACATACGTACACACAGAGACAGATGCATTCATAGATACTAGAACAGTGCCCTTTGGGGGGTGATCAGGTGTGATCAATTGGCTAATAAAGGGCGAGGTTGCCATCATTGTGATGCCCATATATGGTGTTCTTTGTCAGGCACGCCCAAATATGGAGTCTATGCAGATGCGGGTTCTGGACAACCGGAAATGCATGCCCCACCAAGTTATTTTATGCCCATATATGGAGATATCTGTATCTGTTTCTCTGTGGCCCTTAATTCCTATATATGGAGTTCTGTGGCCAAATATGGAGTGTTGTGAACTAGCCAGCTCCATACATGGACCATGGGCAGGGGCCCTGTCCAGAGGCCTTTTGTGGCGGTTCTGGACAACCGCGGGTCCGACCGACTCGACACCGGGCACTGCACTCCCTGTGGGGGTGTTGAACACGTGTGTTGAATTGGTCGGTGGGGCGAACGGTTCTCGAGTTACGTGCATTACAGCCGTACACACAGACAGACGTTTATTGCAACCAAAGGTCACAGTTAACTATGGAATCGTGCATTTCTCGCCAGTGTGTTGGTTGGTCAGGCACCAGTGTGTTGGTCGAGCACCATATACAGTATGGTGCCCAGGTCTCATCTAGGTGCACGGAGGTGTGGCCCGGTTTCCTGTGGGAGGTTTGCACATGCTCAGTGTAAACAGGAACTGCGATGATGGAGTGTTCCAGCAGAGGTGCATGAGAGTTGTTGACCCTGAACTGAAATAATAAAAAGGATATAAAAAAAAGAGAATAGTACAATGTTGATTTTATTTGAAAAAGTATATCAATTTCATAACCGTGTGGAAAAAATGTTGTGTATAACAGACTGAAAGACAAAGGACAAGTACATTTACTAAATGTTTTTGTGGATTTTCCATGTTCTTTTGATGCTCGCTTTGATTGTAGTTAAACAATTGTGTTAAACTTTTATTTTTGTGAAATGACAAAGGAACATGGATACTGTTCATTCAAGTGCTGTGGATGATATAAAACATTTGAAAAGGGAAGGGTGACTGCTGTTTAATTCTCAACTGTTCTAGATCTCATTATTTACATCATAGCTTTCTATCTTTTCTATCATATAGCTTTCTATCTAGCACCTCTGCTGGAACACATCACAGTTCCTGTTTACACTGAGCATGTGCAAACCTCCTGCAGGAGACCGGGCCACACCTCCGTGCACCTTCCTCTTTATCTTTCCTAGGGTCTCGTGAGTCGTGACATCATGTGACATAATCAGATGGAGATGTGGAGACCCAAATGTCATAGTAAATGCGACCTGCTGTCGCAGTTAAGCCCATGGAGATCCCTGATGTCATCAATATTGGCCAGCAACTCTACATATGACCTCAAACCCTTAGATCTCCATATATGGATATATGTCAGAACCTGTTCTGTCCATATATTGATCCTTCCCCATTCCCCCTTCCTCCTCGATGTCTCCCTTTTGACTTATATTATACTATTATTATACCCATGTCTATTCAAATTTGGGCCTAACCCAAAGTTATTAGTGCAGCCACGCCCGGCAGCCGGCGAAAACTAGAGTTCTCATCAGGCCCGAAAATGAAGGCAAGGCCCTACCTCGGCCCTCATCAAACCCTGTACCAAGAGAATGTCCCCGCTACCACCCTTAGATCTCCATATACTGTATGGAGCCTACCTGTTCTGACATCCCATTGTTGATCTGACCTCATTAAACCCTGTACACTCAAGACATGCTCCTTATATGGCCAGTACAGAATTAATTCCATGTTGATCTGACCCCCTTCATGCCAAAGCGCCAGCGCTCGGCCAGCAGTCTGCCGTCAACGAGGGGGCTGCGTGCACGTGACCTCGGTCGCTTCTCGCCCTCAGGCGTCTTACTGGTATAGATAGATAATTATAATATACAACAGGTAGTTGTATAATAGACACTTCTAATCAGAAAACACTGATTAGAAGTATATTTCCATGGGGTGCATGAAAACCTCTTCTCGGAGGCACGGTGGCACAGTTGGTAGTGCTGTCGCCTCACAGCTAGAAGGTCCTGGGTTTGATTCCCGCTCGGGACGCTGTGGGTGCTGGCGGCTTGTTTCCTCCTCCGCGTCATCAGTGCCCATACCCAAGGCGGGATTGGCGAGTTTGTGTGGAGTTTGCATGTTCTCCCCGTGTCCCCTAGGGTAGGTACCCTCACAAAAAACATGAAGTAATCCTGGTCTCTAAACTGCCTCCCCCTGGCCAGCCTGATGGAGGGGAAAGGAACTGGTTGGAATAACGTGTTCCTTCCACGCGCTACGTCCAACCAGGGAAACTCCCCCCTGTCAGGTGTAAAGGAGCAACTTGAACACTCAGGCATGAAGGAAGCATGAGTTCAAGTCCGTTGCTCTCCCCATGTCCCCCTATGGGGACTAGGTTGGCGGAGGGTGTGTAAAGCCCAGGATCACATTAGATAATTGACACAGGGGTGAAAAATAAAACCTCTTCTCACTAGACTAATTTAGTCCCACAATGAGTCCACAGTTCAAACTAAATAACTAGAACAATGAGATCTGATTATGGGATGTTGATATAGTGCAAATTAACAATACAGAAATATTGGTATAGTCAAGGTTAAATATCAGCATGCCTAAAAAACAAATTTGAGTTCATATACCGGTAAACATGACATTGCCGGCATGTCATATAAGATATGCACCATTCCGACATTTAAGCCCATTATGTACTAAGTGCAGTATTGAAAGAGCAATTGCATAGTTATGTTACTGCTAGACAGGAGGCAGATAGGTATTCACCCAGGCGTGGTAATGCATTTTTGCACCGGCTTAATGTTCTCTCATCCACACTACTGCAATGCGTCACCAGATTCATAGCGTTTTTTAGGACGTTGCTTAGTTCCATGAAAATTGAGTCATAGTTAAATGTACAAAATAAGAACTTTCTTTCATCCACTGCTTGCACATTCTCAGTCCAACTTGTCCCACTCATTGCAAAGCATACAGTCTTTCACACACACACACACACACACACACACACACACACACACACACACACACACACACACACACACACACACACACACACACACACACACACACACACACACACACACACACACACACACAGTCCTAGATTTTGTCCGAATGAGGGCTCAAAGGAAAAATCACACCTGTGTGAAGTGAGTGGTGCAACTCCGTGTGGGGGTCCCCGGAACATCCAAACTCCCAGGGGGGCGGCCCGGTTCCGGCGAGCCACCTCTCATCCGAAATGGTTGAGAAAGGACAGAGTTACGGTGTGGGGGTCCCCAGGGGGTCCCTCTACTGTACTGTCACTGTACTGTACCTTCACTCACAAAATCATCATACTGTTAATGTACATGTGTTAGGCTGCGCAACAGTGACACTTGGTGGTTAAAACCAACAAAACACTATTTTCGTGCTCGGACAGACCCAGGAACATAGCCAGGGACCCAGCCAACACACATAGCTGTCTATAGGAGTGGTTGCACCACTCAAAAAGGTTGGAAACAACAACCCAGCATAACGAATGCTTTGGCAGTCAAGACCTCTCTCGGGTTATATAAGTAAGTACACTAGTATGTCGTAGGGACTTACCCCCAATCCAACCCTTGATGCTGAGTGCCAAGCAGGGAGGCACTGGGTCCCAGTCTTTGGTATGACTCCCAGTCCCAGGGCGGACACTAACCACAAGGACACTGAGCTGGTCTCAGGTTATACCATAACCTATAGGTGGAGTTGGTGAAAGAGCCTTTCTGTGTGAATTTTGCATGTTCTCCCCGTGGCCCCTACAAACCTCACACAAAACATGCAGTAGGCTAATACTGGTCTCTATACTGCCACCCTCCCCCTGGTCAGCTGGGGCACCTGATGGATGGTAAAGGAACTGGTTGGAATAACATGATCCTTCCATGTACCATGTTCCTTCCATGTACAATAATGGCAGAAGATGAGGAGCAACAGATCATTATCTGTTGCTCCTCATCTTCTGCTATTATTGTACAAAAGCATTATTCAACATGTTCTGTTGTACTGTTCTGCATGTTTCTACACCATACTGTCCATGCCTAACAGGAACAAACTTTTCAGTATCACCCGTATTGCTTCCAAAATCATCAGACTTCCTACACCCACACTTTCTGATATGAACAATAAGGCCATCACACGACTAGCACTCTCGATATCAAATGACACTGACCATCCTCTGTATCGCTTCTTTAACCTCATGCCATCTGGACAAAGATACAGAACCTTGCCATGGAAAAAGGTCCGTTTTAGTAGGAGTTTTGTCCCCTCAGCCATCGCGGCATTAAACAAACTGCCCCGCTGATAGGATGGTTCTGTACACAGTGGGGACCTCATGTTTTTTTTTTTTTTTTTTTGTATTGTCTTGGTGTTATGTGCTCCATATTGTTTTTGATGTGGGTGTTGAACAGATTGTGAAGACAAATATCCAGGGACAATAAAGATTATTATTATTATTATTATTATTATTATTCCATGTGGTCCGTCCTACCGGGGTAACTCCCCCTGTCAGGTGATTGAAGGAAGCATGAGCTCAGTCCTCCAGTTCGGGGGTCTCCCCAGGTTGGCCGAGGGAGAAAAGCTCCCAGGATTACAGACGAAAAACGAGTTACAAAATCGTGGGATTAAAATGTTTGGGAAAAAATAACAACAAAAAAGCAAATACCTCTTTCAGGTTCTCGAGATTCATAATAATTTATTTTTCATTACTAATATTGCCTTGATTTGAGACTTACAAGTTGTCGTTCTCCCGAAACTTCAGAGGTCCATTGCATGTTTGGGCAAGAGATGAAGGTTATCACATAGCATGAATCAAACATAGCCTAGGCCAGGGGTCTGCAACAGGCCAACAGGCCAAACGTGACAAGCATTCTTAATATTTATTTATCTACACATTTTTACAAAATTGGAAAACGTAACTAAACAAATTTTGCGTCATAGCACACTCAGTGCCGTGCCAGCCAGGTGTCTATTATAAACAAACCGGTGGGTGTGTGAGGCTGCTGCCTGCTACGCTATGGCTTCTACAGGGAGAGAAATAAAGATAGCCGACGAAAAACAGAGGATTTAACAGTTCGTGGACAGAGGCTTTTGCCTTCACAGCCAATGCAGATTGACTGCCTGTATGTTTAATCTGCAGTGAGAAGCTATCAAACAACAAAAAAAGTAACGTTGAAAGACATTTCCAGGGAAAGCATGCTAAATTCTGCTAGTTTCGTTGCAACCCGGGAGATAATAAAGCTTGGCAAGCTGCATTATAATGTGTAATTTTCTTTGCGGCTCCAGATAGATTTTGAATTTATTTTTGGTCGAAAATGGCTCTTTCAACATCTTGGGTTGCAGACCCCTGGCCTAGGCCCCACGAGGCCATGCAGACAAATGAGCTTATGTCTGTTGCATCTGTAATGAGACAGAATGCAGTGTGAAGGTTATACGACTCCAAATGCACCATTAGTAGTGCATAACAAATTAGTCAAATTGGCAAACCTTTACTATCTATTAACATAAACCGTCACAAATTTAATGCAATTATGCAGAAGAATTGAATTATGTCTGTTAGTGTCTAGTTCTAAAACAGTTTTTTGTTTTCTGTGCATAATTTAAAAACTATTTTAGTGGAAAGAGGATATGTGCGTGACATTGTCCTCATACCTGGAAGTGGTAAGGTAACGCCTAGTACTGAGTGGAAAAAAATACTTTGTCCTTGACAGCCCATACATCCAAACAGAAAAGTCCTATCCGATTGCATTAAACAACGTTAAACTCACTTTGCCATGTTGACTTGCCACTCACTTTATGTAATGCATACCATCTATAGTGGTGTCAAACTGGTGATCTGTGGGCACTTTGTGGCCCGCGGAGAGGTCCAATGCGGCCCACGACATGATTAAAAAAAATGTGAATTAACACTACCTTTAAGAGAATAGTAGGAGTATAGAGTGTATACCTAAAAGTGATAAGCCCCAGGCTCCCTCCTCACTGGCATGCTCAATCGCCTTCTTCAATCCAAACAGAATGCTGCGGCATGCTGGTATTCAACCTCCTTCAGTCTTCACATCAGCCCCTTTACGTTCCCTTCCGATTGCTGTCCTCATGTTATTCAAATCACTGGTGATGGACTTGTGATGGACTTTGATTGCATTCACTGGTGAAGGCTATCATGGGTGCCCTACAGAACACACACACACACACACACACACACACACACACACACACACACACACACACACACACACACACACACACACACACACACACACACACACACACACACACACACACACACACACACACACACACACACACACACACACACACACACACACACACACACACACACACACACACCTTTTTCATCATCTTTTATTATTTTATTTAACCAGTAAAAACACATTGAGACGGAGTCTCTTTTACAAGTGGGAACTGGCCAAGAGGCAGAAACAAAATTACACTTCAATGCTACATAGTACATGTCAAATGTACAACAGCCAAATAATACATCCATGACATACCTCAAGAAACCGTAGACAACGCCCTGGTAACGTCTGTCCCAACAGCCAGGAATCTTGGTGTTGTCCTGGACAGTCAGCTCTCGTTCAAAGCTCACATCACAGCTGTCACTCGATCATGTAGGTTCACACTCTATAACATATGACGTATTAGACCGTTCCTCACCCAGGAATCAGCCCAGCTCCTAATCCAGACAACAGTCTTGTCAAAACTCGACTATTGTAACTCCCTCCTTACTGGCCTACCAGCATGTGCACTTAAGCCTCTCCAGCTGATCCAAAATGCAGCAGCTCGCTTGGTCTTCAACCAGCCAAAATTCTCACATGTCTCCCCCCTGCTCCGCTCCCTCCACTGGCTCCCGGTCGCTGCCCGCACAGAATACAAAACTCTGATGCTGGCATTCAAAGCAACCAAAGGTATGGCTCCCCCATATCTTACAAGTATGATTGAACCCTACAAACCCTCCCGCGCACTCAGATCAGCCAACGCAGGGAAACTGGAAGTACCCTCACTAAAAACGCCGGGACAACGCTCCACACGTCCCAAACTCTTCTCCCTTCTGGCTCCAAAACTGTGGAATGCACTTCCCATTGCAGTCAGAACTGCAGCATCACTCCCAATCTTCCGCCGTAGCCTGAAAACCCACCTTTTCAGACTCCATCATGGCCCATAGCACTTACCCTAACCCCTTAGATAGCATTTCTGTTGGCTTAGATAGCATTTGACACAGACTTATAGCATGTTATGTAGACAGCACTATAATTGTATTGTATATAGTCATAGCACGCCATAGTACATATGTATAGCATAGTAGTGAATATGTATAGTTTATTATGTATAGTGTATGTATAGTTTCATCATATAGATATTCCACTGTTACCTTCTTAGCTTACGCATGTTTCATGATAAATGCTTTTATGTGATGTATTCCCATGCTTTTGTTCTTGCTTAAATGTAAGTCGCTCTGGATTAAGAGCGTCTGCTAAATGCCTAAATTGTAAATTGTAAACCTATACAAAGTATACAACAAATCCCCAACAATGATACACTGACAATGAGTATATACACACACAGTGTACATTTTAAAACAGGAAAAAATAAATATAAGGGCCTATGCAAAGGCTACACGTCCAAACATGTGCAATTGTGCAGGTGTCGGACTGTACATTTTAGATGACTCTTTTGAAATTTCACCCTGGTCAATGCTTCAAGTGTCCTCCTGACCTAGACTCTTCTCCCTGCTGTTTCCCAAGCTGTGTAATAACCCCCTCCCCCATTTCCTGCCGCAGTCTGAGTCTACCTTACCCCCTATCATTGCTTATATGCTTTCCTGTTGCATGTTTTTGGATAGATGCAAGTTTTATGCAGCAGATCTATTTTGTTTACTTTGTTGTTTAGATACACATACAATTAATTGGAAGAAGTTTAGATCCCATCTGTTTTAGATAGACACATTGATGTTTGATTGATTGATTCAATACTTTATTGATTCAATACTTTATTGGCAGAAATGTAAATAGTACAGAGTACAGTCAAACATTGGTCCAAAAGGATATCACCGAAAAAAGTGCTTCTATTCAGGTCCTGTTTACTTCGTATCCTAGTTTCTTTGAAGCACCAAATTGCTATTCTTTGTATTATGTGATCATTTACCCTGTTGTTTTCTGACATTTCTTTGAGGGGCACTAGCCCCTCCTATGCCCAGTTTTGTGTGTCTGAAAGGTCGCACACACCAATAATCCAATTTCAGCAGGTTTATTTCTCTACATCAGGACAAACGTTTCGGCTAACAGCCTTCTTCTACCTATTCTATGATAATTTTAGCTGGTAACGCACCATAAAGGCCTATTCATAGTCTGGATTTTCGTTGGTAAGGTGACCACCGCTCCGGTGGTGAGCTGACCACCGGAGCTGAAATAACGTTGAGCGGTGGTGAGTAAAAACAGAGAGAAGGGCTGGAGCGGTGGCGGTGGTTTGCTCTTCACCGCGGCTCGTGACGTCATGTTGTAGTTCGGTGGTCACCCCACCACCGAAAATCCAGATTATGTATGAGCCTTTAGTCAGAGTGCGGTGGTCACAAGAAAGTTTGCTGATGATAAAATCACAACTCACTTCACACAAGTGTGAGTTTATTAGACAGGGACAATACGAAAAAAAAAACAATTTATCAAGTTATATAAACATGAAACCATTGTTCATAGCCAAGGCTAATTTGCGACCCGAGTCCTTTAGGCCTTTCTATACAAATATCTACCTAGTAAAAAATGATCAAGCACTGAAGCTCTAATCTAAACAACATAGTAGTGTTCGCACCTTTGGTTTGATTTCAACCAGTATTTAACCTAACCGTTTGTTTTTTTCATTTCAGTTGGTAGGGCATTCCACACGTGTATCCCTTTTACTGAATAAGATGACTGACCAAAGTGGTGCTGCGCATTCATTGCTACCTTGTAGTTGCCATTCTCTGATGCCCTTCTAATGATTCTATTATTATTATTACTACCTGCCTGTCTGTCCCTCAGTCCCTCTAGGACTCATGCCATTTACTCTGATCTTATCACTCAACATAAACTCCTTAGCTTAGAAGATTGCTTTTTAAGTAAATATGTGATGAACTGCGGTACCACAGTACCAGGTACTAAATAGTAGCTAAATAGTACCAAAATGGTCTCACATGGAACAAACCTCTTTTGGTGCATTATACTTAAAGCATATATTGAAAGGTCACAAAGAACCACAGAAGAAACCGCTGACAAAACAATATTTTTTGTGAGTGTATAAACTCACTGGAATGAGTGGAAAACCTTTCAGCTGCCCCTGAGAAACACAAAACAAAGATAAATGTGCTGCAAGCCAGAAAACTGCAGATCAGCAGCACTTGTTTATCTCAGGTCCTTGTAAATTCATATGCTGTGCAATAAAGTCAGGGACAGGGTTTCAAAGATGAATGAGGCCCACACCCCGAGTGAATGTGTAATGATGTTTTGTAAGTTGTGCAACCACTCCAAGGAACAGCAATGTCCGTGTTCACCTAGGTGCCTATGTGTTGGTTAATGAGCACCAGTATGACTATTAGTACCAGTAGCGGTGCTGCTGTGCCAGAAACAGAGATCGAGTGATAGTGCTGCACTGTTGCCTGCTAATGAGAGAGAGAGAGAGAGAGGGGGGGGGGGGGGGGTGCACCACTCAGTTCACACGGTGCAAACATTGTCATGAAAATATATTTTTCTGCCTTTTATTGATAGGTTGACGGCACGCCGTCAGGCTGGCTCAGCAGCTTAGTGCCCAGACGGTTGAGTTAACCTGCGGCACGCCGTCAAGCATTTCCCTTCTCTCTCCTATACCCGTCTCTTTGTTCACTGTACTATCTGAATAAAAAATGACATACCCCAAATAGAAAATAAAAAAATTCCCAAAACAAACCCCCTCAAAAACCGGCTTGGACATGAATGCCAAAAAATTCAAGTAATTCAACTTATTCAACAAGAACTAAAATAAATAAATAAAAATACTCCCAACAGCGATATATTGGGAGATGTTTTTTATTCTTGTTGCCTATATATTCAAACGGCTGCAAGGCGAGGCTCCACAGTGCCTGATAGTTCTACAGGATGCATCGCATCACATTTGCAGCGGTCCATTAGTTTTACAATCTAAAAAGTGGATGTTACGTTAGTGGACTAATGCAGACGCATTCCATAAGCTGCCGAACCTTATTGTCTGCTTACTGGTGGTGGTGTGTGAGGTTATTAAAGTTTAACGATGTACTTTTATATCCAAGTCCTCCCTTTTAATAACCCTGATTTCCCAGATTTTCTAACCCTTCATTGTATGAGGGTGTCACACCGATCATGCATCGTGAGCTTGTAAATCTGCTTTTCCAGTGTGCGACACTTTCAAATGACAAAGAATAAATAGACAATACAGTGAAATTAAGAGACAGTTAAGACGTGTATGATACACATCAATCATGCATGCACCTGCACATAATATCAGAGTGTCAGATATATGGTACACGGTTAGAAGAAATGGATTTGGGAAAAGAGGCAGTTCAAATAGCAGCAGACAGTAGTACAGTATATGTTGCAGCAATAAAAGAGCTACAGATAAAGTAGTCCCTTAAGTTTAACATGCAGGTGAGACATAATTTAGCAATTGCCAGCATATATCAGACATGTTAGTGTAAACATAAGTGGCAGTTCAAGTGCGCGCCCTCTCTCTCTCTCTCTCTCTCTCTGATCTCCAGTTCAGACACACAGGCGTTTTCACTCACATACTGTACACCCACATGCACTTCACACATCACACATGCACATCACACTACTCATGTTTCAGATAGATCCATCGATTCTCTTCTCCAGCACACACACATTATCCTATGTACAACATACATCATTTACACGCACAGTACACTCACACATTATTTTTCTCACATACACGTGAACACGCACATCAGAAGGACGTACATCACATACACATGAAATGGGGTCCCTTTCCATTTGTTTGCCCTGCCAATGTTATAATATATAAACAGGAAGTACTCAAACCACAGTGAATTTCCTTCTCGTGCACCAGGAAAGATTGTCTCTGAGTTTTGTATGCTATATTAAAATTGGCATAAGGGAGGACAGACATCACATTAATGCCCGGGGAACCATGCAGTGATAGTCAAATTAATGTATACATATTGTAACTACGAGTGTACACAATAGATAATATCCCCGTTTACCCTCCCCCCTTACCCCCAGATAGACCCTGATAAAGAGATAATAATAATATTATTATATTATATATATATAATAAGGGGGTTCCTTATTATAATAAGTCAAAGATGTGGGAGGGGAGTAGTTGGGATGAGGATGTGGCGGAGAAAATAATCTGCATAAACAACACCCCCACCACATCAGGACATTGTGATTAAAACTGCTTTAGACGTCAGACAGAAATGATATGGACTGGTTATATCAGAGTGGTGATTTAGGCTCAAACCATTAGAAATATATTTGAGGGACATAAACAATATGATATTAAATAAATTAAACTGTTTTAAAATTCATGTTGTAGTTCCTTTAACAACTGGAAAATATTGATTATCATATGACAAATATTCTAAAACCATCTTGTTCAGGGAATAATAAAGGAGATACTTATAGGTCAGCTATAAATAAATGAATGAGAACAATAGAGCACCGAAGTCTGACGTCACTTTCAGTAGAGGGCGTCAGTCCCCAGGTTCATGTATTTGTTTCGTTGCATTGAAATCCCCATTGAGGTGATTTGAGATCGCCTCATATAACTGTGTTTGAAAAATAAACATGTCACCCCGGCCGCTTCACTCATATGGATATGAAGAATGAACTGACTGAGAGAAAACGCTAATGTTACTGCTGCTGAATTAGTTAGATTTTCGCTAGAAGCAGACTGTATCATATATGAGTGACTGACTGTTGCAAACGATACAAAGACACCTCCCTGACAATAACGCCGAGACAGCTTGTTTATTTTTGGACCACAACGCTTATAGTAGACGATATTAAGATCACCCCATGTTATTCTCCATAGAGAAATTACTTCCGCGAACCAGGGGAATCGTCGGGATGAGCGAGTTACGTCAGGACTTCGGTGCTCTATAGAAATTATATTACAAAACATATTAAGCAAATATGTTTTGCTCTGTTACAATTATGACCGCAACTATGAATTATTTAGCAATTACTCTAGCGGGGGGCACAGTGGCACAGTCGGTAGTGTTGTCGCCTCACAGCTAGAAGTGTGGAGTTTGCATGTTCTCCCCGTGTCCCCTAGGGTAGGTAGGTACCCTCACAAAAACATGCAGTAATCCTGGTCTCTAAACTACCTCCTCCTGGCCAGCCGGGGCACCTGATGGAGGGGAAAGGAACTGGTCGGAATAACGTGTTCCTTCCACGTACTACGTCCGGCCGTGGAAACTCTCCCCTGTCAGGTGAAAAGAAGCAGCTTGGACTCCTCATGCATAGAAGGAAGCATGAGGTCAGTCCGCTCCCCCCCCCCCCCGGTGGCAGAGGAAGTCCAGGATTACATTAGATAATTGACACTGGGGGGAAAAAACTGGTTGCAAAATAGTGGGATAAAAAACTCTATCGATTACTTTGTTGATTAATCAAATAATCTTGAAGCATGTTTTTTTTTATAATTAGTAAAAACCTTTTATATATCACCGATATTCTGGAAAAAAAGGTCTTTAAACGCACCCTTTAGTTACAGTTGCACTCAAAGCATCTTTCAGCGTAGTAACAGCCAGCCCAACTCAGTGTGTCCAATATGATTGTGTGAACATACCAACCCTCCACTCAGCTAACATGAACGCCTTGGATTTGCTGTTGGCATGACAACCACCAAGGATTGAGATGGCTATGTCACATGACACAGCCAAGGTTGAGTGCAAACACACAATGAATGGGAACATAATATTCTATTTGGCACTTTATTCCCCAAGCAAAGTATTCACACTCGTGACCAGTGAACCAGATAAATAAATAGATGAAATAAGTCAGTAACAAGACATTCTGTGGCAATTAGCTCAGGAACATCACATTGGTGAAAACATGCGACCTCATAGAGACCATTTATTACAGTGAAGAGTTGACCAAGAAGGTAAAAAGGTCAACTGCTGCTTTTCAGCTTTTCTGGGAAGTAGGGCTACCGTTCATGGAACTTTGGTTGACGATTCATTTCTCGTACAAATAGTTGAAATTGCTGATTTAAGTGGTGACAGAAATTACATTTCTACAAAGCCTTTTAGGCTTTTGTAAACAAACAAAGATTGCACAGGGTCAGATATGATAAATGAATGGACTGAAATATTTGCAGAAATCACTGACAGTGACCGGTTCCAATAGTCAAAATAAATAATGTAGGCCTACTAAAACAGGCCATACAACAATATACTATACAATAATAGCAGAAATAATGGAAAATGATTCTTACAATCACGCAAAATAATTTGCGATGAAGGGATTATGTTATTGTGACAGGCCTATAAAATGGGGAGGTGGACCGAGAAGAGAAAGAAGAAATATTCTTTTTTTTTTAAACCACCTGCTACATGAGCAGGGCTGAGCTCTGGTGTCATGGCAACTGCATCCATCTAAATGAGGTGTTGGTGTTGCTCCATCACACTAGTATGGCAGACTTCTGGACAGACATGGAACGCAGGTCCCAGCTGGAAGCGTGCTCACTGGTGACAACTCACTCATCACACTGGCCCTGCTACTGGCCGGCTACCAGCCCACACTCTCTCTGGCACATTAGCATATCAGCAGTGGTGCCAATACAACTACTCTGAGGCCCATTCTACAAAGGCCTCCTGAATCACTATAGTTCTCAGTCCTTCAAGATAAAAAAAAGACTAAAAAAAAGAAGAAAAATAGCAGATGTACAAGCTAGCAGCGTGCACAAAGTGACATGCTGTGAGGTTGTATATCTGCTATTTCTGAATAGCCAATGCTAAAATGTTAATTTGAATTAAAAGTATAGAGGTCTTGTAATCCGAAGGTTCACGGTTTCAAGTGTCCTGGAGGAAGACTCTTAAATACTGCTCCCGATGAGCAGGTTGCATGGTGTCCTCCACCATTGGTGTGTAAATGTGGATGAATGTGAAATAATTGATACTATAGGTGTACAGACAGTGGACACCCTGGTTTTCCCTTCAGATTATTCCAGAGATGACCATCATTTTTTAAGCTCAAATAGGATTCTTTAGCCCCTACAGGAAGAGGACTATTATTTTGAAAATCATACGGTTTGCTCTACACTGGTCGCTCCTAGGGATGGAATTGAAAACCATATCACACCATCGGCTGCCTGCTGCTACTTTACGCCTGCCAGTGGGTAGCTTCGGCAGGAGGATGTAGGCAGCGTGTGGACAGGAACACCGTATTCCTCACAGTTCAACTCCCCTGCTGACAGGCGCCCTTGACCAACCTGTGAACGCTGTGAAGATCACCCCCCTCTCCATCCAGCCTCCCTCCATTAAACGGGTTTACTTTGTTGTAGCGCTTGGCCAAGCCAGACGCACCACAGGGGATTCAAGCCCCGGCCTAGTCTCCGTGGGCAGGAATGGTACCCCCGTGCAAGCTCAGTGAGCACCCCTACAGTGGAACCTTGATTGGTTGAGATGGATGGGGCAGCGAGCAACTATCCATTCATTATTATTATTATTCATCTACAAACTGAGTGAACACTTATGGGGTATTTTATACTTCATTGCACAATTATTTGCATAGTGCATTTTTGTTATATTTCACCTATAATGACATGCACCAAAATAATAATCAATTAAATTGATTAGTTCAGAGTGGCATTGGTGAGGACAAAGCCAGGACAGTGTTCTGACATTTATTCTGTGGATGGACTACAGCACAGTAAATGGATGTCTGTAATAGTGGGAGAAGCCCATTTTGGAATAATTTCAATGCGAGTAACAGCTTGTGTTTCTTCTTGCCATTAAGCAGATTACTTTATTTGTAGATTTTGTACCCTCAGAAATGTGGCTTAAGGGAGCGCTTCATAGTCTAAATTGGAGCATAAAACCACACGTCTATGCCCTTTCCTGCAATGGGTAAGCACACACTAAAACATATTACTCTGAAAGGCACCAGAACATAATGCTACTGCATTTCCTCATCCCTGTGACAATCACAAAGTTTCCAAACATACTCAGATCAAAACCCCAACCTGAACATTATTTAGACTTGTATTAAATATTAGAAATACACACTAGAATGGAAACATGTACTTGCCACCTCTCATAATACTAATAATAATAGCTAATAATAACTAGCCAGGGTTATGGCTATATTCCCTTGGCATGGAAAAGTTTGGGAACCACAAAGTATTTTATTCATGTTAATAGCTCTTATCTTCTCATTGCTTCTGCGCAGTAAATCACTGTGAGAATGGGTAATAATAATATATATATATACATATTAAATATATATATTATTATATTAGTCAGCGGGGCAAAACTATTTCAACATATTCCAGTTATGACTTGACTGAAGAAAGGGTTGAGGCTTTTAGCAGCTCTGAAATGTTTTCCATCTTATCCAATCCAATATAATATCAGCATTGATATGCTGTCCTCAAAGATGGATTTTTACCTTCATTGTGTGAATCTTCTCCTGGATTACAGCGCCTTGCCCTCGAAGAGAAGAAAGGTCTCTAATGGTCTACCACTGCTCCTTCCACTCAGCTAAAGCCTTCAGACAAAGAAACATTAAAGCCTTAAATTAGAATCCAAGTAGTCTTTTCTTTTAATAGCCTAAAATTGCATGGTCAATCCAGTTAACCATTTAACTCCTATATGATTCGATAACTGGAGTCTCCCAGGAGTGACTCTGCACTTGTCGTGGTCCGCTCCTTTTTCCCGTCTACAGTAAATCTCTTTGCCGATCTACAAGCTCACAACATTGTGAGCTTATAGGTCAGCTATTTCCGTCTAATGTTCGACCACCAGAATAGCGACCCTGGGGTTCATGTTGTTACAATGTAAATGTTATGCAATGTATCACTGCACAGAAAGCCTACGGATACCGTCTTTAAACAGGGATGCTTACAGTCTGTAGATAGACCGTTATAATGAGATTGGACACAGTAAATTCTGAGAACTGAGACTGTCAGTCTTCCACGGTTCTTCAACAGAAGCGTGCTATTTTAATGAGCCATACCAGGACGCCATCAAACCAAGGAGACATATTCAACATCGCTTTCCAATATTAATCCGCCACGGATAACTGAAACAGCAGCAAGCTTGTTTTTTGGGGGGCTCAATTGAATTCGAGGGCATCTCTTTGATGTGGCCGAGGGGTCCAACATCATCAAATAAACCCTACTAAAGAATGAAGCCATAATTCAGCTCGGCATCACTTCATGGAGCCTCTGCACTGAGCTACACAAAGGCCTTGTGCAGCGAGTGGCTGTACAAAGGTTTTTCTCTCCCTATGAAAGCTCTCATTTCAAAGCTCACCCACGCTATTATATCCTTTACAGACACCCCCTCAAACTATACTTCCGATATGATTTTTGTTTTACATTGTTGTATTTCAAAACGAGTACATATTATTAGTAATAATAGTATTAGTAATATAGTACAAATCGCAGCCGGGGTCCAATTTCAGACATAACCATGTCAGACAGAGGGTACTATACTATAATGTCTTTGGCTCAGATGTATTTTCCATTCATCACATTCTAATATTGACTGGAGTTTCCTACATCAAAAAGAATCCGAGCATTTATAGGCTACGGACACGTTCATTTTTCACACCAGGCATTTCATCACATTTCTTCCGAGGCAGTCAGTGCTTTGAAAACCACAGCGTGGCTACTGCAGTAAGACACTGGTACTATTAGTGTCCTCCTCGAGTGTCTCATCTGAGAGGATCAAATGATCTGCTAGTGATACCAGTCCTCATCATGAGTGTAATGTTACAGGTAGCATAACCCTTCAAGACCTGAGGACGATTCTACAAATGCCTTCTGAATCGGTAGTTAAAATAGCAATGTCAGGTGTTGATATCAAGGTACAGGTCGTGTTCTACTTGCCCGAAAACTAAACCGTGATAGGAAATATTTGAATTTCATATATTGCTTTTACTTTACTGGCTGTGAGGTATGGGCATACCTCCATATTTATGCCAAATATCTCAATAGCTATACAATATGACTTATTTTAAATCCCACAGACGTCTTGGGTTGTGTTTATAGCAAACTAAACCCGTTGGGTAACCTGAAAGCAAACACGACTTTCCTGGATGGGTCGGGCAACTGTTCGGGCAATGCCTGATTTGTACAGTACAAAGATGCACAAAGTGGCACGCTGTGAGCTTGTACATCTGCTATTTTTGAACAGCCGACACAAAAATCTAAAATAACACAGATGCTTTCACGGTTTGAATGGTATAAGCAGAGCCACAGAATCAGACGGCCGGTGAGAGATCATCATGACAACTTGACAAGTAGGAAGATAATCTTGCAAGTCGTCACTGTCGGGTGGAAACTTTGTTTGTCCATTAAAACGGTTACTTTTCAGGAAAAATAATAACCTGTGTCCCAATGGGTCCAATCATAATTATAGTTACTTAGCCAAAATCTTTTGTTAATACTTAAATATTATAAAACCTGCAGACATAATTTACCGCTTTCACTTTCGAACCTGATCAGAACTAGCGAAAATAGCTGATCTAACAGTAGACTACAAGACTTTTGCTCATTTTGTGGTACACTCTTGTATGATGCATCCATTACATGGAAATACAAGGCAGCAACAAAGGACTGCACCATGTGGGATGCTGGTTGCTTCAATTACAGTGGGACCAGTCAGGCACCCTCTAAAAGACATGGAACATATTCACCTCCATTTGTTTTACTCTGATTTATAACAGCAAAATAGTAGTAAGAAACTATGACACTAATATGATGCCACAGAAAAACATAATAGAGCATGCACATCCACTAACTAAACGCCAGGTGCCGGGCTGAGGTAAACAATAGAAAATAAATTAAGGTCCCACACTGGAATAAGCTCCAAAGCTTAAAATGTATTTAGGTTCCTTACACCATAGTGGACAACTATGTGTCGATTATGGTGTAAGGAACCTCAATACATTTTAAGCTTTGGAGCTTATTCCAGTGTGGGACCTTAATTTATTTTCTTTACTATAATATGATGCCACCCGTTTCCCGGCGGAGAGGAATTCATACGTGAGCCTGAAAAGTTCTTCATGGAGGAGTCCATTTAGCTTCACCTTGACCTGTCCCCGAGGACAAAGTGATGATAGTATTGTCGTAGAATGAACAAGGGCCCAGCCCGCTTGGTGGCTTGAGTGTGAAACACGAGCCGCCCAGCTGCTGAAAAAACCCTATAGTGTAACATGACTTCAGTCCCAATAACATCAGTGGGAAGCAAGTAAACTCATCTGAATATTGTGTGCCCATTGTGCTGCACCCTAGAAATAGGGCAATCGTCCATGGCCAACTGCTGCTGCTTAATCAACTGTATTAATCATGAAAACAATATTATTCTACCTGGATTTGCATCAATCAGATTATCATAAATTATGCAGTAGAAGCATCTTTCCCACACAACATAAATGTGCCAGTCATTCCCACAAGGAGTTGTGTCGCATCACCTGGCCATTACTTTGGATCACTGCACTCAGTGCACTGGTTGTGTACAGTGGTATGCGACTGTGCGTACATAATCAGATGCAAAACCATTATTTAGAATAGCAAATGATGAAAACAATATGTCGGGCAGCGGATGACGGCACTGCAAGAGTAATGAGATGAGCAGTATACTCTCCAGCCAAAACCTGATTTCCTATCCAGATTAAAGTCAGGTTTTATACAGTCTGAAAGGAATTCGAATCAAATCTGGTTTGCATAAGAACAATGTTTCTCCAAACAGGATAGTCCACAAATCAGACTTGGGCTACCAGTCTGAACAACAGGCCTAAAGTTTGTTACTTACTGGGTTTCATTCCTGCAGGAGCTGTGTGTCAGCCAGGCTGTGCTTGAAGGTGTGGAGCTGCAGGGTGAGTGGGCGTCCAGGGCCTTCTTCTTGTTGGCCACTTGGCCTACACCGCTTCGTCTGCTTCTCATCCAGGTGGAGCTGCTTCAGGGGGTCCAGATCCACACAGAGCTGTTGCTTTGATCTCGGTGTTCTTGTTTTTGACCGTCTGCCTCATTAGACCCGTTTTGGCCTCCCGGTGTTCATTTTGGTGTAAAGAAAATAATATTTGGCACAAACAAGTCTTTGACGGATGCCAAACCAACCGGATCTAGGGCCAGCTGCCTTGCAAACTCATAAAATATGTAAACGATCACTCGATCATTATGCCAGTTAGGGAGGAAAAGATAATACTGTTAATCAGCCAGCCTTGAGGCTAAAATAGGGGTTTTAAGTAATTTTTTTTAATTGATTTCACCAATCAGGTTTTTAAGAAACCCACAATGTCAATATGACTGACATTGACATTATGGAAATTGGGGCCAATTGGAAAATAACAATACCCTTTGAGGATGGGATAGAAAAAGCACCCTTTTCTTTTCTTTTTTTTTAAGTCAATGGAATGGTCAATTCCAAGATTTTACTTGCAAGAACAAATTAATTTAATTAATTAGCATATATTCAAATATAGCTGCGCTCGTCATCTTAACGAATACAGAAGTATCCCGAGACGTTCCAAGGCCAGTGAGTCGATGTAATCCCTCCGTCTGCCCCGGGGTCTCCTCCCAGTGGGACGTGCATCGAGGACCTCCCTAGGGAGAAGCTTGAGTGGCATCCTAACCAGATGCCATGTTGATGTAAATAAAAGAGAGATAACAGGCAAACGATCAAAATAACAATTATTTTACATTCTCTAATTGTATACACTTCTTGTATATTAAGTAATAAAGACTTTTAACAATAATGTAACTCTTGAGAGCGTAAAATGAAACCAAATGTGCCCGGACCACTGGTTGAAAACCACTGGTAGAGAGGAAGAAATGCAGGGGGCCACGTTTAGGGTCCTGGGGCACACTGGCCAACAAAGTCTGTTATTATGCAGTAGGCCTATTCAAAGTGTGAAACCTTTGTGTGACGCTGTAGTATGATCAAGTAGACTCTACTTTTTAGTTTTTTCGTAAATGTATGCTCTACTTACTGTAGTAGAGCATACATTTACGAAAAAACTAAAAAGTTAGAATATGGAGACAGTGAGAAATGATAGGCCTATATGTTTATGATTTACATAAATGACGCGACGGTTTCAGACGTTCTCCTGCGTGACCTTGTCATTAATAAGACACCGGTCCTTTTCTCAGATTCTCTGTTGAAAAGAGTCTGTTCCATTAGCACCTCATTGTGCACACATCAATACGTGCCGCACATTCACAGTCACATCTCATAACATTCGCAGACAACGAAGGAAGAAACGAATGACTACCGTCTAGCATTTTTGAGGGGCGCTAGCCCCTCCTATGCCCAGCATTGTGTGTCTGTGTGTACCCCATAGCAATGATTTGATTGGCTGAGGGCTTAAAAAGTGAGGATTGGCCGGAATGTGATGATGTATGATGATAAGAGCGCCCCAATTATCTCTTACACTGTAAGGGATAAAAATCATGTGGCATACTGTAAGGCTTACAGCATGCCACATTTCCAAGAAAAAGCAAGGCTTAAAGTTTACACTAACAATTTGCTTCAAACAAAAAGGCTAAAACAACTTTGTCTTTCTTTTTTTGTCAATTGTTTATGTTTATGCAGGAAATTACCATCCTGCACTGAATCCAAAGCTACTTAAACCCTCCACAGTTTAGTCTGTGTGTAACAGATTTCAGTATTCATTATTCATTGTTTCAGTTTGCACGCAGCATAATCTTGAGCTGGGCGGATATTCGGGGACAAATCTCAGTTGGCACTGGCAGTTTCACATTCTACGCTGATGAAGATACATTTATGTTCACGGGGGAATTGCAGGAGGAAACGTAGAACATTATCCTGGCTGAGACATCTAATGATGTCACATGAACCACAGCGTCGCTATTCCGGGCAGTGGGCAGGTCAAAATAGGTGAATCAGTGAAAATCAGTGAAAATAGCCAACCCACAAGCTCACAATGTGTCACACTGCATTTGTGAGCATGTCGATCTGACATCTGAGAAATCAATAATAGAATAATTTGTGAGCATGTCGATCGGATAAATCAATAATAGAATAATTTGTGAGCATGACGATCGGATAAATCAATAATAGAATCATGTGGATCTCAGGATCCACATGGGAACAGCGTGGCTCCAATGTGCATGTCAGACATCATGTGATCAGCATGTGACATGACATCAGTCTATCTATGATAGATGATGATCTATGATGTCAGTTGTACGACATGACTAATATAAGCCAAATATATTTAAAAAGTACAAAACATGTGATGTTTTTCACGGCGATGGCGATACATAAAATGTAAGTCAAATATATTTAAAAAGTACAAAACATGTGATGTTTTTCACAGCGATACTTCTGTGGCCTACTGGCAGTGTAAAGTTTGGTGCTGATCAGTCCAACGGTTTGTGAGATTTGCTCCAGACACTTCGACACAGACTCTCTCTCTCTCCCCTCTCTCATAGCTTCTTGCAGATCCATGCCATAAAACGGAGGGGGCAAAGTGTAGTCTCCCCGACTTAAGTATATAGGGTTTGAGTGGTTGGGAGAAGTTTGACTTTCAGAAGACACCCACGCATATGTTCACCTTCACTCATCAATAATGTGATGAGGGGAGACGAGATCAGCCTATGTGTCTATAGCATAGACTGTAAAAAATATGGACAAAGCGTTCCCCGGGTCTAACATGAACGTAAAATGAAGCCTGTAATAATATGCTAATTCCTGATGTAAGTCGCCATCTTTGGTACCAGCTGGCCATTGGCTGGCTCCGTTTTGTATACCAGCTGGTCATTGGCTGCCCAGACAACGAGGCGGGACTTCCCCCCTTCTTCTCCGTTGGTTTTTATTTTGACTCGAGTGGGAGGGGAATCCCGATCATAGACTGTAATGGTAGCCACGCCCCTCAGAACATACGCGATGTTTTTTTTTCTTTATGGTCATTTTTTTAATTAATGGGACCATAATTTTCCAAAAAGAATATTATGACATTAGAAATGAGACTTTAAACTAGTGACTGGAAGAAGAAAGTATTCATGACCATGTTTATTAAGGTAATACAGTCTAGGTGAAGTTGGGCCAAAATACATGGGCCTCTATGGAGCTATGGGGCTTTTTGGGTCCGGTCCAGCGCCACAACAGGCCATTATATGAACTACCGATTTCAAATGAGGCTTCACGAAATATCTGGCTGACTGCCCCCCTGGTCTATAGTGTACCTTTGGGACCCTACAGGATATTATCCACATCCAAGCCATTATCACAGCAGAGGAGAGCCAAAGGGCATGGTCATTGTGGGTCTACAGGGGGCTGTCAAGACTGAAATATCCAAGCAACCGCACATATTAGAATATTAGACGCTGCGACAGCCTTGAATAATGATGATCATGTGGATAATGTGCTGCTATGATAATGTTATCTGAACCTCTGAGCTCAGGAGGAGTTTCAGTGGATGCGTGCATCTGAATTCTCTGCTTCAGAACTGGGTAGCATGCACATATTGTAAGACAAATGTAGAAAATACACATGTAATTAGGGCTGGGTGTTATGGACCTCAGTATCGATATTACGATGATATTGTATTTCAACAATTTTCTGTACAACAAAAAAGCTCACAAATGATCGCATTGTGAGCTTGTGAACTGGCTAATTTAGAATTATTTAAAAAAAGAGGTTTTTTACTACCAGCTAGCCTAAGCCTACCAATTTTATTCATTTTACATCAGTTTTTACTTGAATGTATTGTTCTGATAACTAAGTGAAAAAAAATGTGTCAGACTCAGTCAGAAGCTAAAACGTTTTGTACATTGGATTTACCTTTGTGTTCATATCATTCAGTTGATAAAACATGCCAGAAGACTGGAGTAGATCGTGATGAAATCCAATGTATTGAATCGAGAATCATTTTGAATAGAGAATCATTTGAATCTGGGAAGAAATGCTTTTGAATTAAAAAGAAAAATCGTTTCTGGATTGAGAATCGAGTTGAATCGATTTTGAATCGAATCGTGACCCCAGGAATCGGAATCGAATCGTGGGACACCCAAAGATTCACAGCCCTAACAGGTACGCAGTGGTGTATCTACAATAAGGCGAGGACAGGTGTCCGCCTGTCCAAAATCCATACACTGAGGACAAAAACAAGACCTGAGAACTATTAGTGGATAGCGGATTGGCCGTTGCACGTATAGAGCACGACCCTCAATCACCCAATGGAATGAAAATGCATGCCTTTCAGCCTTTGTATCCTACTGTCTGGCAGGTATATCTCTTTGAAAACATTTAGTGCTACTGCTTGTGGGTGGGGGGACGACAATTAACACATCTTGCCTGCCCAAAATGTAATTCCTAGAAACGCCACTGCAGGTATGGACAAAGCCAGGGACATACAGTACATTGCTGTCAATAGAACTCGGATCGTGACAAATCATGACAATAATTAGTTACAATGTTTTGGGCCGATCAAATAATTAGTAAGAAGAAAAACAAAACAAATAGTGTTGTATCCTGCCTTTATTTTCTTCTTTCAAATTATTTGATCGGCACAAAATATTGTGTTTGTTGTCATGATTTGTCACGATCCGAGTTGGCTTTGTCCGCGGCGTAACCGTCTTTAAATAAATACTTTTTGAAAAGCCTATGGAGAAAATGAATGGAGAATCATTTCCTGGGCCACTCGTCGTTCTGAAAGGGGGCGGGACTGCGACGCTCTATAGGAGTGGTTAGCACTACTAATAATACCGGTAACTGTGTCCCCTTTAAGCTGTTGATATTTGATAGAGTACATTTGCACATACTGTATGTAGAATTTGTCTTCTGCATTAACTTAGATTAGGAGTGGTGACTGAGAACTATTAATACAGCACCCGGGGAGCAGTTAGGGCCTGAAGAGGGTCAAGAGTCTTGCTCAGTAACATGACACTGGGCTGGGAGGCAAACAGATTCCATGCCACCCTAATGATCAATGTTGCAGTGCCATTTGAATGAGTTAGTGTTCATTTCTTAGTCGCCAAACTGCGGAGAGGTTGAAGAGAGAATCCTTCGAATGAGATTTGCGATTAATCTTCCGCAATACCTGTCACAGTCCCACGTCTCTCCAGTTTCTTTCTTTTCAAAATCTTTTTATTAAAGTTTTTTTGACAAACCCAGGGGCAAGCATTAAACAGAGACATATCAAATATGAAAATAAAACTCCATCCCCTATCCCACCCACCCCCCACCCACAATCCCAAGGATGTCTCTCCAGTTTCGAGAGACGGCGAAATCTCAGATCGACTTATTTACTGTATAAAATTATATTTAAGTAGGCTAGTTTTTAGTGTGTCTGTGTGTTATTGACTTCTTGTTCCTTAATGTGGGTTTATCAGAGCGATATAGTGCAGCTGTGCCTGTGAGTCAGTATAGCTGCTGCTTGAAATATTAAATAAAAAGATGTCGGGTTTCCGGGCCGGGCCCGGGCCGTTTCTAGACTGTACCAACGGGCTTAGGGCCGGACGGGCCTTAACTCCACGGGCCCCGGGCCGGGCACGGGTCGCGAACGCAGACGGATTCATAAATAGCCCCGATTATTAAACCGTCGGGACGAATTCATATTTAAACCGCGACCTATTGAATAACAAGCCACGACGGAAGATAATACGTCGGGACCTACGTCTCCGCCGTGAATGGATTTCTTCATTTGTTAGGTACCTTCTACGGCTACTCGGCTAGACACCTAATGACAGTGAAATGGAGTGACGGATGGGCGAGCACCGCCGGCCATATAATACTTTATATGAATGAAGGAAGAACTTGGGAAAGAGCCCTGTGCCGGTAACTGTCTCTAAACGGTTCATCATGAACCTGTCTAGTGGTCTACTGTTGCTGAACTCATTTCACACTGGAAATTCTATTATTTTTTTTTTTTTTAAGATATTTTTTTGCGGCTTACGCCTTTTATTGATTTTTGAAGGGACAGACAGTAGGCTGACAGGAAACGGGAGAGAGATGGGGGGATGACATGCAGTAAAGGCCGTGTCGGGTCCGGGAGTCGAACCCGCGGCACACTGCGACTGGATTACCAGTCCGGTGCCCAGACCGTTACGCTACGGCCTGGGCCGGAAATTCTATTCTTTAGCACAGAGTAGCAACAGCAGCAATGTTGTTTGTGCATGAACCAAATTAACATTTCCTCCTTCTGACTGTTGATTGGTCAAAACAGGAAATTAATGTATGAGTCATAGTCCATTTTGGTTTTCACTGTTAGAAAACAAGGGGTGAAGTGATTGTGCTCTTGTCATAACAAGAGGACAATCACTTTGTCCCTTAATTTGTGGAGTCTATCTGGCAAAGAAGCGTGAATGTACAACCAATCTTGTTGGATAACAGGACAAGGACGTCTGCAGTCTGCACTGCAAGCCTTGCTGAATACATTCTAGATATGCTATTTTTGCATTAACTGCTGGTGTGATGAACATCACTTACAAGTTAATGTAAGGAAAACTGAGGAGATTGTAGTGGATCCCAGGTCTATAGGTGACCACACCACGATCACCATACATGGTCATGACATCAAACAGGTCACATCCTATAAATTGATTGTGATATAAGCTGGCACTCCCATGTGACAAGTATGTGTGCAAAAATACACCAACGCCTTCATTTTCTACGCTCAAGACTTTTTGGTGTAAGTAGAAACATAATGCTGATCTTCTATAGAGCTAGCATAGAGTCAATTCTAAGGTATGGTATCACCAGTTGGTTTGGAAACCTAACTGTAAAATACAAATCTGAGATCCTTAGATTAGCCAAAATGGCAGGGAAGATCATGGGTCTGTCTACACCTCCGATCACCCCCCAGGTCATCTTTGAGCAGGCCACCATTGGACAAGTTAAGAAAATTGTGTCTGACCCCTCCCATGTACTATACCCTGAGTATCGGCTAATGCCATCAGGTAGGAGGTACGAGGTCCATGCATGCAAATACAATAGGTATTAGGTACAAGCATTCCTTTGTCCCTCTGTCAATCACACTCCTTAACAGAGTCCTTGCAGAGGGCAGACAGGGTAGGGGTCGAAGGTTATGAGGTGATGTTCTCAATTCCTCTTCTGCACTAGGTATGTTGGGTGTGGTTTTTTAATGTTGTACGGGTCACTGTGTGCCTTTGTTGTCTTGTATTGTGTATTGTCTTGTATTGTATTGTATTGTATCTGTATGCTGCAGATGGGGTCCAAGACAAATTTCTCTCTTGGGAGACAAAATAAAGAAACCTTGAACCTTGATTAACATTTTTGGAAAATGTTTATCTATGATGACCTGCCCAAAGATGCCAGCAGGGTGTAAGTTGTTAAGGATGGAATTGTCAGCAATTGGCCTTGTGGTTAGAGTGTCCACCCACGGGAGGTCGGTGGTTGGGTCATACAAGGACTAAAGAATGGCACTCAGCATCAAGTGTTGGATTAGGGGTCCCTGCAACAGTGCAACATACTAGCGTCATGTCCAGCAGATGTAGTTCATGCTACAGAAACAGGATAGGCTTTGGGCCACACAACCACATCATGGTTCGGAAACGGTTGGCTACTTACTTACTATGTTGGTCTGCCTGATCATCTTGAAAATGTTAAGAAATGGCTAGATAAATTGTCATAGAATGTGCTGCACATCCATGCTCCCCAGAAGATGAACCCTACTAATGTTAGAGACCCCATGGCCTTTCCTCTAGTCTAGCATTACCCAGGCTCAATTTGGACAAATCTAATGGCTAGATTGCAATGAAATTTGCTGAGCACAAATGCCGCGTGGAGTAGAATCCCTAAGTGAATCCTATCCATGTGTGAATCCTAGCCAAAATGAAAACTTTGGACAGAATACATAATGAACTTTAATGGTTTTGGTGATGCCATGACCGTCCCTCTAGGCTTCCTTCAGTGAATATACTGTATGCCGCCTCTGAAATATACAATTATATTAAATTATAATTCTTTCCAATAATGACAGGGCTTTTAGACGTGTCTTGTTATGCACTAGCCCCAGGCCTACAGATTCCTGTTAGATTGGTGCTGTATTTAACATTAATCAACATGATAGGGTGTAGTATATCCCAGTAGTGACCTACTATACCTACTGTACATAGCTCCGCACCTATGGACCACATGGCTCCGGAATCATGGGGGTTCCCAAGGCGACTTACTTAACATAATTTATCCATTAACACGACACAATTGCTCTTGAGTTGCACCTCAGCATAAAAGATTAAGAGGGCGTCGCCTATCTTCTAGGATAATCCTGAAAATAAGAAATCTCTCTCATGCCCATGGCATTTAGTTCAGCTTGAAAAATATCATTTGAATGGCACCAGAAGGTAAATGTTAATTCAACCAATATATAGAAATGCATAAGGCCTAAATATGCAAGGTCAGACCCTACTGTAACTTATTTTGATATGCTTCTGAAGATATGAACATATCGTACTGTATTGAATCACATCACAAATAAAACCATGAGAGCCATATTGCTGCAACTTACTATTGGATCTTCCTGACCTAACAGCAATGAAGAAGGACCGATGAGGATGCAGTAGCATCATGTTAGGAGGACTCATTTATATTAACCCATTTTAACCTGAGATCAGATCATAAAAATGTCTTCTACATCCTGACAGTTTTCTGAAAAAGCTGTTTCTATGTCGATTTTTCAAAAATATCAGACCTACAAGCTCGCTATGAGCTTGTAGATCTATTTTTCAATAGCTAAAGCATAACATAATGCTAACACCAAAAGGGGTTCCCGCCCCAAAATGGGTTAAGTGATACGACCACGTCACACACCCACTAGAACACATTTTCCAACTACAAATTGCAATGTGACGCATATTCCACTTGAAAATCAGTTATGTTCAGGAAGAGAAGACGATCACATCATAGCATGAATTAGGATATAATGGCCAATCTAATCTGTCTCTGATGATGCCAGCTGAGAAGCTGACACTTGGATATATCCAGGATGAACGGAGATTGATGCAGTAGCTCTGCAGCCATTCCTTTCCATATGGCTACACCTGAGATGAGTGCATCAGCAGGGAACAAGTGTGATAATGCGTCTGGTGCCTTCATACCTCCCACCCCGTCTGGCATTGAGAAATTAATGCAATCAACAGTCTGGGTGATGATCGGGTCAGTCTGTCAGGCCCATTTCAGATTAATTAGCAACCGGAGCACATCTTATATTACAACACTTTAGGGGCCAGGCAAAAATCTGTTTAGGCCTAATTTAAAAAATATCTTCTAAATCCTCCAGTTTTCTGAAATAAACATTTTCACGATTTTTCAAAAATAGCAGACCTACAAGCTCGTATAGCTTGTAGATCTGCTATTTTTCAATAGCTATATTACAACATAATGTTTAAAACACCAAAAGGGGTTCCCGCCCAAAATCTGTTTAAACCACATGAACCCTAGCGTCTGCATTGTCTGCATGTTACAATAGGTGCTGAGAAAAGGGGGAAAAAAAGGCGAACATTTGGCAAAAGATGGGATATGGATCACTTACCGACAGCTGCCTTCTTGCAGCCCTCTGCAACATGAACAGCTAAGCGGCACGTCGTGTCCATACACCCTGGGGTTGGTTTGGAGGGAGGGAGGGACAATGGATTATTCAAGACAACAGAGATGATTTTATGAAAAAGGCATTCAAGCATCCTCTCCTGATTTAATATGACTGTGGAGCCCTGAGATAGCCAGCTTCCACACCAGAACCAAGAGACAACTACTGCAACACACACACACACACACACACACACACACACACACACACACACACACACACACACACACACACACCTGCCACCTCGATTTCCGGACGTGAATAAATCCAGAGATCTGTGTAGTTCATTCCCGAGCATAAAGACTCTGTTAGGAGAGGAATTAAAAAAATTAAATCCCATTATCTAGGGGCGGGCAATATGGATATATGAGATATGTCGTCTAAGATTTTGGTTAACATATGGTAAATATACAGTATATATTCTAAATTCTGTATATACCAATATAATCATTACATTACCATAAGTTGATTTTGTCCATATCAGCCACACCATTCTGTAATATGACGATATTGTTTTAGGATCGTCAATAATAGTTAGAAATAGGCTCAGAGTGACTAAGATAATGTATTTTTTAATAGGCTGTTTTATAGCTAGTGTTAAGATTGACCAGTTACGAAAACGGTACAAAAACAGTACATTTACAAGCTTGCAATTCACTGTGACGTGTTGCAAGCATGTACATCAACTATTTCCGCTATATTGGAAATAGGGCAGCAGTAGTGGTTACAGAATGCTGCATTGACGTCAATATACAGTATTAAGACATTTATCTTTGTTCCTGTGGTGCCACTACCTGCTGAATGAGAACGACTATGTCTCAGAGGGCAGCCGTGCTCACAAGAAGGTGAGCGCTTGCTTTGATGGGGATCAGCTAACTTTCATGTGCTGCCAGAGGGGAGAGCATAGTGGGAGTAAAAGCTCATATCTTTGTACTACAAGGAGAACCTTCGCCTTGGGCACAGACACAGGTAGGCGGGCAACACACACACACACACACACACACACACACACACACACACACACCACACACACACACACACACACACAGTCATTTCCTAACACTTGACTTCAAACAATCTTGCTCACCTGAACCTCAGCCCGTATCCTATCTTAAAATATACCCCAGGCTACAAATGTTTCTTCATCCAAATGTAAAACCACGTCCACCCCGTCTCTCAGACTCACACATGGCATGGCTCAATCCATTCTCAGCGTGAGACCTTGATGGTCATCCCTTAAACAATTGTAATAATAATACTGATTAAATTATCTCTCCTTTCGCACAGCTTTTAATAGTGTAAACAAGACAAGATATGCAACACTCTGTCCCACAGATTTTAATGGACTCCTAGTTCTACGCTAAGGCTGGGGATACAAAAGGCCTGTGCTGTAGGTAGCCAGCTCTCCTAGCAACAGGCAACAAAGACAGGGTCGATAATCTATTCAGATGTTTCTTCACTATTAGACGATGGGAGATGTGGGTTTATAGGATTGTTAACAATGGAGGGGCACCTTGACCCAAAGTTGTCGATCAGATTTACACAAGGGAAAGAACATGCACTGTCTATCACTGCCTGAAAAGAAAGAAAAAGGAAAAACCTCATAAAAGGGGGAAAATGAACAAGCTAGCCATCGACTGGAACCCCATCCAAAGGCTATTCAAACAAAAATTGACAATTTAGTACAGTGGTTCTTAAAGTATGGTAGTCATGGACCTTGAGGAGGGTCCAAATGGAACCTTATGGGTCTGTAAACTCTGAGAGTGTACAAATGAACGGTGGTCATTTGAATGGGGGTCGTAGAAAATGTTAAAAAGTTTGAGAACCACCGTTTAACCCATTTAGGCCTGACAACGAAAAAAAAAAACTTCTAAATCCTCCAGTTTTCTGAAATAAATATTTTCACGATTTTTCAAAAATAGCAGACCTGATCTGCTATTTTTCAATAGCTAAATTATAACAATGTTTAAAACACCAAAATGGGTTAAGCAGTCTGGTAAACGATCCCAGCCGCATGCATTCACATTATCGTGCGTCTTCTGCAGATCGGTCTGGCCCCAAGCGCTGGGCGGGTGTTTTGCAGAAGACGCATGATAATGTGAATTGACGAGGCCGGGATGGTTTACCAGGCTACTGTTTTAGTATACAACAACTACACACTGAGAGGCGGTACTGAGCACGTCAGGAACACACTTGACCGTGCAGAAACCACTAAACATCTGTCTGGCCGTGACATTAGCCTGTCCCGATATTAGCTGTGAGAAATCCGACATGTTTTGCTTGCCGTAAGCTCCGTCGTGCGTTGAACATAGTACACCTGCAAGCTCACAGTGCGTCATGTTGTGAGCTTGTACTGTAGGTCAGCCATTTCCCACAAACGATACCTTCGTACAGTAGAAATCGGGCTTCAACTGGTCCTCAAGAAAGAACTGTCAAAAGCAAAAGGAGCGATTGAGATGCAACCCTAACGGGCATTATGAAAGACATCTGTACTTGATAAACTCCTGAAACTGGGGTATAGAAGTGCTGATGAACATTTACTCCTTATCAGAAACAAACAGCAGCTGTGACAAAACATAAACCAGGGTCTGCATAGTCAGGTGCACTTGTAGCCATAACAATTTCACTGTTAAATACTAATCACCGAGCTCAGATACAAATAAAAACACAAAACAATAAACATAAATAGAAATAAATAAATAAATTGAGCATCATGTTCTGCACTTTAATAAGAACAACTGCAATTAAAGCTACAAGAAGAAACTCTACAAGGTATATCTAACAGCGGTCAAATAATTCAATTAAAGTTCATTTTTTGTTTTTTTTATGTATTTTTTTAAGTCATTACACAAAATCAAGCCTAAAGGGCTGGTAAAACAAATACTTGGGAGGAGAGGAGGGTAAAAGGGGCAAAGAAGCCTCGCAATGCCCATTAACTGTGGAGGAGGGTGACTTGGCTTTGGTGCTGTGGGCAAATGAATATGCACTGCAACCATGGAACAGTCCAGTCCAGAACGGCCCAAACCGCTGCTACTCGCTAGCCCGGTTAGGTCTCTTTGGAGGAGGGGGTGGCATGAGCTCCGTGTCTGGGTCTGGCGGGTGTTTCCGGGTCTGTGTCTGGGCACAGCGGTCCAAAAACTCCAACAGGATTTCCTTAGTTACCGGATGCTGTATGGAGTTACAGACAGCTTGGGGAGAGGACACACACACACACACACACACACACACACACACACACACACACACACACACACACACACACACACACACACACACACACACACACACACACACACACACACACACACACACACACACACACACACACACACACACACACACACACACACACACACACACACACACACACACACACACACACACACACACACACACACACACACACACACACACACACACACACACACACACACACACACAGGAAGGAAGTTACTACAGACATAATGACAGGCTCATCCAGGTCTGGCAAACTCTGACACTTCGCATCTTCGCAAAAAACATTGCATCGCAATGCGTTGTGATCTTGTAGATGTGCCATTATCACAGACAAAAAAAAGTGTGGAGCATAAACAGGAGACCTGAAATCAGTATGTCAGCAGTTCTGCAGAAACCTGGCACGATAGAACAGTAAAAATAAATAACAGAATCCCATTGATGACCATGTGTTTAGGATGCATCAATCATCAATCTGATGAGCCTTAATTGGCTTGATCACAGAATGGTCAACATTATGGTAAACACCACCACTACTAACATGTAGTGGTGTAGGAAAAAAAAGAATAGTTTTGCAGACCACTAATAACTTGCATCTACAAAACAATAAACATACATTATGCAGTCTCTACATTAAAAAAGGCTTTTTGCATATGCTTGGTGGGCGACAAATTGAAAACAGTCTCTAATGTACCAATATGGAAATGGGTTAGTCTGAATCATGGCTGAGTGGCCTCCGCTATACTCTAATGAAACTAAAAACGAAGGAACCAAAGGTGTTTCAGAGCCTGGGGGCATAATTTCTTGTGCTTTGACATTTGTAGCTATAAGGTCACAAATCACTTGCTGAAAAGCTGGAACATAAAGAACATTATTCTCCCCAATGTACGGAACACAGACCGGTCAGATCATGACATTCTCGCCATGCCTCTTTTGTATTCCATGTGCACGTGTGAGAGCCACCCAGAGTAATAATGCAGACATTAATGCAGGGCAGGAGGATAATGAAATATAGATGAGGCGAAGCATTAATCGAATATAATGTCTCGTCACTGTCTTCTTCTTTATAATAGTCATCGGGCAGAAAACGTGTACAGTATATCCATATTTTATGAGGTTTCTTTTCCATAAATGAATGCCTGAATTAAAATCTTGCCTTATGACAATGTTGCCCAATGTAAAAGCTCACAATGCGACACCATTGAGATTGTAGATCAGCTATTTGTTCATTTGTTGAAATCTCAAAGATTTTCACTAATGAAGATTTCAAGTATTATTCTGTGGGATTTATAAACATTCAACCAATAAAAAGTATCAGAGCATTGTGACAAAATAATAACTCCATTGGATGCGTTGGAACACAGGTTATGTATTATTTTCCTTTTCCTGAAATGTAACCATTATTGGACAGTATGTACAGTACAAGGTTGCAGCCCAACAGCGACGATACTGAGAAATAATAATTGTGTGACTGGTACGGGAGCAGCAGGCTTTGTTTGTGTCTCACCCATAGCCGTGTCGTAGGAGTTTGGGAAGCTTTTGTCAATCCTTTGCCGCATGAACACCCATGTGTTATTTTCGAAGTTGCACTCTATGATTTTGTTGTCGTACTGCTTGAGGTCCTTCGAGGCCTGTGTGGAGAGAGACACGTCACTTAGTAGTACACACACACACACACACACACACACACACACACACACACACACACACACACACACACACACACAGCTTCAAAGTACCACGAGAGAGCATACGCGACCGTCCCTAAACTGGGTGGCCCCAGTGGGGGTGGGGGGGTGGAATCCCTAGCAATACCAGCTGAGCAACATGGGCCGTGGGTGTTTGACGTCATTTTGGTCTTCCGTGGACACAAACAAAATGTGTCCAACGCGCTGCGGTACAGTTTGGCTGTAAGACTGCATGCAGGCTTGCATCATGCGTACGGATTATGAGTCAAGCAAGACATGTTGCGCATCTGTTGTTTACGTTCCAAGCGGCTGTGTCTTACAGAGAGGATTTCAGAAAAGATTTCGAAACGTTTGGAGTCTCTTTGCTGTGATTCCTCACAGCGGCTAACCTCTACAGCAAGTCACAAAAAAAAGGATTATACACTGTTCCGACCCCCAGTCTAGGGTAGGGGGAAACATAATGAGGAGACAGCTTTTACCTTACATTAGGAAACACAAAAGTACAATAAAGAACTTAGGAGCTGACTATCGAAATAAAGAGTAAATACTGAAGGTTACTCAGAACTGACATGAAACTGGGATAACAAAATATAACTTATTCAAATGACTGAAGACAAACTAACTAAAGAAACAAAATACCAAAGCAATCAAAAGAAAAGGCAAGAGGACAAGAGGGATGGAGTCTCTGCTGCAGAATTAGCTGTCGTCCTCACAATAGACATATGTAAAGACTCGATGGCTCAAGGCGTAGTTCACCCGGCGGCCATCTTGCTTCTGGGCTACAGTACATTATGTTAAATGGCAGCTCAAACAAAAGTAATCATAACACGCTCAAATCCTGACGGATTTACAAACAGGTTGGTTTAATTAAAACGTTATCAACGACGTGGTGATTTAGGATGCTTATCGGCTTAATATTATTTGTTTATATGAACATTATATAAACGCATATAAGTATGCAGATGTCTCTCATGTTTATAACAAACTAAACCGTTTGAAAATTGAGCTTATGGTTATTTAAAAGTACATGCCCCATAGACACAATGTTATGCTGCCCTGAATTAAGATGGCCGCCACATAGCAACGTCGCCCTCCATTGGTCAGCAGCGCGGGTGAGCCATCTAGCTTTCTTATATATTATATATACAGTATGGTCCTCACAGCAGTCAGGACAGACTGAGCACTTTTATAGATAGCAGGGCTATTACCCGCGACATACCAAAGCCTACACGGGTTGTGCAAGGCGCGCACTGTGATTAATTGCCCAGACTCTTCTTCAACAAAGATGGCGAAAGCAAACATTTTTTGTTCTGTACTTGTACATACAATAGTATGGTACAAACAGTCCTTAAACCAGAAACCTAACCTTAACCTCAGTAAAACTATACCTAAACCTAACCGTAACCTCAGTAAACTTAACTTGCCCGGGGGCGTGGTTATAAGCACAACCCGTGTAGGAATTAGTATGCCGCCTATTACCCAGCTGCTGGGAACCAATGAGGAAGAAGGGGCAGATCCAGGTAGGACCTGTCAATTATTGCAGCCACCTGCTTTCAATCGACCAGTCAGTCATCAGCACCACACCCATTCTCTACACTCTCCGTTCATGACCTTAATATACAGAACACAAAAGGGAAACAATATAACACAGGCCAGCGGTCCGTAACACTGACATGTAAACTCATTAAAAAGGCTCCCATCCCTTGATTTGCACCCTGAAGACTACTGGGGTGGGAATTTCAGGGCTCAGTGCAGGAAAGGTGCCAAGCTGCCCCCCCTGAGCAGATGAGCCCGAGTTGGCACCAGAAAGCAGTGTCACACTGCCAAAGAAATCATTGGCATTTGGCATGGCACTAAGTAAGAGCCGGCCTGATCCTGGGGTGCAGGGCATCTGGTCAATCAGTGGGGATCAGAGTCACAGAGGAAGAGGTGTGTGAGTGAGAGCAAAATACAGATGAGGAGGTCCTAAATTGAGTACATCACACTCCAAAAAATGACCTTGACAGCTGGTAGTAACAAACATGAAGGTGTGTCACAATTATCACAAAAATGTGTTCACATCGGCAGGAAGGGACAACAAGGGACAAAGTGACTAGCAGTCATACGTTTTCAAAGGTACACTGCTACACTGAGGACGAGCAACATGGAGCAATGAGACAGGCTGTAGAAAAAAAATTCGCAGGGGAAAAAAAAGTTTTATGCAATTTTATGCAAATGAGCAGCGACAGACTTGAGTAACAGCCAATGAGAGCAGACATGTTTCCTCTTTCGCTTTGAAACGTATGAAATGCGATATTTAGCTCATAATATTACGGAAGCATTCAGTCATATCAGATCTACAAACTCAAACACCACATATTGAGCTTGCAGATTGACTATTTTCAGCAAAGACATTTGGCGTTGAGAGACCAAATAGATCTCTGAGGGAACCCAGTTAATAAAGTGTATGAGGTTTGAGTGGTTAATGGTGATATTAATAGGTCTTCCTTGAAGATAATGTAACATAACTCCACGATGAATTCATTCAAGACAATGTAATTATGACATACTGTAAGTACAGTATAAGATATAGCATATCTACAACATACTATGTTAAGTATTTCACTAACCTTTGAAGAATCACCTGGGTGCTACTGCTAATGTAGGTACGTTTCACGAAAATCCGCCTGAATATATTCCAATCGTTTGTAAGTGTCAAAAAATAATCAACAGTCCCGACAACAGTGGGGAACTGGGGCAAACGGGCGCTGCCATTGTCCCTCATAGACTTTGCATTGGTCCTAGGGAACGGACGGACCATCGCCCCCAGAGCAACATCATGATTAACACGGCTTGGATTAAAGTTTTAATAGGCTATAAACGTGGTATGTTCTGCCATTCTGAGCATAAATCCCACTAATAACCCTGTGCACGTGTATAGCAGATTATCACGTTGAGAGGTCTACGTTAGTCTACGGATGCTAGAGGCGGAAGCTAACGGAGGCTAAAAAATATATTTACTTTATAATCAAATCTCGTGGATGGCTCAGATGGAATTAATAACTTTCCACGAGATATCTCGAGGATAGCAAGGAATGGGTTACATTACCCGGTTACATGCACTAATGTACAGAGATAAAGGCCCATTTATACCATACTTTAATGATGACCTTTAAGTCAGTCCTTGGTTTCATCATTTCTGACATTGTTCGTCTAATGGCTCTCTGAACTGGCTGCAATAACTGTTACAACAACATGGTGTCACTGAACATATCTTTTTTTGTTCCGACTAGGTATAGTATAAAACAGTAAACAGTATGGATACAAATACAAAGTGTGGAATCTATGCATCTTTTTATCACTGCTTTATATATGAGCAGCCAAATATTCCTTAATGAAGGAATATGTAAATTGTGAGTGGAAGTGAAACATGTTTCTTGCATTGCCCGTCACTGCTGTCAGCATGTCATGCATGCGTAAACTCTCCACCTCCAAGTCCCGGGACTCAATCTTCTCCATATAGTTTAATAGAGGTGTAGAAAAAAAAAAAAGATTCATACACCCAATGATAAAAGACACTTCGCAGACCATAGACAATTTAAGAGAACTGTGAATTATAGTCCTGCACCAAAAATAATAGCAGACCTATAGAAGCTACAGTGTTGCGTCTGGAATGTGTTGTGAGCTTGTAGATCTGCTATTTTCGGTGCAAGACACTGCCATTCAACAAATATAAATTAGGCTGAAGAAACAGCAAACCAGCAAAAAGTGACAGACATAGTGAGCTATAGCCTACTGTAGAAGGTGTCACAAACTGCTGCCCAGCAGTATACAGTAGCTACAAGAATATTGATGAACACTCGTTGATTTTCACATCCATGTGCAAATGCGCTGGTGTAGCAGTCAGACCAAATTTACGCATGAGCAGTTTCACTGGCTATGCACACGCCACACATATAGACTTGCGTGATTGCATTTGGCCATGGGTATGTAGGTTTATAAAATCCAGTTTCTCTGTAGCACCCGCAGCCAATTAACCTACTAGTACTTTAGCTTCGCCCCTGGCAACAATACAAATTAATTCACCTGGCGCAGCCACCGCAGAATCTTATTATTGGATGCAGCAGAGCCTTTGCTCGCTGCCTGGTGACGTGGTGCAGTTGCATCAATGATACGTAATTATCAGTGATATAAAAACATGAACAATCCGATAGATATACGCCATCATTTGTATAGTTTCCAGGCACCTAATTCTAATACCCCTTTTGCCTTTTAATGCTTTTGTTTGCTTAGTTTTTAGCCTTTTAACTAGTTAGAAAATTGTCTTTTGTGTTTCAGAAGTTTTGTCTGTAAAGCAATGCATCTGATTGCATTAAACGATGTTATACGACGTTGAACTCACTTTGCCACTACATTTTCCACTCACTTTATGCATGTGCATATCTTCTATAGTTAGCCCATTAAGACTACTGGTTTTTATACATACAATAGTATGGTACAAAACACTGAAGTCCTTAAACCAGAAACCTAACCTTAACCTCAGTAAAACTATACCTAAACCTAACCGTAACCTCAGTAAACTTAACTTGCCCGGGGGCGTGGTTATAAGCACAACCCGTGTAGGAATTAGTATGCCGCCTATTACCCAGCTGAGGAAGAAGGGGCAGGTCCAGGTAGGACCTGTCAATTATTGCTATTCATTTCAGTGGCGTTTTGAAGCACCCGGAAGAACCGTCTACTTCCGCATTTCTTTCAATGCGGAAGTGCAAACGGGCGCTCAATAGAGCGTTGCAGTCCCTCCCCCTTTCAGAACGACGAGTGGCCCAGGAAATGAATCGCAATGCATTTTTCCCATAGGCTTTTCTTAAAGTATTTATTTAAAGACGGTTACGCCGCGGTCAAAGCCAACTCGGATCGTGACAAATCATGACAATGAACACAATGTTTTGGGCCGATCAAATAATTTATAAGAAGAAAAACAAAACAAATAGTGTTGTCTCCTGCCTTTATTTTCTTCTTTCTAATGATTTGATCGGCCCAAAATATTGTGTTCATTGTCATGATTTGTCACTATCCGAGTTGGCTTTGTCCGCGGCGTAACCGTCTTTAAATAAATACTTTAAGAAAAGCCTATGGGAAAAATGCATTGCGATTCATTTCCTGGGCCACTCGTCGTTCTGAAAGGGGGAGGGACTGCGACACTCTATAAGCAACGACTGTTTCAAGACAGCTCCGCTAGGCGGAAGTAGCTGTGACGCAATCGCCGTAGCTGTCAAAATCATTAAGCAAACAGCCATTGGCGACGGCGACATTGGTTCCCATGGTGACGCGTCTGCCATCTACAGCATGTGTCAAACTTGCTGCATAGACGTTGCGCGTCAGCTAACTTGCCGATATTGCTTAATTCTTACATGCGCTGGACATGATCGTGGAAAGAGGAAGGTGCTGGAGCAACCTGTGTTATTCTAAAACACTTTTAATAAACATGGTTAATATGACATATGGTGTATAGTGTTATTTCTTCATTCAGAGCATGCCAAGACATTACACAGCAATCGGTGTAAATGTATGATAGCTATAATTTTAATAAACATGGTTATGACATGGCGTTGTAGACACTACGTGTAAGTGTAGGTTCTGCCGTAGTAGAAAGGGTTGTGACGGACAGCAGGTTTATGTATCGAGCACTGATCCATTTCCGGTTGCCGGAGCCGACTGCCATAGCCGTCGTTGCTTAAAGTCGCTATTGTTAAATCCCAGCTGCACGGGGTTTCCTAGTCATAACTCCACGGGTCCACCTGCAGTCCCGCCTCTTACCACTATGGCCCAGGGGGTCAACGTTGGAGAGCTGCACTGGGGGCTTGCTAATATCCACGTCAAAAGAAACCTTAATTGGATTTCATAGCCATAGTAATAAATAGTAGATGTCTGCACAATGAGACATCTTTACGATTGTACCCATTAATTTCATGGCTACTACTCAAATGCAGACATCCTAACAGGATGACTCCGCATCAAATGATTGTCGCATCCTGGATATACATATATTAGCTATTCTTAGAGATACAATGTAATAAGCAGCGATTACATCAGTTGCTGACCGTTAATTGCCATCATAGAAGGGGTAAATGTAGTTGGATGTCTCACTGTGAGTACACATGTGCATCATAGATGCATAGATGCACTGTGAAGAAGCATAGATGTTCATTAATATCCCACGCAATCATAGATTGATTGACTTGACAAGCCACTGCTCTTATCTCCATCTCTGGCACGCAGATCTGTCAGTCACTGAATGGGTTCATGTATGATTAATGATACAACCACTGGCCACATATAGGTCCCACTCCATGAGGCACTGAGAGTGAAAACTAAATGTGATATAAATAGCCATATTTAAATAACAGTCTTAAATACTGTTTTAACCATTGCTAAGTGAAAGTGGAGCTTGCGATAGTGATGACCACATTACTGGATTTGATTTTGTTCCCCATGAGCAGCCTGGCCCTTAATAAAGAATTCATGCTGACCCCGCCAAGAAAAGTTCTGGAATACTGAGAATCTTGTAACCAAGACGTCTCTCGGGCTGGTATCAAGGTCAGGAAAGCATGGAAGTGGAGGGCAGCAAAGGCTGTAGATATCCCTGACCCCGAGTCATGGCCAAGGCACAGAATGCTGTTGGGCGCAGTGTCTTGCATCACAATTACATGTATTTGTATGACATACATTTATGCATAGGATACTCATTGTATTGGAATTTGATTTGATGTGAAATATTGGAAGGGATAATGTGAAACACACTGGTCAGTGGTTCCCTCACTAACACAATCTATCATTTCCTGAAATGAATAGACCTGTGTGAAAGTAATGTAAAAAATAAAGTAGAATAATTATTAAATATTTATTACATAATAATTTGACTACTAGGCAGTAATGACTAATGTCACTACTGTAGTACTAGTAGTAGTACTACTTTGCAGTGTTGGTTGGTCAGTCTGTCCATGACTATGTTGACTAGCTAGATTGCCATGGTTTGCTGTGCACATTCATGCGTCCCAGAGGATGATGAACGCTACTAATTTCGGTGACCCCACTGCCTTTCTTCTAGTGCCACCCTTAGGACAAAATAATGTCCACTTGCATACAAGCTATCTTAAACTCTAACGGGCGGATTGCAGGATGAACGCTACCGATACTGGGGACTAGCAGGACTCCAAGGATGTTTGGGCTTCAGAAGGTCAAACTTTCTTGCAGGAATACTGACCGATTACTAGGACTCCTGGCCAATGAGCAAGCCAGAGACGGGGATATTCAATGCATATGTGGGCCAGGTGTGCGACAAGGTCAGGCAAGGGAAGATTTGGTGTCAATATTTTATTTAGCAATTATGTTTGTGAAAATACTAAATAGATGTGCTTGGGACATGCCGAGTATATCACACATAATAAATACCTGATACTTGGACATTAACTTCCGAGATTACGGATGTTTTTCATGGCCCATAGCACTTACCCTACCCCCTTAGATAGCATTTCTGTAGACTTAGATAGCATCTGATACAGACTTATAGCATGTTATGTAGACAGCACTATAATTGCATTGTATATAGTCATAGCACGCCATAGTACATATGTATAGCATAGTAGTATATATATATAGTTTATATGTATAGTCTCATAATATAGATATTCCACTGTTACTTTCTTAGCTTACGCATGTTTTATGATAAATGCTTTTTTGTGATGTATTCCCATGCTTTTGTTCTTGCTTATTGTAAGTCGCTCTGGATTAATAGCGTCTGCTAAATGCCTAAATTGTAAATTGTTTTTCTTAAAAAAATAATCTCTGATCAAATCGATAGTCTTTGGACACCTGTAATTACAGTATTCCTATAAACTGTAATTATGCCAGCAACTAAAAGGCAAATACATTATTTATCAGAAATGTCCTAAAGACCCAGGGGTTGTGGGATGTGAGATCAGAAATTTTGTAGGTGTGAGCTATTACTCAATATAAATAAATTATTAATTATTTGCATCGTCAATGAGAATATTTGATCAATTACATGGTAATTCGTTCAAATATTCTCATTGTAGTTTTAAGCAGTCCACATCTAAACTAATCAGATCACACAGGTTTTCATTGAATATATATCCTAGGCAGATTACAATTATTTTTGTAATCTTAGAAGAATGGCCTACTATTCCCAACACGGGGGAATAATGACACATCACAAATAGCCTAGCATTGTCCGCCTGATGTACGTGGGCAGCTACGACAGGCCGTTTGCGTAGATGAAGGTTGATGTATAATTTTGGCAACAAAATCAAAAGGCTGGTAGCAGCTTCATCTATTGTGTACATCATTTGTTAGGAGGAATGCTTTGGCACACGATGCAAAAAGCAAGTCATTAAGACTATTTAAATTACTTTAAATTACTTAAAATAATACTATTACTGTGCAACACCCTTTTAGTGATACTGGTAGCTGTCATTACAGTGTCTGTCAATGGTCTGTTAGAATTTTGATTACCAGTATTCTGTTTGACACAAAACCACAGAAGTACTGCTCCAAAATAATTTTGTCCTAGTACCAATGGATATTTTAGAAAGCAACAAAATTAACATTTCCGGTCATTTTGGCATGAGTGTCAGGGCACTGAGGCAGACACTCAGAAACAAAAAGTCTTAGAGGAAGAAAACATTTACGTGCAATGGTTATTGTGAATAATTGAATAACATTGAAACTGTTACCAATCTTCTCTCACAATAGTGAGTTCACCAAGAACCTTATACAGGCATAATATCACAATATTTCTGAGCCAACAATGTTGATACTGTCAGAATATGTGACAATAATCTTTTTGTTTTCTTTTTTTCAAAAGATATCCAAAAACGTCACAATTCGATGCGCCGATGGCTTGTCAAATGGCTATTTTGATTGCATTTGAGAAAGTATAAAATAAGGCTTACTTGATGAAAACCATTACAAAAAAACAAACACTTATTCAGGATACACTACGATGGCCAAAATCACAGACTGATTGCCCAGTAGCTAGCTGTTGTCTTACCTTCATCTGCGCAAACGGCCGGTCGTAGCTGCCCACGTACAGCAAGCCAACAGTCTGAGGGAGAAGCCTGTAACGACAAAAGATCTCTATTAATACCTGCAGCTCTCACCAAGGGCCAAATCTCAACCCAAGCCCGGCTGCGTATTGGTGCTATAAAGGTGCTGCAGTGAGATCAGAGTGTTCATTTTGCATCGAGTGTAATCATGCGTTTCCATTCTCTGTCCACTCTACAAATCAAGTGGACAAATGGAACCAATTAAAGAGTGTAGAAATGGAACCAACTGGACCCTTCAAGCTTATTTTGGTAACTGTCAAATGTCAATCATTTAGCTGGGGAACCCCCTCCGGCATGTCAGAGACAATAAAATGTGAAACGTTTGTATTGTTCGCCTACAATGACATGTTCAAAATGGGGATGCCAGGTTGAAAATAGGCAACGTCTTTTTGGGTAGATAATTTACCTCTGTATTGGAGAAATGAGTGTGCACAAAGTACTGATATAGTCAATAAAAAATGAATTCATAACTTTTTGTGTAGTTAGAAATTGCAATAATGATGCGTGGTTCTCACACCGGGACAGTCTCTTGGGAACCACTGCTCTACGTATCCTGGCCGTGTGTCCCTGCAGCAATTGTTTCTCAGCCCAGAGACCACTCCCCACAGATGGTCGTAATCACATGTTGCTAAAATCACACCCACTCCGTAGTTATTTCCAAACACTCATCTGCACTTAAGCACAGCATGGAAGTTTCATAGACTTAGCACTAGCAATGGTAGTACGATAGCAGAGGGGGGTATGACGACTCTCTAAACGGAAATAAGGGTGCTTGGTGAGCTAAAAACTGATGGCTAAATCACAGTGTGGGCTTCTAGCCATCTCATTGGGTCATGAGACTCATGACTGAGGGCCCTCAATTCAACACCAGCAGGGGAACGAGGGAGTGAGTACTTGGGAGAGAAATTGCTTTTACAGTTTCACCTAGCTGATAGCTGCTCATATGCTCTTGTGAGTGCATCATGAATTTGTGATTATCAAATCTAATCAGAAAGACAGAGGTGTGTGCTCAAGTGTCTTGCTTTGACATATAAATGGGCGAGCCGAGGGTTGAACCGGTGATTGCCAGAAAGCCTCTCTCGACCCACTTCTCTATGGCCGCCCTCAATGGTTTAAATGGGTAGCAGGTAGGCAGGAAGGAAGCAGCAGTCAACCAATCAGCCGTGCACCAAGAGTCACTTCCCACGAGTCTAAAGAGGCATTTTATTTGTTATCAAGTGTGAAAGTGAGCTCTGCAGCAGGCATGCATCTATTCTACGTCTGAACATAGACTAGACTACGTCCAACCTGCCTCTGATTGGCCTATCGACACTGCCTGTCTTACCAGACTTACTCCGTGGTGGGAAATAATACAAGTACGGTATAATGCAATACAAGAGAATGACAGCTTGGCCCGCACGACAGAATATCTTTGTAGAATAAGCAAACTAATAGTGTTTATGACGTTTGCTTTGATTGAATAAGATGACGATATTTGATCTGGGTGTTCTACTAGTGTTTGTGTTGATTATCGTGTGTCCGTCTCCAGACTCCATAGCTATTTATTTATGCCCTCGCCGGTGCTATGCTTATATATGCAGTGATGGTCTGCAGTTTTCCGCTGGGGCTGTGAGTTTTTACTGTTAATAAATACGCGCTAATAGCAATTCTAAATTAGAACTATATATGTACCCATGTTTATTGTCTGCTAGCCTATGGATACATATTACGGGCTGGCAACAACAATATGCCTATGGCTATGCCATATTCAAACTATACTAATTATAGTAAACTAAAAATTAAACAAAGGAAGAGGCCTTTTTACAGAACAATAATGTTGTACTGTATAATGTTACATTACATGCTGTGCTGAAGATCAAACAATACTGACACATTAACAACGTTGTGCAAAATGTATCAGGTCTATGAGACCTGATGAAGAATCGGTAGGTTCGCTCGGGGACGGCGAAAGATCAATGAATTGCCGACAAACAGATACATGTTTGCGTTTAATTACTATTAAGCTTCCTCTGGGATGGCGACTTCTGACAGCAGCAGCAGTGTTTCTTGTTGGCGGGCAATCAGAGGCAGGCGGGGCAGGTGTGGCGTCACCAGGGGCGGGACTCTGTCTATGCTCGGACGTAGAATAGATTCACGCCTGCAGCAGTGGACTCTCTCTGTCTATGCTCGGACGTAGAATAGATTCACGCCTGCAGCAGTGACTCTGTCTATGCTCGGACGTAGAATAGATTCACGCCTGCAGCAGTGGACTCTGTCTATGCTCGGACGTAGAATAGATTCACGCCTGCAGCAGTGGACTCTGTCTATGCTCGGACGTAGAATAGATTCACGCCTGCAGCAGTGACTCTGTCTATGCTCGGACGTAGAATAGATTCACGCCTGCAGCAGTGACTCTGTCTATGCTCGGACGTAGAATAGATTCACGCCTGCAGCAGTGGACTCTGTCTATGCTCGGACGTAGAATAGATTCACGCCTGCAGCAGTGGACTCTGTCTATGCTCGGACGTAGAATAGATTCACGCCTGCAGCAGTGGACTCTGTCTATGCTCGGACGTAGAATAGATTCACGCCTGCAGCAGTGGACTTCTTCAAGTCAAGGAGTCCCAAATGTATATGTATGTATTTACCATTTAGCCACAGACTCCCACCTGAAAATGTTTTGTATCAGGGACCACCATAAGAGAAGATGTATTATGTTAAAGAAATTCATATTATTCCAATTTTTCCCAAAGCCATAGCAAGGGATTAATTTGTTAAAATGATTGTGATTTTGCTGGGGCCTAGAACCTCCCCAAGTACCCCACTTTGAGAACCAGTGTTCACCCTATCCTTGTTGATAATGCAATTTTAGTGATATAACAATATAGCAGCCAGTTATTGACAGTACGATTGATTGCTTTGCCGTGCTGAAGGTCATGGAGATTCAATGCCAAAACTGAAATTGGCAAAAAAAAATAAGGAAAATATAAACATACTGCTAAGTGCATTCATGCAATGTTAAAGGTATTATGCGATTGTGGTTTTCTTTTTCATTTTGAATGTTAATGTTCAGGCATTACATTTTATTATTACAATTACTTAATTAATATATTTATATATACTAGCCCTTACCCGTTTATTTGCCCCCCGGGGGGTACTGCGCCCTGGGTGCGTTTTCGCATTTTTAATTCACTAATAAATTCATTATTAATTAACAATTTGTTAAATTGGAAAAAGGGCTTTGTTAAGACCTCCATATTATTATGGTCAATGCCTGTGTGAAGTGGGAGCGATTGGTGCAGGCAGTGAGGAGCTACAGCAGTGTTTCTGACACACAGACAGACACACACACACACAGACACATTCAGACAGACATTTGCATCTTTTGCACCCATTTTATGCTGCTGCTAAGTGCAGTGAATTGCTACCAAAGAACATTGTGTGGTGTGTTTAATTATGCATTGACAATAAAGCATCTAATCTAAAAAGCGCAGATGACGCAGAGGAGAGAACAGGCCCCCAGCGGGAATCAAACCCGGGACCTTCTGGTTGTGAGGTGACATCGCTACCGACTGCGCCACCGTGCTCCTACGTGAGTGGCCCTCTAATGGAGTCGAAGCCATTGTTGTTGTGTGAATCTCTGTCTCTCTCTCTCCTCCTCCTCCTCTATCTCTCTCTCTCAACCCAACTGGTAAAGGCAGATGGCCACCCACTCTGTTCAACATGTCATGTTAAAAGGGAACCATTTCCCAGCTACTGCCACTGCCGCAGTGAGACAATGTGTTTATTTAAAGTAATTACATTGACTTAAGGTATGCTGCAAAGTGCTGAAACACATCCTCATCCAAATGCTGCTCATGGTCAGGCCTGACAACAACAACAACTGAAACAACCATCACCATTATTTGCTCCTTGGGTCCCACAATTGGTATTCAGCTCACAAAGCTAAAATTTGCACAATCCTTACTCCCTTGCCGGTCAAGGGAGTATGGCTTGAAATCAAATCTCCGTATTATATTCCCCCACATAGAATTGCTTCAAGCATTTCTTTATGGTCAAAAAATCCTGTGTGTGCTACTAGTGAAACTAATTTGAAATGACTACAAACTTAATGATAAAATATGCATTAATTATGCTTGTTTACAGTACTACTTGATCCATTTAACATCAGCAATGCTGAGGAGGACTAGCTGACTGCTATGGCAACAGCTAAACGTTATTCTAATACGCTAAATTAAATGTTTATCCAATGTTTATCTAATGCTTTCAACCAAACTTTGCAACAGGACATACAATTCACCAAGTACAGCTAAATGAAAGATGATGTACTAATTAGCTTTAGAAATAATACGGACTCAAGTGATCCATAATTCAAATGACAAACAGCTAGGTTTCTTTCAGTACCAACCACATTTATTTTATTCTGGTGTCGCTTCCTCTCATGCACCTTGTTCTCCTCTCCTTCAACGCCGCACCAAACCTCCTCCCAACCCCATAATCAGTTGCCGTCTTTGGAGGTGGTAATAGAAGTCTCAGTGGCATGCTGCAGACGTGCTCAAGGATGGATTGTGTGGGCTGATGAACAAGCTCCCTCCTCCCCTCTCTGTCTGTCTGTGTCGCTCCGAGAGAAACCAAGACAGATGAGAAGATCAGAGGAGCCAGTCGCCCATTTTCTCCTTTCATCAGAACATTCTTAAAGACAAGAACAGTGATCACTTTTACTCTCCTGCACAGGAGGACAGACAAGGCAAGAGTCTGGCTGATCTGTGGGCAGACCGTAGAGCAGTGTGAGTGGCTGTGCTCGGCTGGTAAATTATTTACATTGCACATTTTTTAATCTTGCCGTCTGATCACTCAAATTCATTTTACGTCCTGGTAACGTTCCGGCACCCAGACAGCCGCTTTCCTCCTTCCGCCCAAGGTGATCCTCCCAAGTAAGACCTGTTTGCAGGTTAAATGCTACAATGCTGGGACAGTCCAGCTGAGGACAGATGCAGCATATTCTCTAAAACCATTTACTGAAGCAGAGCTTACACATAATGGGATTTTGGTAAATTGTTGATTTGAAACCATGCTATCTCAGAAATGATAGTGAAGGTGTGCTTTGCTTTAAAAACATAATAAATCACACCTGTGTGAACCGAGTGGCGCAATTATATATTTATTCTTAGTTAATGTACTGTACTGTGCTCTGTAATGTACTTTGATTATTTTTGGGAAAAAATCTTTGAGAAATGACAGAGTTACCGTGTGGGGTTCGGGGGACATCTAGACCCCCAGCAACGCGGCCAGGGGGGCGGCCGGGTTCCGGCGGAACTTCCCGTGTCCGAAACAATCGAGAAATGACAGTTACCGCGTGGGGGTCCCCGGAACATCCAGACCCCCAAGAACACGCCCAGGGGGCCGGACCGGTTCCGATGAGCCTTCCCGTGACTGAAATGGTCGATAACTGACAGAGTTACCGTGTTGCAGATTTCCGTGTTCGGACATAGGGACACGTATAGGGACACACATAGCTGCGTAATGGAGCGGAGGCACCGCTTAAAAAAAGGCCCGGGCGGCTAGTGTGGTGGTCCGGGCACCTACTGTAGGCTGCTAAGCCAGCCTGACGGCATGTTATGGGTTCGGATCCCGATGGCCTTTGCCGTGTGTCTCCCCCCATCTCTCTCCTGTCACCATATTGTACCCTATCCAATAAAGGCCCCAAAAAACCCCAAAAAACCTATCTTTTTTTTTTTAAAGGAAAAAAAAACCTACCGTAATTTCATAGTTAACTATGAAGAGCTTAATATTTGCAATAACTTTCATTTTCTGAGGTGGTTATAGGGCTCTGGTACTCAACTGAATATGAAGGTTTGTCAAGATGACACTTGAGTACAGAATTAGAGCATAAGGCAAACATCGATATATATGATTAAAGTGGATTAAATGATGGAGGGGAAGCATCACCGAAGTATACTTCACTTTGTTCCAAAACATGGCTCAGAGCAAATGGCTGGTGTACACCGCAACAGCACTCAGATAAGTACACCGTCTGTGTACCAGAGTGATAGGTGACGTTAGAACAACAGTAGTCTCTCGAGACAGATTGTTGACTCGGTCAAATTCAAAGGAAAAGAGGGCACAAATTTTCCTTTATTTTCTGACGATGGGTTCTCAGATTGGAATAACAGTGACTCACCCTTCTCCGCCCACTTTGGTGATTTTGAGGCGGAAGTCAACAGAGTTGAGACTGGGGGGCTTCCACTTCAGGATCTCGTCACACCTCCCAGCTTTGTATTTCTACAGGGAGAGACACAGCACAGAGATGTTAACAATGTGGATAGTTTCTTCAGGCAGCAAAACAGGGTTGTGTGTGCTACAGCAAATACAGAAGATTATACCACAGGTCGTCTCGAGGAAGCAATCTGATTGTTTGAAACAGCCTTCTACATCTCGTTCCTGACCGCATCACTGTCGTAATATTGCTTAATTAATACCATTCCCCACCTTTGGCGTAGATCTACGCCAATTTAATTAATCGGACTCATCGCCATTGGCGTAGATCTACACCAATTGGTCTTTATAATGCTTTTGATGTACTGGAGCGTGCAATCTTGATCTTGTTCCCTGCGTGCACACGCGCCCATTCTATCCGTTTCTTTCAGTCACATGCATCTCCAAATCCTTGTTTTGACCTTTCTGGTCAAAACAAGGTTTATTCCACGGCCATAGCAGAACATGTGATCCCTGCGATCATGGTTTCCCTGCCCTCATCGCAAGACCGGAAGTGATATGCGACAACACGCACACTAGACAACATAACATCCGGTCGCAGATTTTTGAAGGGAAAATCCTGGCAATGAGGTTAATTAATTACACCTCGCACACCCTGCCTGCCATCTCTGTAGAATTTGGGTTTCAAGTGGGTCTGCCAAGTCCAATTAAAGGTTGAAAATGAATTCAAAATGATCCCACACTGCTTCAGTTGAGGTTTCTCAATTACTGAGGTTACATGATTATTTCTTTTTCAAACCAATCACCCACCACATCTTCCCACAATCTTCATTCATTATATATGCATACGTGACATAAAGGGTGGCAGGAGAAAAAACCATCTGTCAGGTTGCCCAGTAACACAAGTTTGCACACAGGAAAATCCATGAATTATCTAGCTTAATAATAATAATCGTTTTATTCTATAAATTACATTTTTCAAGAATCTAATGTTTTTTGAGTGGCGGTAGCCCCTCCTATATTTAGCTATTAGTGTAGATTTCCGTCCTACACAAACATTAAATTCCCATTGACAATGAATGGAGAATTTTACGTCATAGTGTCTGCGAAATAGGCATAGGGCTCTATTTTCGTCCTATCCCTAAACTACTTTGCCTTTTTTACTGTTTTGATTGAAAATAAGTTTTGAATAGTTCAACTAGCCGATCTACATCGACACGTTGTGAGCTTGTAGATTGACTATTTTATGTATTAAAAAATGTTTTTCAAAATAGTAAAAAAAGAAAAAAAGGTAAAGTAGTTTAGGGATAAGGGGTTTAGCATGGACGGAAATAGAGCCCAGTGTCTATTTTACGTCATGATGATGTACGATGATAAGAGCGCCCCTCTTATATAATAAACGCCCCTCCAAACATAATAGTAGCACGGAGTGTGATTATTTGATTGGGTGATGATGTATGACAATGCATGATGATAAGAGCACCCCTCACTTCACATGAGTGTGAATTTTGTATATATATCAACCAATTATATAAAAATAAATAGCAAATAAATAATTTGTAATCGCCTCAATAGATTAGTCAGATTAACTACTCAAACTAATTTTTCCCCAGAAACGGATTAATTAAAATGGTTTATTTTTTAATGATCTGTCAAATCAATTAACTGTTGCACCCCTAACTGAAACCACAGTGAATGAGCCTGACAGTACTCCGATAATACAGAAACACAAACAATAATGGTACTTTGAGGACAAGTGTATAGATGTACACAGCACAAGGGACTTGAAAGAAAATGCATCGCTGCTCTTCACATATTTCTCTTGCTTGGCCCTCAAACTGGAGGCCTGCTGTGTGAGTGTTGGCACCCCTCTGGGTTTTCTGAAATTAGATCTTGATAAGACTTCAAAAACTGCCACTCTCCCACTGACTCCCAGTATCTACCCGTTTTAACCATCTGTCTGTTGATGTCCCTTTTATGCCTATATATGGAGATGTCTGTATCCGTGTGTTAGCATCAATTTTATTCCCATTTATGGAGATCCCAACTGCTGATCCACCCATGAATAAAGGCGATTTGAATATTTATGGTGAATTCTTTTTGAGAACAGCAGCCATTTGTATATACCAAAAATTGTTGATTGTTGAATGCAACAAGGTAGCAACTTTCATCTGACCTCTATGCAAACTCCCTAACATTTTAAACGATGGAGTCCTGTGAAAAGAAGCTTTAACCAAGCATCCTGTGCTTGTTCTGAAGGGTTCGTGGTAGGTGGGGTTTAGTTTCCGCATTATATGGACACTTTTTGGAAATAGGAAAGGGCTTAATAATATTGAATAGACAATCCACAGTGGTTGTGAGTATGTCTGTCAACTGCTACATGCAACCCCCCCCCCCCCCCCTATGTACTGTGCTGCCATCACTGAAGACCCAAGCACAGAGTAGAGCAGTCAACTTTGTATAGTTGCTTGAGCAAGTCAAAGCCTGACTTTGTCTCTTTCAGTGAAAAATTACACGAGTCCTTGCTTTGTGCCTGATGGGGCTCTGAATGTGGGAGGAGGCCTTCACAGGCCTTTGAAACCAGTGCTCTCCATGTGGCTATTCACCGCAAAAGGGCACGGCTCTTTTTAAGAATACATCTTTTCATATGAAACCGTGGGCGTCGAGAGGAAACATTCTTCAATAGTCAGTCATGCTGTGCATTGAAAAATGTACAAGCATCAGAACTGTCTGCTCTGGTGAGATGTCCTTCAACGCGAGACATTTACATGTAAAGTGAGGTGATATCAGTACAACTGGCTAGTAATCGGGATAAGGGCTGCATTATTTTCGTAGCACTGATTCCATTGATTACTCGTTTGATAAATCAAATTATTCAGAAACAAAAACACCAAAAATAACTAGTTAAATTGATTTGTTGGTTCAGGACCCAAACACTAGAGCACGGTAATGATGGAAGTTGGAGATCCATGCCCCACACGGCTATGCAATACCCGCTGTACACGTGTCAGAGTACCCGTTCCACCCATGTGTCTGTGTCACTTTTATGACTATATGGAGATTCATGCATCTGTCTCTCTGTGTCCCTATATTCCAATATATGGATTTCTGTGTCAGGCATGCACACATATGGAATATTGTGATTTCAGCCATGCCCAAATACAGTATGGAGGCAGAGGCCTTTTGTGGCGGTTCTCGAGTTACAGCCGTACGTACGTACGCGCACACACAGACAGACAGACAGACACATGGTGCATTTATAGATAGATATTGATTAGTCTGATTTACACTAACCGCATTACCATAATCCCATTATGGAATTTTAAACTTTGTCGTACAATGTTGCGCCAACAATAGCCAATCTACAAGCTAGCTCACGCGTAGCTAGCTCACTACTCATGAAAGTAGTATTTTATTAAAATGTATTATTTTCTATAACCAATTAAATTGATTACTTATTGCACTCCTAGGCAGGATTTGCTAAAGATCATTAAAATACTCAGATAGTGTGTGTCACTGGCCATCAGTTGCCCTTGGAATCAACAGGCTTTAGACATTATTATTACCTAATCAGACTCCACATTCAATAGGTGTCCTTCAACTCAAGATTCTATTCAATTGAAAGTGCCCTTTTCCCATTTCCCATTACTGGTGAATGTTGTTGCATGAACATGCAAAACAAAGCCTGAATTACAGAAGTGCAAAACAGACCTTGAATGTAGACCATGCATTCATCCACAAATCTCTGATCCCGATCCATTCAATTAATTTCCTTGTAAAGATGTGGCATTGAATATAAATTGCCCACTGTCTTGGGCAATGAATTGAGCAGCTGAAGAACAAGAACAAACTGAGGGAGAGACTAACAGTTATTTTCAAAGTACAAGTAATTGCAGGGTTTAATTGACTGATTCAAAAGAAGGTACAAAGCGCAATGTGTATGAATAAAGAAAACTTGATCCAGCAGCAACCATCTTTAACATTTGGATTAGAGCTGGGACTCGATTAAAAAAAATTATCTAATTAATCAGAGGCTTTGCGATTAATTCATCTAGATTAATCGCATTTTAATCGCATATCATTATTTGACCCGAGAACAGAGAGAAAGCATTTTTTTCAAATGGATTTTGGTATACTAGTGAATCAATGAATAGTGAATACATACTTATGTATTCACTATTCATTGATTTTTGTATTGTATTGTTTTTGTAGTAATAGGGGTAATAATTTTTTTTTTTTTTTAAGATATTTTTTTGCGGCTTACGCCTTTTATTGATTTTTGAAGGGACAGACAGTAGGCTGACAGGAAACGGGAGAGAGATGGGGGGATGACATGCAGTAAAGGCCGTGTCGGGTCCGGGAGTCGAACCCGCGGCACACTGCGACTGGATTACCAGTCCGGTGCCCAGACCGTTACGCTACGGCCTGGGCCGGGTAATAATTCTTTATTGAATAATTGCACACAACTGTGCTGTAATCCACGCTACCATCGGATAGCCTTTTAAATCCTATTTCCAATCCACGGGGACAAGCAAAGTGATCTCAGCGGCTTCCCCCAGTCTGGTGAACTGTCTGCGGTTTCTGGTGGTGTTATTGTCTGAAGAGGACACGGACACTTGGTGCGCAGGTCCGTCTGAAAACTGTCCAGTGACAACGTTCCGCGGTGAAAAGAAATTGTGCAATTAAAATGCGTAATTTTTTTTAATGCATTAATTTTTCTGTAGTTAATTAATCGTAATTAATCGCAATTAGTCCCGGCCCTAATTTGGATCATTCAAAATATATTCCCATTGAAACAAGTCAATTCATGGTTGTAATTAAGGGCTGTAGCACTATTAGTTTATTATTATTAATAATTATGTACAGAAAATCTGTTGTACAAGCCAACAAGCACGGCCAATGCCATTCAATATATAAAATTAGTGTGTCATGTGAACAAGAGAATATGCATAGGCCTACTAGCGCAAGCTGTGCAATACATCGGCTATTATATATATTATATTATTATAGGCTATATTCTTTTGTGTTGACAAATGTTGGGCACAGCCTACATCTTATATTTTTAGCCTACATATTTCATATGAGGTTTGGGGACTATTGATTCAGAATGAAGACTAAAGCAAAAGACTAAATACATATATGCATGCCTTGGTCACTGGTATGGCACCCTCCGATCTGACTTGGAAATGAGCGGAATGTACAACCAACGTCCGCCAATGTCACGGCCAAGTTCAAATGATGAATTCCACACGTAACGTGGGGATGATCATAAATGTCCGTACGCTCAAGATATGAGCACAAGCACCGTTCCAGCCCATAGTGTTAAACTGGTGAACTGATTTGTTGCTGATGATCTATTGCTGCCTTTTGAACGTCGACAGCGACACCGTCATTGTTTTGTAAAACAGGCTAAGGGAATTCAGTCCAATTCAAAAGTGAGAAATCCATAAAGAGTTTAAAGTGCAGACAGTGACCAACAATATTTTTCTAATGTACTGTATGGCTGCCATATCTCCTCCTCACATTCCCATATGAAAAGACCATTTGTTGAAATCCCCTGCCAGTGTCTGCTCAACCTAGACAGCCAGGTGCACAGGTCTCCACATAATTCTAATTATGTGCACCCAAAGCCTTCCCCTTCTCTGATTATTCATGAGATATTTGATCGATCCAACTGAAATGAGCCACAGAGGGCAACCTGACCCTCAGCTCAGCTGTGTCGACACAGCAACCCATGTCAATTCCTTGTATCTAAACCCAGAGCCTTTTCTACAGTCAGGTCATGTAAAAGCTTCAGTGTAGTCCTTAAAAGATAGAACATAAATTCAGATTTATTTAGCACACTCACACTCCACAGTATGATTAACTGTGGAAATAGCCAGAATAAAAATGTGAGATGAAAGGGATGAGATAGTGGGTTGGGTTGTGAGGGGCATGCATTTAATGGAATCAAATTATAACAATCCAAAACGACAATCAGTTGTAATGTTGTAGTCATACAGGGGAGGCAACAGCCAAGCAGAAAACACAGAATACATATATTGATATTGTAGCATGGATCAAGCAATATTGACTCATCAGTTAATTGATCTATCTAGGAGAGATCAGCTTGGACAGCCAAAGCCACTCTACTGGTGTCGTCGCAGCTGTAGACTGTAAACCTGCAGACATTCATAACCAGACATTGTACTCCCCAATGGCTCTACCCATACAGTAGTCTTGCTTCCATGATAAGGACTTTGCAAATCCCAAACAGAAAAACGAAAAAACAAGAGTGAGTTTAAATGCTCAGCTACAGGTGATAGCTTTATGGCAATCTGCCTATAAAGGTGGCACAAGGGCAAAATCCATTGATTCACCAAAATCAGTAGGGGCCATCTTCTGGAAAGCATGAATGCACTCAGCAGTGGCATTAGGCGCGTTAGATCTTGAGATATCTTGTGTGCAAGTGCACATTTTGGCGAAATGGTGGAGCTAATGCAAAGGCTAGGGGACATCCAGGGCACACAAGTTCAAAACGCCAGTAATCCTTATCTGATGAGATTTTGGGTTGTTAGTTCAAAACCAAGAATCAGGATTGGGGATCACTCCAACCATATCAGGAAATCAAAGCTGTTATCTGGATCAAATCTTCAAAATAGGTTAGTTCAAAAGTTAACTGAAACATAAGATTGGGATTAAAAAAAAAAAAAAAAAAAAAAAAGAAAGAACAGGCTGACCTTGATCCCAATGGATCAATTTAATACGATTAATTTAATTTATAAATAAATACATTTATTCAATTAAATTGTTTCATTATAATGAATATGTTAATCATTGACTGCCATTGACTTCCTTTGAAGCATGTCAATCTAAACACACAAATAGGACTGCTAAAGAAGTGTGCACCCGGAAACACAACCATGTCCGATCTAAAGTCAGAGGTTTTATAAAAATCACACCAGTGTGAACCAAGTGGTGCAACTCCCGTCTATTGGTTCTCTGTATCGTTCCAATTTGTATCATTCCAATTTCTTCTCTGTATCGTTCCAATTTCTTCTCTGTATCGTTTGCGTCCAGCAGGTGGCAGCCATGTCACATACTTCTCTCGTTACAATTTCACGCATGCGCACACCACTCATACAGGTACACAAACAGGTACACAGGTACATGGACATTGCATGCTGGATGTAGAAGTGGTTGCACCACTTAAAAAATAAACAATTCAGGCTTTCTTTGTTTTTGGCGAAAACAGGCTATATTCAACTGCCAACAACTGTTGGAGTGTCGCAGTGACAAGTTTTTATTTTATTTTTTTATTCTCCCGTCGATGAAAGCAGCTCGTTGTGGAGCAAAATATTCCGTGGGTCGTGGAAGGTTAGTAAAAAACCCTCAAATTCTGGAACAGACTGCAATAGGCGATGTTTGAAACTCTGGCATTTAATGAGTAGAAGTGTGTAAATGTAAATACTACCTTATTTGTAGGCTCTATTGTTGATTCAAATCTTCATTTATTTGTGTGCCCTTGCCTACCTCTCAGAACAGTTTATTCAAATAAAGAATAATAATGTAAAAATGTAAAAGTGAGAGAAGAGGAGAAGAGACTACTGCCCTTTTCAGTAGAGAAAATGGCCTTTAATTTGTGGGTTAGGATTTCTTTTTTAAATCCACTGTAATTCAGACCATGTTTCTGAGATATCTTGTTTGAGACCACAGTGGTGGACGGACGGACTGACTGACATTGCCATCCTTCAGTGTAGCTGATGGGGCAAAAAAATATATACAATAAAAAAATGTGTGTCCAGTAGTGGGGGAGAGAGACACAAGCAGGCAGTGTGTTTCAGTTCACTGCGTAGATAGTTGCCTTCTGCTTTCCAACAGCCAAGGATTAACGCCAAGCCTGACTTGGTGCTGGAAGCAATTGAGTGTGTCTTCAATCTGTTGAGCCCATACATCACAAGACAATCCTGTCATATGCAAAAACATTCCTCACATAATTCTTAATAGAGACACTTGTCTTTGGAGATATGTATGATGGAGATATGTATGATGACAGATGATACTTTATCAGTAGATTGTTTAAATATTATTTCTCACACGATTTATTTTTCCCCCCTTCATGATTTGTCTTACTAGAATGTTTTACCTCGACCCAACATTTGTTTTTATAATAACAGTAATACACAATAAGTGTCCAGCTTGACGTGAGTGTGAAAGTGCAATACTTTCATCACCTGGGCTTGTATAGATGGGCCATTTATTAAATCTGAAAATGGCAGCAGCTAAACACAGTTAGATAGATAGCAGCAATCTCTTTTTATCAAATAACCAATACATACAATAGCCTACAGACACTATGTATTGGCAAACAGGCTGACAACATGTTTGATGGTCATGTCCTGAATAATCCCTATCCGAGTCCCACAATGCTCCCAAAGCACACAGCTGATATTGATCATCCTAGCCATCTCCTGGTCAGGCTTTATTTGTGTTGATGGAGTGTGTTCACCTACCCTGTGATTTTCAGCTAGACCCCAGATATGACTCAAAATAATCAATATCAACAGAATACAAGGGAAGGGAATATAACAATGCCCCCTGGTAACCGGAACAAAATAAATGGTGAAACTGTTCTTTCTTTACTTACACTTATATTGAGGGAAAAGTTTTTACTTTGAGCCTTCAGGTTACTTCTTTTTAGCATTAAGGGCTCCATTTTTGTCAGTGGCCTTACCCGCGGCGCTGCCCGCAAGTCAGCCGCAGCCTGCAAATTACAGGTAGGGCAGCTTGCCAGGATTAATTAAAGAATGATTACTATATGCCAGGATATCCCTCCGTTTAACCCTTATTTTGAAGATCCAAAACACCGCGACCAGAACCGGATGTTGACTCAATGGTGTGTGTTGTCGGATTAGGTGTTGATCTCTCACTAGCTGATGAGAGGTACAGACCGGCGCCATTACAGCGACTGCTATGCTCCATGTAATAAGCGTTGTTTTGACCAGAAATGCCACCTGGGACGGGGAATTGGAGATATAAGCTACTGAAAGCGTGCAGGTGCACGCGCAAATCAAGTCCAGTGTTATGGCTAACAACAGATAGCCAACCGAACAGTGTTGTTTTTGGCAGGCATTTTTTTGATTTAGTCAGTCTTAGTCTTTTGGAAAAATGCTTAATTAGTCTTAGTCAGTCTTAGTCATTTGGAAAAATGCTTAATTAGTCTTAGTCAGTCTTAGTCATTTCTATCCTTGATAGTTTTAGTCGACGGAAACTCCTAAGGGTTTTAGTCAGTTTTAGTCATTTTAGTAAAAGGTTTTAGTCCAGTTTGTCAAAAGATTAAAAATGTCTTTAAATAAAATGTCTATAGCGTACAGGTATTAATTAGAGCTGGGACTCGATTAAAAAAAATTATCTAATGAATCAGAGGCTTTGTAGTTAATCTCGATTAATCACATTTTAATCGCATATCATTATTTGACCCAAGAACTGTGAGAGAGCCATTTTTTTAATGGATTTTGGTATACTAGTGATCAATGAATAGTGAATACATAAGTTTAAGCAATAAAACATTGTTTTTGTAGTAATAATATCTCAAAATTAATAATGTATATACAGCTTTTCTGAGTACCCAAAAATGCTTTACAAGGGGGACATGAATCAAAGACAACTTTATTAAAGGAAATAAAAATAAATAGCTGGGGAAAGTAATATTGAAGGTTTGGATGGTGGGGGAATGTCTCTGAGAGTTTTGGGGAATGCATCCTACAGGGTTTGGGGGGGGCTTCAATTGGTGCAGAAAATATGTGACATGACCATAAGAAAACACCTGTGTTTCTTCCGTGGACATACAGTAACAGCCATAGCAGATTTTACATTTTATTTGGCCATAACCGTTTAGTTAGAAACCATGTCATCTGGTCGGGTACTTGAACTGCTACTGGGAGTTGGAATAACATTAGCTCTGATCCATAGTGTTAGGAGGAAAGTAGGCTTTCACACCTTTTTTATGTTAAAAACGAGGGGCTGCACAGCTTCCGCAGGTGTGAGTGAGGGGAAAGGATCAAATTAAGTACGATAGAACTCCTGAGTCCTAACTACACTATCGACCAGAGCTACTGTTGTTCCAATCCAATCCAATCCACTTTATTTATATAGCACGTTTTAAAACTCAGTTGTTGATTGACGTTAGCTTCCAGGCTAGGCTCGGTGCAACATGTTTCGCATTGAGCCGACACTGGAGGCTTGACGAGGTGCGGTGAGGTGATATGTGAATTCTTTATTGAATAATTGCACACAACTGTGCTGTAATCCACGCTATCATCGGATAGCCTTTTAAATCCCATTTCCAATCCACGGGGACAAGCAAAGTGATCTTAGCGGTGCCGGCTTCCCCCAGTCTGGTGGTGGTCTGAAGAGGACACGCACACGCACACAGAGTCGAAATGGGACTGTGTGTGTGTGTGTGTGTGCATGCATGCAGATGGGCGTGACCAACTAGGAAAGGAGACTGGAGAGGAGGATAGCGGCGAGAGCAGTGACTATTATTGGCGGAACATTTTCATGCATTTGTTCGTCAATCCACTAACATTTTCGTGTAGCCTCGTCTTGTCAACAATAACACACACACGTCTCGTCATCGTCATCAAACATAACTACGGTATTTAGCTCGTCAGCGTCAGTCTTGTCCCGAAATATTTTAGGGTCGTTCGTTTTAGTCCGTCTTAGTCCTGAAAAAAGGGGAGTTGACGTCGTCATTTACGTTATCGTCAGTCCTGACGAAAACAACACTGCAACCGAAGCTAATGAGTAGCCTTTCGACTAGATCAGATCAAAACATTTATACAACTGAATTAACGTAATGTACGTGAATTGGCGCTTGCAGAGACTAATCAATTAACATAGGTTAAGTTTCTCGGCGGGGATTGTATTAAATGGTATAGTGGTGCAGCATTACCTGCTATCCATTATGCTGACACCGTTATTCGCGCTTAGAGGTGTGTTGCCAAAAAGAGCGTAGTAATGATCTGCAGGACGAAAGGGGATAAACACCTCTCCTTTCCTTCCTTATATTTATCTGATCAGGTGTCCATTTGCAGTAAAGCTAAGTATCTGGAGGATAACTGACCAACTGTATGATGAGGATCTGTATAGGCAGCACCGTATACAGTACTATATGCTCATATATGCTGGGGAGGAAATGTCACTCATGTTCACCCCCTTGAGGGTTAAATTTAAGAAAACAAGAATGTATAAACTGCAGGTTGCCTATAATGATTGCATGCGTATATTATTGAAGAAACCAAGGTGGAGCAGTGCAAGTGAGTTATTCTGTAGTGTGGAGAGTATACACTTTTCATGCCTTACTGAGAAACTTGATGTATAAATTTATGTCGGCTCAATGAGACTCAAAACTGTATAATTATGCTGCTGTGTAACCCCAACTTCAGTAGCACTAGGTATCAGTCTGCTTTTTAGAAGCACTGGTATGAATGTTTATTGTAAAATTGATGTTTTTATGGGTTAGGGGTGTTTCTTCTCTGTATGTAACATTATGTTGTTGTTGTCTGTTTTTATTGGACCCTGAGTCTGAACAAATAAAGTTGATTGATTGGCTTCATTATTGTAACGCACAACCACATCTATGCATAATGTAACAGGTAGCGGAGGTGTTTTAGGCCAAAATAGCAACTTTTGCAGGGGAACACGCTGCCCAATGCTAAATGCCCAAATAGTAATTTAGGGACTTCCAACTAAAATAGAGCTTTAAGTGTTAGCCTTCCTTATCTAAAAGAGGCACCAATGAAGAAAAACAGCAAACTACTGCAAATTTCTAAATGTCAATACTTATCCCTTAATAGCCTAAAATAGAAATTCACAAAGCTCCTAGAAATGGAAGGAAGGAAATGAGACATAACATGAACAAATAGAGATTATCCAACACTATTTTGCATTGTTTGTACTTTGTATTATTCTGTATCATTTCTGTGTTTCTGAGGTGGAGAATTGGTCTGGTGGAGACAAAGAGTTACCGATATATATAAACTAGAGGGCGAACTGCCCCGCACCTAGCGATAATTTCAATGGAAGTTGCTCACTGGCGTTTGAACTGTGAAGCACTCGGAAGAATGCTCAAGAGTGTTGAAAGTACATTTTTACTTTCATATACTCTTACTTTTACTGTTCTCCAGTACAGTAAAACACAGGATACTGATGGAGCTGTAAACACTATACTGTATGTGCTGACATTTATTTTAGCCACAAAGCGAGTGTGGTACTTGGGAAAATATAATTCTGTGCTCTGCGCAAACACGTCTGTCACACTGTTCCCAGCCAGCATTTACATAGGTGTGCTCCCTGGCTACAGTTTTAGCATGCATCTAGACAGCTTCCTGTCCAGCAGCAATGATGTGCTGGAGGATTTTATATACAGTACATAAAAATATATCCAGTACACCATTGCATCAGGCTCCACTGATTCATAGAATATTGTGTATTAACCTAAGTGCACTTGAGTCCCACAAAGGAGGAGAACAAGGGCTCAGCATTAATATTGCAGATGAAAGAATGCCATGGGGGACCACTCTAACACCAAGCTCATCAGCATGAGCTCAACAGAGCCCTTAACATAAGATATCATACTTAGGGCACTGGTGGTCAACATGAGGTACGAGACCCCAGGGGTCACCAGCCAAATGATTAATTGATAGTTGGGAACTGAATGGACCTTTATGGGTTCATAACTCAAATGGAACCAAATGGAAGCAAGTGATGTCGTGGGAGGGTCAATGTCAAACAAAACAAGACGGATAAATAAAAATAAAAAGTGCAGACATATGATGTGTTGCAATAAGCATTTTGTTTTGGAATATAACAGATGCTGAAGCTTACCCCACATGGCTGGAAGATTAGCCCGTCGACCTCGTGGCTGACCTGTGATGTGAAGTTCCCATCCAGGAGCTGAAAAAGACAATGGGAGGTCATACAAGATGATTAGAAATATATGCAAGGTCAAACTGGCATTGGAGTGGAAACACATGTAATGACAACTATTATATCATGTCAAAGAGCAACGCTATGACACTCTAAAGCCAGGTTGAGTATCGACTATCAACATTCAATAAATCCATCCATCCACACGGTCTTAACCTAGATTGCTAGAGCATGGCTCAGACACCAGTGCTTATCATTTGACATGCCAGAGTAAAGACTAGAATAGCGCATGAGTCATTAGGCTCCTGATGACTGTAAAATAGTGGGTTTCATCTGCTTCATTGCCATTGTCACCCCAACAACAGCTGTTGCATGTTATCAGAGCTACAAAGAAGAGCTGGCTGTGGAAATTATTCAGTGGCAGAGGTACCATCATCCTGAGGCCTTTGTTTAGACGAGGATGAGACAAAGCACCAAACACTTGCCAGACTTAGTCAAGAGCTTAACTATCTTCTTTGATACCTGCAAAAAGTCTTCCATGCATCATTTATAAAAATGTCTGTACAAAACAGCACAGGGTCAGAGACATGGTTGCCTTGGTTATGTATTCAAAAGCATCAAAACCAAGGACATTTTCTACTAGAACTACTACAGAGGAGCTTATTTATTTATTATGGCCGTGTTATAAGTGCAAGCATTTACTGTGTTGTAAACACCCATACTACACTATTATATCACTGTAACTGAGTGCAAATCAAATCTTAAACTAATGTTTCACCTAATTCACACCCATCTATGAAAGATGCACAAGGCGGGAGCATGGAATAGTGGACAAAATCTTATCCATTATCCAACAACAAAATATTCTTTGGTTTAAGAGGCTAAACTCATCAACATTATATGTTGTCTATAGTATTGAATAGAGCCTAAACAATAAGGATCAAACATCTACAAAAATCTGAATCTGCCTTCAGGATACTGTATGAACTCAAAATGTAACAAAATATGTAGAATATTGTAGAAAATTGTCCAATTCTTGCGAATACTGGGGGAAAAATCTGCAATAGTTGGCAAAACAGTTAAAACTATACTGAAATATCGAGTGAAAATCCATTAAGCAATCCATTATCCTTATCAAGCATAATAATAATAATAATTCTCAGTGCTAAAGTCCATAAGCAATTTTAGTTGTTTTTAGAAAATAAGACTTTCTGTACTTCTCCGATCGACCTCATCTCTTTCAAGTGATAACTGATCTATGCTCTATGTCCGTGCAGACGGAAAATATAGGCAGGATATGGACATGGTCAATAAAGTACAATAAGACCTAATGCATTTGTGCACTAGAGGAAAGATCAGGTATCATACAGTAGCCTGCCCAACAAGACAGAACTCACGGAAAAAGCAACACAGATAGGCGTGACATAGCCAGAACAACAATATTCTCTTCACAGCACAATGAATCTCTTCTCATGGCTAGTGTGACAGAAACCATTTACATTCTAATCATCGGGGGGAATAAAACTGTCTCTCTCAAGCAAATCATCAAAGTGTGTCATTTCCCTCAGGTTCGGACATCCTACCCAGCGCCCACCCTTTGAAAACATGAGTGTTCAGTGTGATGTACAGTCAGAATGGAAGCCAGCAGAGAGAGATAAGGAGCCATCACACATTAACAGACACATTCACAGATACGTTCACAATGCAGGAGGAGATGATGGAAAACTCATCATTAGTGAGAACCAGCCCTGTGCTGCGCAGAGCTGTACAGAAACTAGAAAGGTGAACTCAGTGGAGCACATACTGCATATAATGTAATATCTCCACCAGGCTGGGGGGCCTAACCAAAATTAAAGATGCCGTGATTTCCCCCCCCCGCCCTAAAACATGATCATCAGATACTATGATTATACTAGGAGAAATATTAAGTGTACAGACAGTGATAAAATTATGTTTTTATGTATCAACCTGACAAGCAAAACATTGGACAATGATTTCTGGGTGTTTTTTTCCCTTCGTAAAATAGGCTCCTCCTACAAACTTTTTAGCCAACAATTATAGCTAATCTGTAAAGAATATAAAAACACTGATATGATACGATGTTTACCACATGACTCCAGAGATAATGTGTAGCAATTTGTGTGAATTCTTTGAAAATTACAAGCCACTCGTGCAAACTTTAGATGTCAGTCTTAGCCAATCAGAATAGAATATGAAAAATCTGACAGATCCGTCTTGATCAGCCAGACGGACAGACAGGGTGCTAAACAGTATCGGCCACGCCTTCGGCCTGGTGGTGACAATGCATTGCTCTGGTTACTTTGCAAGACTCTCTCTTTCCTTTTTGTAACACTTTGACACTGTTGGCATTGGGATATTTGATCAACTTTGTTTGAAAGTCTAGCATCCCAGCCACAGAGTTGCATTATTTTCAAAGCCGATTTATGTACATTGATTTACTGAGACAGGATGTTGTAGAGAGACAGGCAAAAGGGATGACATTCATCATGGGTCCTAGTCCGGGAAGTTAACAAATTGTCCGTACAGGCTTAACCATCAAGAGACCCAAAGCACTTCAACCCTAATCACCAACAGTGTATCAACTAACCCTGTTAAATACCTTCATGTACATCTATTATTCATAGGGTGGGCGATAGGGGATACCACATTTTCAATGCATGAATACATCTTAGCCATGCTAGGGAGATGGTGCGCAATGTATCCTATAGTTCTGGTCCAAAGCTCTAATGCCTTCATTAGAGCTGTTACTCTTCTCTTCCTGCGCTCGCATGGAATGCAGACCAGCCTCTCGTCTGTAGCGAAAATATAAAGAACATTTTTGCTACTCACCAATACAAAGGGCGGCTTGTGTTATTAGAAAGCCTACTTTCCTTAGTGGACGCACTCTGAGCGCCCATCACACGTATAAAATGTGTTTTTTTTTTTAACCAATAAAGGTTAAATAAAAAATGAAAATAAATATGACAAATTACCTAAATACTGTATACAAAGAAATTACTGACATCTTTTATAAAAAATAGTGGAAATAACAGATCTACAAGCTCTCACCGACGCATTGAGCATAATCTAAAATAATTGCAATTAGACAATTATGCAATAATTGTGACAGGCCTAAGCCTACAACTCACTCTAAATTCCCACCAGACAAGACAGACGACATGACAATACAGTTAAGTAAACAAATGTAAAACATGTAGCAAAGATGAAAACAGGCACATACCCCGTGATAAGCTGTGACCAGCTCTCACTTGACCATTTTGGACAGACCGACCAACCAGTGGCTCTCAAACATTATCGTTAGAAGATGGCATGGAACAATTTGTTTACTTGCTGCTCTGTCTCAGAAACCTGCCCATCAATGTCATCATTGGTACAGTAGGTGGTTTGGAAACTTAAAACTTTTTAAATGAATGCAAATATAATGGCATTATTTCTGTATGCTAACTTTACAGTATGAGAACGGCTGTAGTGTACCGGTAAATTAGCGTAGAATCCCTATTGATGATGTCATTAATGGTGGGCAGGTTTCTGAACTGTCCACAGTCCACCTCTGAGACACAGAGTGAGTAGGCAGAATTATGCGATCAAAATGAGCATTAGTGGTGATAAATTATTTGAAGATAAGGTTGAATACAGCATCTAAACTGTTTCTCAATTTGCTGGGGACCCCCTGGAACACCACAAGGACCCCTGGGTTTCCCCAGATCCCACTTTGAGAAAGAGATATAGCTGCAAGAGGGGAAAAAAAGGGGAAAAAAGAATATACTGACTATAGAGTGCTATGTCTACATACATTGCTCTCTAAATTGATAACATTGGATAGCATAGCAATCTGAAGTGAACATGGCAATGCACAGGAAGAGAGATCAAGGCACCGTAGTAGTAAGAATGATTTGGGTTCTTATAATACTGTGCCGTGATCTCTCTTCCTGTGCATTGCCATGTATGTTCAGATTGTTCACATCCTAAAATATTTTACTGTCACTTCATAAAGTTGCTCCACTCCATGCACTGTCATAAAGTACGGTAATAGTATGGCTCTGGGACCTTTTTTGAACAATGGAGTTGACTCGCAGATATTAGCTCTATTTGTTTTGGCAAGATGGACATGTAGGAGAAATGCATTTAACCTATGTTGACAAAAAATATTTTACTCTAGCCTTTATCCTTTAAAAAACATTCTATTTAATAGAAACATGGTTTTCTAATCTATGAATAGTGTACTGTGATGTATATCATCCAGCCATGTGTGTTAAAAATCCAATTGAAATGAGGTAGCCGAGTTAGTGATTTGTGAGGTTTTATATTCACATGGCCTAGCTCTAGGTCCAGATGCAAATACACGCACCCGTTCTATTTACACCATGTTACAGAACAAACAACTAAGTCAACTTTCATATCAAATATGGATAGGATTCAAAGCGTACTTATTCTAGAATAATAACATTCCATAGAGTAGCATCAAAGTGGCAACATTGGTGTTCTCTGGAATGATGAATGAGTCACATGCTGACACTAAAAAGAAATGCTGCCTTTATGTGGCCACAGCAAGTAGGCGGGAGATACCGTTTCAGTTCTCTCACCTAAGCAGGGCCAACCCACTGCTTTGGGTTGAAACAGTGAATCCTGGATAAAGAGCCAGCGGAAACGGAGGGCTTCAATGCACTACACATCATCCCCCGGGGAGGACATTCCCAAGAGTGCTACTGCAGAGGAAGGCCGTGACCCGCTTTCGTGGTAAACCTCTTTAGGACGGAAACACAAGGTCTGGCACTGTAGGCGTAGGGGAGGCAGGAGGGGGCAGGGGGTGAACAATACGGTCCCATTAAGAGATCAGGCTCTCATTCGAGACTTGGGGGCAGAGACAAGACAAGGGGGCAGAAAGACAAAACAAGGGGACGACTACCCGATGAACTGGGGAGGCGAACCAACCACTAACAGGGTGAGCAGCAGTGCCTCTCTCTCCCAGAGGGGAGAGTTAAGTGTCAAAGTGATGGAAGCCAGGCCATTTGCTTCTCCACTGTTTCTCGCAAGGGCTCATTTCACATAGTGACACAGTGATGAATCCTGTGGTAGCTGACTAACTTCAAAATGACAATCTCCCACCAAATCCGTCTTTCATGGGCTCAATGGTCAATGTTTCACCAGATGATCACATCTCAACCCCAGTTGTCAACCACCATGCAGCACCATCCACCATGCAGTCATTCGTTTTCCTTTCCTCAACTAAAATGGATCAGAAATACTAACAACTTGATTCATATCATATGAAATCAAAGGATAGAATAAAAGCCTGACACAAAAACACCTTGAGGCTTAATGTTAATAACAAAAACAACATCCACAGATGTGTGACACAGCCTGTGATTTATGAGATTCAATAACCTCCAACCCCTGTGCCATTAAGAGAGGGGGGGGAAACATAGCCATGTACAAACTCCATACCCAGACAACCTCTGGCTGGCCTTGTGACAATAAATGGCCACTTAAGAACAATCCTGACCCCCTTACAGCCCAGCTGATACAATTGAGGACTATTTTATGAGACCAGGTCACTTGATTCAATTATCACATTTCAAGTAAAACCTGGCCAAAATGCTGCCAGGATTGCAGCATTTAAAATACAAACAGGCAAAAAAAAAAAGACAATCCTATAACTTGAGCTTTAAAATCAGAAAAGGTAATAAAAGGATGCAGTTTCAGAGTTTGACCCCTAAGAGTGACCCCTTAGGAGTTATTTATCTTGATGTGGTATGCATTCAGCCTTCTTTTGATACTTTGAGACAGGACAACTACCCTTTGTATTATTTGTAAAAACTGGTTTGGAAACAATTGCAAAGTAAAGAATAATAATACCGTAATTTCCGGACTATAAGACGCTACTTTTTGCCCATGCTTTGAACCCTGCGGCCTATACGGTATAACGGTGCGGCTAATCTATGGATTTGTACAGCTAACGGCCACTAGGGGACCTTCTAAATCTATCTCTATGGCCACATGCGGTTTATAGTCCAGTGCGGCTTGTACAGTATATGTACACATTTGTTTTTTTCCCTAAATTTAGCTGGTGCGGCTTATATTCAGGCACGCTTTATAGTCCGGAAATTACGGTAATAATAATGCATTGCAAAATGAATCCAAAGCCTTTGGGGCGGACCTTCATATTGGGACGATGACTGTGTCGGTTTCCAAAGCAGCTGGCATAGGTTTGTTAGAGGCTGTTCTATCAACTACCTTGGATTCTGAAGACCCCAGACATATCAGGAGGCAGAGATCTCCCATCGCCTGACAACGCGAGACTAGCACTTGGCATGCACAATTGGAATCAGCAAGACTAGCTGACTGAGGATGTTGACATTCAATTGACAACGATTTGCAGGATATTTTGACAACTTATGGAGCAGTAATATAAAAAAAAATGTTTTACAAAAGTCGGCCTGATGGTGGCGCAATAACAGGCCAAAGCGAAAAGGGTGGGATATATTACTCAGCCTAGTAGGAACGTCTGAAAGATTTCACGTAAATTGCACGCTGCGTTCATGATTTGAGGCTTTTTGTTCAAAACGGGCCAATCCTGTAAACTTTGAAAGCCAATGTTAGCCAATCAGGATGGAATATGAAATATCGAACAGATCTGTGTTGAGCACATGACTATAGAGATTTTTGGACAAAATATGGAGGAGTAATATCAAAATAATTGTTTTACAAAAGTCGGCCTCCTGGTGGCGCTATAACATGCCGCTCTGGAAAATTTGGGGCAGAGGTTCATCGTAACGGTGCCGGAGATTAGCTAACAAGACGGACAGACACAATCACACACACCCCATGCCTTCAGCCTGGTGGAGACGATGACAAAAATAAGGGTTAAATGAAAACACAGAGGAGTTCCTCAGAAAATTGAGCAGCACAACCACAGAAGCCGTACTAGCCACCGACAAGTGCAAAGTGTCATAACCATGTCAGTGTGACAAAAAGAGAAGTCTTTGAGCATCCTTCACTATATGGACATGGTGCTGCTCCTGACCGAAAAGCCCTAAAGGGACTTGCTCCATCCTACATGTCCAGTTTAATAGAACCATAAATCCCTGCACGACCACTCCCAGGATGCCAGTCAGGTCAGTCTCAAAATAGAATAAGAAAACGGTTGGGGGCAGAGCATTCACACTGTCTCTGAAATGCTCTCCCTCCAGCTGTTGGATATGCCAACTCTTTGGACATTTTTAAATCTGGGCTAAAAACCAATCTTTTTTTCCCTTGCACTACGGCTCACCTTAGTTTTATTGAAGCCATTGTTGTTGTTATTATTTATTACCGCATGGCAATTGTTTGACCACGTACATTTTACTGTGTTTTAGTGTTTCTTGCTACTCTGTTTTGTTGTATACGTACTGTGAGTGCACAGAGACCCCTTGGGATGATGACCTGTGTGAAGTGGCGTTAACAAAACAAACATTGAACTAAAGACAAACATTAAACTGTTAAACTGTGTATAGGCCCTCTTGTTATATACAGTATAATGGACGTCATTTATCTTAGGTTTGATGTTCACCTAGTATCCTAGTTTCTTCAAGGCACAACATCACACACATGTGTCTGACGTGGAGGTTTGTTTCCCATGCTTTATGCGTTACTAATATGCATTGGGGCTCAATGTGCTCACACAGATTGTGTTGCGCGGCTCAATATTCCCCCATTATCACCAGTGTGGGCTCTGTCTGCACACCTAGGACTGAAACAATGCACCTGTCTATTCAAGAAGCTTTCTTATTTTCTTGCTGTGTGCTTCTCCATATGGGCCGGAAGAGTAGTGTTGGGGTGCTTAATCAGAAAGCATAGAGGAAAGATTGATATTCCGGTCACACCACAGGGCTGTTGCTGGAGGCTCCTTTCATGCCTAATGCAAACAGCCAACTGAAGCCAATACGCAGATTCCCATTACCGGTACAGTATATGCAAAGCTGACAACAGAGTGTGCAGACAGAACTGCTCAACTAGCAGCTTGGTCAGTCAGACAAGGTTAGAGTCAGTAACCTCTGTGAGGTGAAAACTGAAAATGTTAAAACCACAGCCTGCCTTAGATGTCTCTAAGACAACTTTCATCGGCTGACATTCATGGGATGACTTTGAAATAATATACCCAAAAGTCACAAAGAAACAATACTGTCAGCATTTCTGCTGTCCGTTTCGGACTACAAAAGCAAAGAAGAGTTGGGTGCTGCCACACAAACTGTTTGCACATAAAGCACTTAATGAGCCAAACAAACATTGGTAACTTCAGACCAATTCTTTCAAAATAATTTAATAAACAAAGGAGACATAGTTTGAATAATCGTGAAGTGAATTCGATGGGTTATTGCAGCGAACCACCAACCAGATGAGGTGTTGAAAAATTTAGCTCTGGCTCTCGAGGTTGAAAACAAAACTCAAGGTCCTCACTATCAAAAGATTGTTATGCTGCTCAGGTCTTGCTGTTGCATTGCCTGTTTGCAATCTGAAGTTTAAACTTTTACTTTACTTTTTCATCCGTGGCTGACATTGAAAATAAATATAATAAAACATATTTAATAAGAAATATGAAATTGTGTGATGACGTGCTGTACATGGTTAAATAAAAATAATACAACAAGCCCAAAATATTTACAGTTTCACACACACACACACACACACACACACACACACACACACACACACACACACACACACACACACACACACACACACACACACACACACACACACACACACACACACACAACACGCTAAGATGTTGTACTTGAAAGTTGACATTAGAATCCCTTGGTCAAATAACATCGGCGCGTGGCGTGATAAGAACTAGTGGGTTGTTGCTGGCTGCAATGCTACCCCATTGGCTGAGGTGTCAGCTGGAGGCAAAAAGTGTCTGGTTGCCTAGAGACGAGGCAGCCAATCAGGACGATAGCCTGTCACTACGGCAGTCAATGAGAAAGATACTACAGCAAGTGGGCGTGAAAGCCAAGCCGAGAGAAAATAGACCAGTTGTGCTTACACAGCAGCTGGTAAAAACATTACACACCACCTTTGAGCCTGAAAACAAGACAATATACTTACTACTATTAAGTACCTGGCATCTCTATATTTGGACTAAACCCAATATTCCAAAAATGTCCACAAAAAGCAGATGTACAAGCTCACAACAAAGCATGACATTGTGAGCTTGTAGATCAACTATTTGTTTAGTGAAGTATACCAAGTGCTTACTTTCGCTACAGATGCTTTTGCCTTTACTGTGCAGAACAGGTGATGTTTTTATGTCAACTTCTATTGGAATTCATGCATTGAGAAAAAAGAAAGAAAACAACAATCTCAGCAACAACTACAACCCCCCCCCCCCCCCCCCCCCCCAACAGCCAAGGGGTCTATAGATGTGCTCTTCAAAACCAGCTCTTATACAATAGGAAGCGTGTTTTCATTCTGAGAGTGGGTGGTAGCAATGGAGAGGATGCAAGGTGATGAGAAGCATCTGGTCCCCACCCCTGGAGAATGGGTGTGTAACCAAGACAAGTGGGATGCTCCGATGAAGCCTTTATGGCGGGGTATTTCAGAAACAAAGCAGGGCGTAACCATGGGCTGTGGGAAGTTAAATTGTTCCTCAAAAATCCCCTAATAACTCTGAACTAGAGAAGGTACCTAAAAAAAATGATATGCTACCAAATACTTCTCACTATCAAAATGTCAAGTAAAAATACCCCTGTGTGAACGGAGTGGTGCAACTCCGTGTGGGGCTCCCTGGGGGGTCCCCGGAACATCCAGATGCCCAGGAACGAGCCCAGGGGGCAGGGCCGGTTCTGGCAAGCCGCCCCGTGTACAAAACAGTCGAAAAATGACAAAGACACCGTATGGGGGTCCCTCTACTGTACTGTACTGTCATACAACCGAAATCACAAAATGACTGTTAAAAACTCAGCTTCCCATCATGCAGCTGTGCACAGTGTGAAGCTCAACAGCGCCACTTTGTCACCTGTTGCTAGACAACAGACATAGGGGCTGACATTGCTGCACCACTCAAAAAGAATATAAACAGCAGCGATGCAGAGTTCAAATCCTAAGCACGACTTTTGCTGCGTGTCACTACCCACTCTTTCCCCGTTTCCTGTGAAATTTATACCTTACAATCAATAAAGGCAGAAAAAAGCTATGGAAAAGAAATACATGATCCTCATCACCCACTACAGTACAGGGTAAAGTGCTAAGAAAGGCTGTTATTGGTTTTATGTCCAAGACAAATGAAAAAGAAAACCTGAATGCCTTTTCTTTTCAGCACGAAAAGAGAGAGAGAGAGAGAGAGAGAGAGAGAGAGAGAGAGAGAGAGAGAGAGAATATTTAGACATTTTACTTCACATCAAGCACAGTGGTCATTACATGCTTCAATATAAAACACCAAAGAATTGTAAACGAGGGTGTCTGCATCTAAATGTGCAATTACAGCTGAAGGGTGTTTGTGGACCTGTTTTGAAACTTAGAGATGCATATCAAAGCTCAATTAAACTGCATGAACCTTATTGCCATATTCTGTGCATGTCATAATACCGATAGGCAAACATTCAGCAAAAAGTGTCCATCTGTACATTCTACAAGCTCACAGAGTGATGTGTTGCAAATGCTTGTACATTTGTGTTTAAGTTTAGCCAATAAACCTAGATAGGAGCACTAGGTGCAGTGGTAAAGACCCTGCCCACCACCACGGAGGTTGTGGGTTCAAATCGTTCAGGGGAGGAAAGCCATGCGGGGAGGGTGATATTGGTCATATTAGATAGGTGCTGGGGCAGAACCTGTCGGCAGAGAGTGCAGTAGGATGTGCAGTAGGATGCCACAGCAGTGACAACACAGACATGTGTGTGGGGAGGAATTAATTGGCATAACAAAAAGAATGGCTACCAATATATATATATTTATATATATAAGAATACTAGATGAAAAGACAACTTGTTTCTTGCACTTCCATCACATGTTCTTTAGCTGCTGAAGGCCAGTGAGCTGTGAGGGTCAGTGAGCCAGTGAGCAGTCTGCAGACCTATATGGTGCTCGATGTGCGGCTAATGAGACATGCCGTTAGCCTGTCACTGAGAATCCCCTCTGACAGCAAATGTTTTGTACCGGCCCACACAGGGTAACTCCACCATCTCCATCAGAAATTACACATGGCTCCAGATAAGGCAAAAGTCGAAACAAGACAGGTGTGTGTGTGTGTGTGTGCGCGTGCGTTTCCCTTCAAAGGATACCAAATAATTAAAGATAGGAGTCCATATCAAATGTGACAACAGATAACACACATGACTTGAGATCATTTCTTTGTGAGGAGTCGGCAGCAGCGAGGTGGCTTCCTTGAGCGGGAGGTAAATGGCCTGGGGACTCCGATTCATAGCACACAGGAAAGGAAAATAAGAGCTCTGGTGCACATCAATAGCAAACACATGCTTCAGTGAACCTGAAGGCAATTTCACCTCAGAATTTCTAACTGCAGGACCTTCCAATTCTTGTGGCTTATTGCGTATTTAATATCTAAGCTAAGCCTTAATCTCAAACCCTCTGATTAAGTAACCAGTCTGCACTCCACAAGAAAAGACTTCACTCCCAGAATTATCTGAAGCCCATCAGTTGAAAACCCATGCATTAGAGCTATGCGACTCTCGACATGGTTTATGTTCTAGAATCTAGAAGGTTAGCTGGAACTAACTCAATTTAAGCCTAATTGCTTCTGCTGTTTGACGAATCGCTTTTGGATATTAAGCAAACACCTTTTTAGGCAAATAATTAGGGAAAGTTAGCGAAATTTTGTGGGAAAAACTTTCACTAGCTTTCTTCACAAAATGTGTTCATGAAAGGTGTCTATCACATTTTTAACAGCTGCTTGTAAAGCTGCTGGTTATACAATGCCCATGAAACTTACACAACCAGACCGACACCCTAGTAGTCATACTGACGAGTAGTACTGTAGTTCTGATTGGCTGCCTCGTCTCTACGCAACCAGATACCTTTAATGCCATCATCTACTCTAAATGGTCGCGCGAACCCCCCGCCTCAGAATTCTTTAGGCCAACTAATTTCAGCATGACAGTGCAGTGCAGCTAAACAGTGCGTAGATCTGCATGAGCGCACACCCGCTGATGTAATGGTTAACATTGAAGATGCACTAGGACAGGGCTACTCAACTTAAGATGGCTCAGGGGCCACTCAGCTAAATACCAAATGTCCAAGCGCCGCAAGCCCAAATAATGTTGGTCATATATTGGATTTTTTTAACACACTATAGTAGGCCTAATAGTAGTCTAAAAATTGAGTTAACACACAGAAAACGGCCTACATTTCCATCTAGGAAAGGCCAAACCTCATTGAACAAAATTATTTTGTCATGACATGTAATGATTAATAATGAAATGAAGTTACAAAAAGAGGCTTTTATTCACAAAATGTGATGAGAACATGAACAGATTACTGTTGCAAATAAAACAAATATTAGTAGACCAAGATGCCAATACTACTGAAAATATCACAGTCTCATGGACTGGTACAAATAATAACATGCTTATAAATTACAGTTTTGGAAACAAACTACTTTCCTACTTTTTTGGTTTCCAGTGACATTCAGTCACACTTTACCAATTACGTCTCACAAATTAAAACGAATAGCTTTATAAATCAGCTAAATCAGGTTTGATTTGGGCGACATCTGTTAAAGAGGAGGCAGGAGAGAGACAACATACATTGGGAACGGTAAACAGTAAACGCCACAACTATACATGGAGAGAGAGAGAGAGAGAGAGAGAGAGATGGGAAGGGAGAGAGCGAGAGAGGGAGGGGGGGAGAAAGAAGGAGAGAGAGGGAGGGATGGAGAGAGAGACAGGGGGAGAGATTTCTTACTTAATGTGACACTTGAGTCTTCACCACTCAGGAGGTCTAGCTCTTATAAGGGCTTCATGGAGGTTCTGCTGTGTGCAGACAGCCGCGCGCATGCATGGTGCTTGTCACTGAGAGCATTGCGTTGTTTTGACTTGATCATTCCCATTGTTCAGAAGGCACTTTCACACACATACCGGTAGTTTGATCTGAATCAAGCCAGGAGGATCTTTTTTGCACAAAGCAGAAAACATGCTGTTTTCTGTTCACGCCCGTTAACTTGTTTTGCATATGGCGGTGTTGTTTACCGAACGCGAGCCGATCTGTTCTGTTCAACACGTCGTGGATGCATGCTGCAGCTGTGCTTATGTGGACTTGTAAATCGACAACACGCCCACTTTTTGTCAGCAGGAAGAACAAACAGTTCAGTAGCGCATGATCGCATCGTGTGGTTAGAAATGCTAGAAAGGACTTTTCCACACTGAAAGCACAGTTTTACGGGGGGCAGTTTCGAATTGCAGCCGTCCGTAGGTGCCCTTTGAGAGTGGTTTTGAAGGGGTCAAGGGATTCGTATGTCTTAATGACTGTTGGTAGGAGGTTCCACATTTTGGTGGCATAGGAGCAAAAATAATTTAGTCCCTTGTTTGTGCCGAATCTGGGTTGTACATGGTTTGTTGCACTCCCTCTGGTGTTGTGTTGGTGTGGACTTCGTTAACATTAAGGAAGTATTTAGACAGGTACATGGGTATCTTGGTGCAGTATCGAATCTTGTGGACCAGAGCCATTGCAAGATGCTGTACTCTGTCGTCGACCCTAAGCCACTCCAGCCTGTCAATGTGGGCAGGGGTGAACCAGGGACCACCACCCTGACTAAGAATCAACCTGGGGACCACTTGTGTTGGGTGGGGGGGATATGGGCGTGGTGTGGGGGGAAAAGGCTGAAATATTGACTGTTAGGGGCTTCATTTAATTTGACATGAATTAAATCAAGCCCTTAACAGTCATTATTTAACTGACATTCTAATGGTCCGGAGCTCCAAAAAGATTGAGAACCACTGATCTATACCTTTCCCACGGTTGCCTTTCTCATAACCTTCCATAAACTCATACAACAGACACATGCGATTGCATAGTTATATGGGCACATTTCCTAATAATGGTGACTCAACCAGTCAATGCGTGGTAGGCCTGCACTTTACTTTGAAATTCTAATTCCCTTTTCTGTGGAAGTTATTGATATCAGACTTCCCATGCTGACAACATTGATGTGTCATCATACATCATCAGGTCATTTAGTGCACCAACTAGTGGTCGACAAATCTTCAATTTCCTACATTACTAAATGAATGGTCAGGGACAACATGCAATACCTTCAAGGACCAACAGTGGGCCACGGACCACCGGTTGAAAACCTCTGCTCTAATGCAATGTCATTAGAGCGAGCTATGGACCAGAGCTAGGTTTTCATTATTGTTGCAGCCCTTTGGGACATGATTTTTTTATATTGGACTATAATAAAACTTTACCTGACATACGGTATATTGCAATGTGCCAGTAAACGTAACGTCAGCAATTGGAGATTTAATTCATGTGTGAAAGTGGGAATTAACAGCCTCTTGAACTCCAATTAGGTCTGCTTAACCAGTCCTTGCAGCATGCAAGAAAAAACATAAAAGTAAATATCACAACACCACTGAATATCGCACGCGCACGCACACGCGCACACACACGCGCACACACACACACACGCACACGCACACGCACACGCACACGCACACGCACACGCACACGCACACGCACACGCACACGCACACGCACACGCACACGCACACACACACACACACACACACACACACACACACACACACACACACACACACACACAAATACAATATTTCACAAGATATGGCTCCTTGGTAAACTCATTTACCAAGCATCCATTTCAGACTACAAATCTACATCACTGGATGGGAGAACAGCATTGCCCTTTAGAAAACTATTTATGATCCGGAGCAAAGGATGAGGTTAGCCCTCCTTGCACCTAATCGACTATAGCCTTTTCTAGCACCAAATGAATATGTATAATAGGTTGGAGGAGTTGCTTTGGAAATTTGCATAAATTATCATCGCCGTACCTAGGGGGGAAAACTTGTGAAGGATTCATTTGACTTTTTCACCGCATTTGTCCATGGAAAGTCCTTGCATATTGATACAGAAATAAAGATTACAGTTTGATTCACAAAACAACAATGGCTGGAAATCCTTATTCTTAAAAAGCAACATGCAAAATAAGCTTTTTGATCCACCTAATGCTGGGAGATGAGAAAATTGGTCTCCGTTCCACCACATGCTGTACAGCGAACAGCACAAGCTTGGGAATCACACTAAAAGTACCCAAGCGTATATTATTCACAGCAGAGGTAAAACTGCAACTGGCTTCAAACAGACAATTTTGCCAGCGCTTACAAATACCTGAACTTCTCTCCAAAACACTAATCACTGATTAAAAAGAGAGTATGGTTTTCTCCACCTCAATCAAAATGACGCTGCCGAGGCATGCAACAAATGAATTAGGCATACTTCTGGAACATTGTTTGTTTCCCCCTTCAAATTAGACAATATTCAACGTCTTTGTGCAGCCGCTGGAGTGGGAATTTGAAGCTGTGCCCATTATCTACACACTCCAGCTCTGAATGAAAGCGCACATGTAGTTCAAGGGCTAATGAACAACATTGACAAAGCTTATCTGCTGCAAGACTGACCACACAATACAAGTCACAATAACAGCTGTAGATAAGCACACTTTAAAATCCTGAGATGTGAGAGTGTATAAATGTAACCAAATGGATCCATTTGGGGGTCTTTTATACCATACATTTTACACTCAGTTACATTTTAGGATGTACAGTCTACTGTAGCTAGCATAATGCCAAGAACCCAGCTTCATAGCCAGCAATGATATAGTACTACATCATCAAAAATGATGACATTTTAGGGAGATGGATTTCCTCTCTTTACCAGCGATATGATAGTATATAGCATACATAGAAGTGCAGTATAGCTCTTGCATGTGCATTGCGTACCTAATCATGCCGTGGGCATGTAGGGGGAAAAAAGTCTCCTTGAACTACTGAAATGCAGGAGTGCCAGATATTGTTATGCAACCAGTATTTTTTACTCAAGAATTATCTTCCGCACTGCATACATCTAGTCCGTCACACAGTACACTGGACAATTCCCCAAATATATAATCTCAATATACCAGTAAGAAGCCCAGAGGACGAGAAGCGACCTCGCCCCGGCAAACTGCTGGCGCTTTGGCATGGGGGGTCAGATCAACATGTAATGAATTCTGTACTGGCCATATATGGAGCGTGTCTTGAGTGTACAGGGTTTGATGAGGTCAGATCAACATAATGGAATGTCATAACAGGTCAGCTCCATATATGGAGATCCAAGGGTGGCAGCGGGGGAAGTGTCTTGAGTGTACAGGGTTTGATGAGGTCTGGCCATATATGGAGCGTGTCTTGGGAGTACAGGGTTTGATGAGGTCAGATCAACATAATGGAATGTCATAAATCCAAATTAAAAAAGAGGGAAGCCAGAGAAGAAGGTAGTCAGGACATGGACAGATGACAACAAGGAACAACTTGCAGCATGCCTGGACTGGACTGATTGGGACACGTTCAGAGATGGTTCATTAGATGAAATCACCACAGTTACAAACGATTATATTATTTTTTGTGTACAGCTGGTTGTTCCTACAAAGGAGATAAAAATCTATCCAAACAACAAATCATATGTGACAAAAGATATAAAAAATGTAATAAATGAAAGGAAAACAGCTTTCATAAACAAAGATTTTGGTGCACTTAAATTGGCAGATAAAAAGTTAAAAACGAAAATGAGGCAGGCAAAATTGGCACATAGACAGCGTCTGGAGGATGCATTTAATGCCAACGATCACAAAAAGGCATGGGAAACCTATTGTGACCGAAAATGAACTTGTCTTTTCCAATTACCTAAACACCTTTTTCGCCAGATTTGAATCATTGGACAATTCCTCAAAGTGCACTGAAATACTGAAGGCTGTAACACCTGCCCCCTCAGACAGAATTACCATCACTGAAGAGGATGTAAGGAAAGTGTTTCAGTGTACTAACACAAGGAAAGCTAATGGGCCAGATGAATGCAGTGCTTTTCTCCTCAAACACTTTGCATCTGAGCTGGCTCCAGTGTGGCAACCAATATTCCAAACCTCTGTAGACACACACACAATTCCCCTGTCTTGGAAAACCTCACACATAAAACCACTACCCAAAATCCAATGTCCAAAAGAACATAAGGATTACAGACCCATAGCTCTCACTTCAGTGATTATGAAATCACTTGAAAGAATACTGTTACAACATCTTGTCAGTATAACCAAAGACAAATTCGACCCCAGTCAGTTTGCCTACAAAAAGGGTTGCGGTACAGAGGATGCGGTTGTGACACTGGTCCACTTAATTACAAAACACCTAGATAAGTCAAATAAGAATCATGCGAGAGTGCTATTCTTAGACTTTTCTTCAGCTTTCAACACAATACAGTCTGATATACTAGTGTCAAAAATGGTACAGTTGGAACTGAATCCATACTTAATTCACTGGTATGCTTCTTTTCTTACTAACAGAGTACAGAGGGTGAAGGTGAACACAACCCTCTCATCAGCATTAACTACTAATGTTGGTGCTCCCCAGGGTTGTGTGAGCTTAGCTGTACTTTTCACCCTCTATACTGACAGGAATGCCTGTCTGAATGTCGCACTGACACACCAGACCAATACATTCTAAAATACTCAGATGATACAGTTTTGATTTCTCTCCTAGATAGTTCCAGTGATCCTGGACTGCACCAACACAGAGTAAATAAGGTGGTTGAATGGAGTGATAACAACGCTCTCATCATTAACACAAAAAAGACAGAAGAGATTGTTTTTGGTAAACCACCAGAGATCCCCCATTACTATTCATGGTGAACCGATCAACCAGGTATGTTCGTACAAATACCTAGGAGTAGTAATAGACCATCTTTTGTCATGGAAAGATCAGATTGATTCAGTGTGTAAGAAAACAAAGCAAAGAATCTACTTCCTTCGCCGTCTAAGATCCTTCAGTGCTAGTAGACGGATTCTTCTTTTGTTTTTCACTTCTGTTATTATGAGTGTTCTTCAGTACTGTAGTACCACCTGGTATGGATGTTTGTCTGCAGCCCTAAAGTCACAACTGCTGCAACAACTGAACATTTGTTCAAAGATTGTTGGACAACAACTTCAGAAACTTTATACATCCACATATGATAACAGCATCCTAAGGTTAGCAAGGAATATCACCTCTAATACTAAGCATGTGTTGTATGGAGAATATAGGTTGCTACCTTCAGGAAGGAGATATGGTGTACCAGCATACAATAAGGTCAGACTAAAGAGGTCCTTTGTCTACCAGTCGACCTTGAGGCTTAATCAGGAGATGTAGTAGCCACAGGATAATCTAAGCGGTGGATATTGCTCATGTCTCCATGTATGTAAATTGTCTTGTTATTTGTGTTTTGTATATGTGTTTCTGCATACTTGGCTGCTGTGTCGCAAGACAAATTTCAGTGTGAACTGACAATAAAGTACTATATCATATCATATCATATATCATAACAGGTCAGCTCCATATATGGAGATCCAAGGGTGGCAGCGGGGGAAGTGTCTTGAGTGTACAGGGTTTGATGAGGTTCCAGATAGGGCCGGGCCTTAATTTTCGGGGCTGTTGAGAAGTCTAGTTTTCACCGGCTGCCAGGCGCGGCGGCGGCACCAATAACTTTGGGGCGGGCCCGTTTAGAGTTTGAATGGACAGGTATCAGCCAACAGGCCAGTTTAGAGTTTGAATGGACCGGTATCAGTCAACAGGCCCGTTTAGAGTTTGAATGGACAGGTATCAGTCAACAGGCCCGTTTAGAGTTTGAATGGACAGGTATCAGTCAACAGGCCCGTTTAGAGTTTGAATGGACAGGTATCAGTCAACAGGCCCGTTTAGAGTTTGAATGGACAGGTATCAGTCAACAGGCCCGTTTAGAGTTTGAATGGACCGGTATCAGTCAAAAGGGAGACATCGAAGAGGACGCATGGTGTGTGTTGTAAAAGAGGCTACAAAAGGTAATTTTGCCAGTAGATAAGATTTTGAAAGACAAAAGAATAATGGTCCCCCCTTTGGGCCCGTTTGAATGTGCCATGCATGCTCAAGTGGCAGAGACACTAAACAGCAGCCTAGCAACAGACAAAAGCCATCACACAACTCCTGCGGCTCCTTCAAATATCATTTAAAGGAATGTCTGGCCAATAAGCAATGCCACAGAGTGGAGAGTTCTGCTGCTATGAATTAATGAAGTAGATTCCAGTTCCGTCCTTTTCAAGTCCCCTACAACAGAGATATGGCTGTATGCGAAGCAGATGGCCACGGCATGGAACAATGAGGCAGTGAGGATCCAGTCAAAGTTCCAATGACTTCATTTCTAGAATTTCTTCATCAACAACCCCCCAAAACGGACAACGGGGGATTTTTCCTAAAGGCCTTCAGAAGTGAAGACAGTACAGGGTTTTGAGCCGAACTAACCCAGACACTCACACTCTGCAACCCAGACGCTCATTCTCTGCAGTTCACGCAGCACCAAAAACAAGACCACAAAGATAGCAGTGATGGGGGCTGGTTGAAGAAAGATGTAATGACGGCTCCATAACTGCCGGCCCCTCTGCACACTTTGATTGTCTGTGAATGTAAAGAGCCAAAATTTCCCACTGAGCAAAAGATGGCTTTAATTGTGCGCTGCCCCTCAGCAGACCCCTCGTTAGGGCAGAAGTGCAGGTCTTGGTGGGAGGCTGTGCAGCTTCTCACAGCAAAAAGACACAAGACTCTTGTACTGTGCCTTGGGAACTGAACATAATTAACCAGAAAATATCCAGAGAATATGTGGAAGTCTGGGCCCTCCAGAAGGAGTTAAACCCTAAAGAGTGTGTCATATACATATACACACACACACACACACACACAGACACACACACACACTTATGTATGGTATTTAAAGAAATACTTTCTATGGAAAAAATGCATCAAAATGCTTTTCCGGGCCCGTGGTCGTCATGAAAGGGGATGGGACTGCGACGCTCTATACCTCAGCTGACATCGTCATCTCATGCATAGGACGATGATCGCCGCTTATGACCCTAATTAATGTAGCCCTTCACTACAAGTGACAACATTCCTCCCTCCGATATAATGTGTTCAATAATGGCTTTTTGCCTTTATCGCAGTAAGTGGAGACAGACAGGAAATATGACTTTCTTTGTTTTTGTTGTCCTTTAAAAAGGCCTTATTTTCACATAAATTAATTTAATACCTTTTTAATACTTTACGACTTCACAGTGTAAAAATGTACCTTGCGTGCTGCGTGAATGTCAAAGAAGGGCTTGGCTCGGACACTGAAGGGCTCCTTCGTTTTGTCGATTTGGCCCGTTTTCATCTTCTCCATTCTGGGAGAAATGATCTCCTTCTCAATGCATAACAGGCGGATGTTGAAGTCACATTGGCCAACCGGCTGTCCCTGGAAAAAAACAAAAAAACAACAAGCTAATCATTAATGAATCTATGAAATATTATTACCAATATAAAAAGCTATATAGTTTATTTTCATAATAAAGTTCAAGGTTTTACTATCCCAATACTGATAGTGCATGAAAGATTAGTTTGTGGTTTTCAGTAATTTATTTCTCCAAGGTCATCAAACTGCAAACTAACACTAATCTCTTTTGGAAATGTCTTGTACGTCAATGAAAATGAAACCTAAAAGAAAGTGCCAGTCCACTGCCATGGTAACAGTGTTATGGTCTGAATAATCATGAGCTGGAGGAGAAGCATCCTCGCGGGACTGAGAAGACTGATCGTATAGTTGCTACAATATTGACACCAAACCTAGTGTGCACGGTGCAATCAGCACTTTGATGTCGCTATGACAACAGGACTCTATGCCTTTGCCTGTTGCCACATACAGTAACTGTGAATAGAAGAGCACCAACTGTCCAACCAATCAGCAATCGGCTGTCCGGAGCCGTCACAGCCTCCACCAAACGGGTCGGGCCACCAAGGCCAAGCCAAGGTTCCACCAAGCCCATCTGTCTGACCACAGAGTATAGGGGAAGTAAAGGGCAATGAAAGCTGACGCTCTCGCCTGTGGATTCTCATTAATTTGGCTGGTTGAGAAGAGCTAAATTAAAAGATTATGTCTGTCTGCCGGCACTGCTTTCAAGTGTAAACTGGAGGAGAGGAGCTGGGTGGAATTCGCTTTGGCGATAACTGAGTTGTACAATGTGCAGGCCATTTCCGGTTTCAAAATGGGAGTCTGTTCAGCTTATGTTTAGTATAGATCGTCTTAGTAGACACAGATCTAAAATGACAGGAGAGCTTCGTAGATTGTAGTGTTTGCATTGCAACACAAAAAATAGCCGAGAGCTCTTCATGGAAGATGATGAAACTATTTTCCATGTGAATTCAGTTTTTTTTTTTTTTTTTATATATATATTTTTTATCCCACGATTTTGTAACCCATTTTTCACCCCTGTGTCAATCATCTAATGTGATCCTGGGCTCTACACACCCTCCACCAACCTAGTCCCCATATATGGGGGACAAGGGGAGAACAACAGACTTGAACTCATGCCTGAGTGTCCAAGTTGCTCCTTTACACCTGACAGGGGGGAGTTTCCCTGGTTGGACGTAGCGCGTGGAAGGAACACGTTATCCCAACCAGTTCCTTTCCCCTCCATCAAGCGCCGCGGCTGGCCAGGGGTAGGCAGTTTAGTGACCAGGATTACTGCATGTTTTTTGTGAGGGTACCTACCCTAGGGGACACGGGGAGAACATGCAAACTCCACACAGAAATTTAGTTTCTGAAATGGCAGTTATATACACGTTATTCCAGGGAAAACCAGTAATGACAACATTGAAGTATGCAAGTTAAATTTATTACTGCATGCTGGATTTAACCCTTTCCACTTGATGAAGTTCACTTAAAGCACAAAGTCTCTCAATCATGAGCAGTGTTGGGCACTAACGAGTTACTAGTTACATATTACTGTAATAGTATTACTTCTAACAAGTAGTATAACGAATTACTCTGCAGAAATAGTAATATAATAAGTTTAATAACTATTTACACCGTCAAAAAACACTTCGTTACTCATGTTTTTGTTCATTCGTTCAGTTATGCACTCATAGTAGATGGTTGTTGCATGGCATGCAAAAATAGAACAGATCTACAAGCTAATAAGCTATCAACGGGTAAAAACAGATGCGTTGTAGCTTGTAGATCTGTTTTTGTTAGTCTGCACAGCCTGCGCACAGTTATGACGTAGCGTATGCGTCTATGCGACCGTCAGTCACACTCACTTCACTTCCAAAAAACAACAGAGACAGACAGACATGACAGAGAAATGTATGTGTATTATTTTGCATTCTTGTCTGTCAAAGATGCCAAGTATATTGATGTCCGTTGTAAACTTTGCGTGTGCAAAAAAAACACTGTCTAAACGTGTTGAATCATCTGTTTATAGACTCACGAGAAACACAGAGCACCCCCAGTCTTTTGCGGGTGGAAGGTGCCCGGTTGAAAAGTAATATGTAACTATATTACAGTTGGAGGAGACGTAAAACCTTTTCTGCAAAAGGTAAAAGATCTGCTTGTGCATGAAGTGAAATTGCGTATCTGCGTAACCATCTATAGGGACAGCAGGGAGCCAATGCGGAGGTGAAATAGACGTGGGGGGAGGTAGTGAGTGAGTGCGTCCTTGTCTTCAGGAATAACCAGAAGTGCTGCACAATGGCAAAAGGGATATAATGATGTCAGGAGACAGACAGGGAAAATACAAGTTCCCTGCTGCTCACCTAATGTGTATTTGGGAATGCTGTTCAGAATCAAGCCTTCTTGTGCCGTGTAATGTGCCCTAATTTATGTCCAAGAGACATCTGTGATATCTTGAACTTAATAATCACATGCTCATTCTCTTCATTTAAACCACTTGTCAAAGCATGGAGTGGAACAGCTGTACAGCTCTGCCTCCTGCATGGCAATGCATAGCAGTCCAAGAGACATCCATGACGGATGGCGATGTCAAGGGCTGTTCACACCACTAATGATACCTGATGATTAATATCATCATCATACTATAATTAACCAAAATTGTCTGAATGTGTGTCTGAGTGTCACTGTCGTAGCTCCTCACTGCCTGCACCAATCACTCCCACTTTTCACACAGGCATTGACCATAATAATATGGGGGGCGTAACGAAGCACTTTTTTCGATTTTACAAATTATTGATTAATAATTAATGTATTAGTGCATTACAATTACCCATCCACTTACATGGGAAAATACGAAAACTCACATCAAGTATTTTTCTCTCAGAAACAGTCGGAGCTACAGTCACAACACGGGGAAGTTCATAATAATAATTAAAATTAATGTAATAAATAATTACATCAGTCGCCCTCATGGTGGCGCTATAACAACCCACTTTACATTTCGCCATATAACTCTTGAACCGTAGGTTGTACAATCAAAATGTCACTTTCCTTGGATTCCTTGGGTCATCATGACTCATCTCCCCAACACCCATTTGCGTCAGGATAGATTTTCCGCCATTTAGAATTTTCTTCAAAACACACTTTTTGCACTTCCACCTACAGCTTTTGTGCAAATCTCACAAATCGCTACACATGATCTCTGGACCTATCCGATGAAAACGCCACAGCCAGAATTTTCAGTCCGTATCGTTCAGCTGTAATCGGCGTCCAAAGGGGCCTATTTTACAAAAAATCAAATCCACCCCAAATTTCATTCACATGTTGTGGGTGGTTTAATCAACGGCGAGCCCAAAGCAATTACATGTTCAGCCATAGGCGGCACCGCAAATGCGGAAATTTCAAACGTTTGTTGCAAAAACATGCTTTTGGGGACATAAAGTGTGCGCTCCGGCGAAAACAGCTAATCTACAAGATCACAACATCACAGCTTGCAAAAGCCATGAGTTTGCTCAAGCCAGAGCTCAGAATTGTGCACATTTCGGATGCAAATGCGCACAATCTGTGCGACTCACAAAATACATTTGGGAGTACCTGTGCGACTGTCCATAGTTTGGGGTCAAACTGGGGAGCCTTCATACTTTTCAAATGGGGGTCTGTGGGCTAATAAGTGTAAATGTTGCGGTCCCTACCATGAACATATTTCCCTACCATGCATTTGTACGAATACTTTCATGTTATAGTGCTGTTTTATTCATTAAAAAAACACACAAATAAATTATACAAGTTAAAATGAACGGCAATTCAAGATATTTGACTCTCCTCCACCTCTTATTCTTAGAATCCATATTCTATTCCCTCTGTGATGTTCTGTTGTATTGTAGTGAGATGAGTGACACCCTGTCAATTCAGATCTATTTGATTGCGAGCACAGTGTACACCAGCTAGTTATATATAGTCTGGTTCAAATCTTACTATGTGCTCTTTAAATAAGACTGTAAACTTTAGACAAAGTTAAAGCTCAATCCCTTTCATATTTTTCACACTGCCCGCTAAAATAGCAATGCACAAACAATTTGCCTAGCCACACCTCATTTTAAGACCAACAAGCCCATGGCCGCACAGATGGGTGCAAGTGCATTTGCCTGTAAAGAATACCACTGTTTGGGTTGTAAACGGACAATTACAGTTGTGCTGCGCTAGGGCCCTGTGCCAAAGAAAACTGCTCAAATTCACTGCATAATCTGCAGGTTTTTTTTCCCCTGACTGTTATATTATATATATCTGATTCAGTAGTTCAATATATGGATGACAGTGACATGATGTAACTCCAAGGCATTTGAATTGTGCTCTGCCACTGATTTAGGTAAAGGCCACATATTTTCTCCAGAGAGTTCTATGGAAGTAAAGGGCACCAGAGGAGAGTAAAATGGTCTATTTAAGTGGAGGAGGTTCTGGGCAGCCAGTTTGTGGGTTAGTTGCTGCAACATTTCTGTTCATTTCATCTTGTGTGAGACAGCTCAGCTCTATATATAGCTGTATACTCCATTGTACATTTGTAGCTAATCTGTCAATGTGCAGAAAATATTTGTTTAGATTATAGTAGGCAATTAAAATGGCATAAAAGGCCACATTTGAGGATAAAAGGATTAACACAAGATCAAAAAACAAAACAAAACATTTGAACAATCTAATTCAATCTAACAATAAAATGATTGTGATTATGAAATAATGATCCCTTTGTGCCGGAAAATTGCTAATGTTATTTATTTTAATCAACAGTGCCAACCCCTACCGTTAGTCCAGGGATAGAGTAGTACAGTGTAAGTAGACAATCATGTGTCTCCAAAATAACAATAACTATGATTAATTATAACTATAAATATATAATTTCCAACCATCAGCGTTTGGATCCCTTTCAGAGTGATGTTAAGAGAATGAGAACATCTAAATTCAACAGAACAACATCAGGAATGTAAATTGATAGGGAAATAGCCCAGTCCCCCCTCCCCTCTCTCTGTCGCGATTGAATGGACTGGACTTGCTGCCTGTTGAAAAGCCAATGAGTAGGCTACTGTTTATTTTTGCGGGGCGGGCGGGTCATTGATTAATATATATTGTTTTGCGGGGTGGGTTGGCTCCCATAGCTCCCATAGCCGGCCTGCGCATCACTACCCTGCGCAGTTTTGCACATTCATGGCTCTGACTGAAGCCATGACACAAATAATCAGTGTCGGCTCGAAGAAATTGCACATCTAAAACTGTTACTTTTCAGAAAACATTTTCAAAAACATGCTGTGAGCTTGTAGAACTGCCATTGTTGCTGCTTTTGCGCAATACTGTCATACAATGAAGTCTAAAAAAGGCCTTAATTTAAAAAAAGAAATACGGAGATACAAGGTGTCTTGCCCAACATTCATTTTCAGTGAATGTGCAGTGACTGTTCCTAGAACAACTGTTATCATGTCCCACACAATCTGCACCATCTGTCATCAGTGTCATCAGGACTGAACAAAATGTAAGTGTGAGTGATTGACAGCATGTACAGTCCATGCCTGTTCAGTAGGGAATGCACATGTACCGTAATCATGGGTGCTACACTCACTCTGGTAAATCTGCCTTTATGATGTGAAGGTGAATTTTATGAATCCCCATGGACACATTTTGAATCTGTTGAAGAAGCCAACTTGTTTGCAGAAAGCAATAAGCATCCGATCTGTCAAGCTACAATTCTGTGAATTATAGAACAGCTCTTAAGGGAACACCTTACAGTAGAATAAAAAAAGTGTGTCTATATATATACGCATGCATGAAATGTTAAAATAGAGGGAAGCTGTGGGAACAGAAATGAAGCCTTCTTTATGAGAGAAGACAAAAAGTCGTAAAAAAAGAGACCCAAACTAGAAAAAGTGCCCTTCCGGGCACAGGTCTCCACCAGGTTATCCACAGATCCGTGCAGTTAGAGGTAAAAACACTTTTCGGCCAGTTATAGCGCCACCTTGAGGCTGAGTTGAAATTGTTCATGTGGCATTTCGTCCTCGGCCTAGTGGGAATGTGGGTGCACAATTTCACGGAAATCACGCGATGTGTTCATGATTTGCAGCATTTTGTTTGAAACTGAGCACTCCTGTGAACTTTGGAAGCCAATCTTAACCAATCAGGATGGAGTCTGATAAATCTGAAAGACCCGTTTCGTTGAATGGCTCTAGAGAGACTGTGTACCAATTTGCGTGATGTTTGGACAAAATCTGTAGGTGTACTGTGCAAAAACTTGTTTTGCACAAAGCGGCCTCCTGGTGGCGCTATAACAGGCCGTTCTGGAAAGTTTGGGGCAGAGGTTCATGGTTGGCATCCAGGGAGTGTGTGTGCAAAATTTGGCATTGACCGGGTTAACGGTGGCCGAGATTAGCTGGTCACGGACACACGGACGGACGGACGGACGGACGGACACACAAACGGACGGACGGAGTGCAAAACATACTCTCCCCACATGCCTTCGGCCTGGTGGAGACAAAAAAGATGGATCTTGTTTGAAAGCTTTCTCTGAGCTAATTTGAAATCAAAGACATATAGGCAGTGCAGAAGGACCAGTGAGAAGCAGCATTGTGCGCAAGCTCCCATCTGGGTTGTTTAATGCTAGGGACAAGAAAAATGTGTGCATTATTTATTGATTATTTTTTTAACGTTTTTAAGAAGTTTTCAAATATTTCAAAAATAGCAGATCGACAAGCTCAACGCATCATGGGAAACCCCATAAAAGACCCATGGGGAGCCAGTTACAAACATTCACACAGAACAGTCTTGGGTGTATGACTGTAGGGCATTGATTCACGTTTTCACAAAATAATTATGCAGGAGTGTCCGTGACAGAGATAACATAACAATTCTTACAGCTAGCGGAATTCCCCTTTTAAGGAGAATGTATGCAATGTATGAATGTGGGTGTGGGCTGTGGGGTGGGTCGTAGCTGAGTGGGTAGACAGGCCATCTAGGAATCCAAAGGTCACTGGTTCACTGTCGGTTGGGTCCACCCAGTCTATGTATTGTATGTCCATGAGAAAAGCACTTAACCCTTAACTTCATGTGCTGCTGTATTAATGTCAGCCACTGCTCCTAATAGTTAGGATGAGTTAAATGCAGAGGATAAATCCATGTATACTATCTGCAAATGCACATGTAACGTAGCAAACCCCAATAACAACCAAAGGGGAAGTATTATATATTGCTACAATGCAAGAAAACATTAAATAAACTCTACCAACATTTTGTCATGACAAGTCTTCATCAGGGAATAGATCCATTATGACCTTTTTGAAAATCGAAGTCACCCCCTCTTCTAGGAAAACCACTTTCTCTATGCCCAATTGCCCATGTAACTCAATAAAGTGTGCTGAAACAGTAAGTGCTTTTCTTTTCCATCTTATGGAGCTGAGAAGTTCTGCTTTAGTACCTTAAGGAGACATTTAGTTTTGCCCACATAGTACTTGCCACATGGACACGAGATAATGTAAATAACACATTTTATGGTGCAAGAAATAGGCAGCCGTTTCAAATTGGTACATTAATTAAAAGGACCAAATTAGTCATTCCCTGCGTGTGTGTGTGTGTGTGTGTGTGTGTGTGTGTGCATGCGTGCGTGCGTGTAGTATATAGCAACATCATATTTTTAATCATTTAGGCACACCGGAAATACTTGGTCATGAATAAAAGGAACTTCTTTATTGCTTTCCTGAGCACACTTGAAGAGGTCAGTTCTAGATTTCTCATTTATTCTCTCAACAGCTAGTTCTTTGCAGACACATATTTAAAATGTCTCTCATTAGTAGTAATTACATACATATTGTTAGTAAAAATATATCCGGGTCAACACTGGCTGTTGGTCAGACTACTTTTAGGGGATGATTATGACAACAGTGGGTTCAGTCAGTGAGTCAGTTTACAATATAAATCTGCGGATGATCCAGGCGTCAGATTCTGTCAATCAATCAAAGTTCTGTCAATTTTACGTATGTGTTAAGAAGTTGAATTAATAAATCAAAAAAGACTGTTACAGCCAAGTCAGGCAGATTATATCATACCTCTTATAGACTATAATAGGGAGAAAAGGTATTTCGTTTTAGTTTTTAGTTTTAACTCAAAGGAATTATCCTACACTGCACAGTTTTTTTTTTGCTCGCAGTAAAGTGGACCATTGTCACTATTTCTTAGAAAGTGGTCATTGGAAGGATTGCCCTGTGCTGCAGAGTAAGATAAAGATAAATAAAACAAGGTCTATCTCCACTAGCTCAGTAGTGTGTGCCCCGCCTGGCCTGGGCCCCACAGTTGATGCCATTGAGGTGATTCTTATAGAACTGTAAGGCCTCTGCAGGAGCAGCAGGCTGCAAGGTGCCTGATAAACCCATTCATTGCCAATGGTTTCATTTCATTAACCACATGAGCCAGCCAACAATGTATGATATAAAAGTAGGGGTGTAACGATATGCGGTACGATATGCATCACGTTAAATGGTTGACGATACTATACATGGACGATATTGGTTCATTATGGCGATACGATTCAATGATTTGAAATCGATACAGTAACTATTTAGCAAATACATTAAATATGTTTTTAAGGGAATGATTTATTAGTATGGATATAAATAAGTCAACAGTGATGGCAAATAAATGTGGATGTGCCGATGAGACATTTTGGCTGAAATCGATATAAAATATAATGAATTGCTGTTATGGTCGAAAACCGATATTAGCAATGTCGATATTATCTCATTCTGTATTGAAAAATTATAATAATTCTGTCCATTCTGAAAAATACATGTAACAGGGTGTCTGCACTGCAGGCTTAGGCAAGTCAGATTTAACACCTATATATATATTTAATACCTATATATTTAATATTGTGAGCTTGTAGATCTGTTCAAACTATTACTTTAGGCTTGTTTATCTGCAAAGACAGACCGATGAATTAATCGGTCTGATTGATTAATCGAACCGATGCGGATTCATCTACTAGAATAAACTAAACTAAACTAGAATAGAATGGGCCGATACAGATGTGTTTGCAGATTAATCTCCCATCATCGTACCGTATGGTACCGTACAGTACGGTACAGTACAGTATGGTGCAGTATAGTACAGTACACAACTGGCCACCTGGATGGCATGGCGCTAGAGCGAGACCACCCGAAGGCCGGTCGAGTTCTACTTCATGGAATTGGAAGTAGTTATGGTATATAAGTGATGTAGGCCACCCTAAATAACAGTGGATTGTGCCTACCTGCATTTTTAATTCATCATTTTAATGCCAATAGAAAAATCTGTGATATACACAATATATCTGATTTTAACGGGGCAATCATATAGTATTAGACACCCAGTCCTGATGGTGGCGGTAACTTCACCATTATGGCGATTTTGAGCGAATTGACCGAATCTGGTGTCGTCGTTTCCGGTTAAACAGGTATCAACATCCGCTATCTTTCTGCAATGTGTTACACACCGATACACTTTGGAGACAGTAGACACATCTATTAGTAAATGTTTTGGTGTTAGCAGTGAAAACAAACTGAGGTGTCTGAACTGCTGTCATCGCTGTGACGATGTGACGATGTGTCTATGGAAACCCAGAGTGTACGTTTGCAGAACAAACAAACTTTAGACGCCACCTCGCTCAACTTCTCAGGTGGAGGGGAATAAAGAGCATGTAAGGTGTGACAAAGCAGCCCACGTTCTGTGCCTCAGCAGACAGGGCAGGAGATGTCAAGAGGCAATTTACTCCCACCCACCACCTCTGCAGTGGGTGTAAAGAGCTCTTATATACTCATCTCATCCTCTGCTCGCTTTGTTTAATGTCACGTCTAATGAAATATCAAAGAAAGATAACAAGGTCAAGGAAAAGATGTTGATCTCAGGTTCTGAACTCAAAATTGACACATTTCATCTCATTATAATGGCTTTCAATATTATAATACGTCTTGTGATGGTATATGAATAGTTGTGGGAACATCACGACAGCTTGTCAATTCCTCCACAGTGGGAGAGCTGACATTGACATGTACTCAGAGCTGACACGAAACAGCATTGCTGCAGGAAGACAAAAATCCTCGTCTAATTCCACAGCCAACCACTGAAATAGAACAACCCACCTCCAAGTCTTCAGGGTTGACAGTCCAGGTCAACCAATTTCATGTTTCAAGAGGCACACGCTGTGCTGCAAGAGCACCCCGCAATGCATGTCTTGAGAATTAATTGAGCCTTTTTTTTCAATCTACAAGCTGCACTTTGACATAACCTCTTCCAATGTTCAGCAAAAAGCAAGTGAAAAGCCTTGTTCTCCTAATCTGGACGAAGCTATCATGCACACGAAGCCATCCTGGCCTGAGAGAGGACACAATCCCTGCCGCCACACTCCACTCGCATCGCTAACTCGGGTGTCTGCTGGCCTGTCTGACTTCCCAAACAAGTTTATGTGTTTAGTGGTGGCCTGGTGGGTGGTGTGTTCCCCCTCCTGCTGGGTTTCCATCCTGGGGTGGCGCCTACTCCGTGCCGAGGCGAGGAGCAGGGCACGGACCACATAATGGAGAAGGCCAATAATGGCCACTCTGGGATCAATACAACACAGCTTTATTGATGGCGTTGAGGGGTGCCCCCATGGAGACTCTAACCTCTGCTCTGCCTCACAAAGACGTTCCCCTTCGCCACTAGGGCATTGATTGAGCCACTTGCTCGTGTGATCGATCCTCTGATCAATGGAGGGGAGGTTACAGACAAAGATAGCGTCGCTTTTCAGGCAGAAACCTTCTATGTGCATATTCCATTCATTTTATGTTTTTTTAATTATGCCCTTTGTTGCCGTGTAATGAGACAGATGCCGTGTCACAAAATAGCTGCAAGCTCAGGAACAGCTGTTTTTAGTTTGTAGATCAGTTCTTTTTTGAAAAAAGAATAGCGACCTGCCAGGTTCCCACCTATTTGGGGTTAAGACACTCTGTAGGTTTGATAAACATTTACCAAATGAAAATTATTAAGAAGAGCTTGAGACAAAATAATTCCAATGACTGAAATGTAACAGTTTTGGACATACAGGGTTTCCACTTGACAGCCCCCCCCCCCCCCCCCCCCACACACACACACACACACACTTTATTTTTTTCATCTGTGCAGGCTCATTCATCTTTGGACCGACCTGCCGTTATATATAGCATTTAGATAAGCTTAGCCATTACCAGCCAGTGGATTGTTGTCCTCGGGCAAAAGAAATCACATAAGGGTGAAAAATGAATGTGACAACACATCACATGCATAATTAAGCCTGCACATTTTATACAGTTGCTCTGTGGCAATTATGGCTGTCACAACTAATGAGCCGAAAACAGTGAGGCATCGTTGTTTTAGGCTGCAGTGACACCAATGAGCGTCACCGCTTTTGACAATGTCAGAAGCTCCAACATCCATTACAATCCTACTCTAGCAAATTAACGATGAACTAAACAGAAATACTTTTAAGTGGTAAGAGTTAACTTAAAAGTTGAATGTGGGGACTAAATATTGAGTGTAATAGACAGGTTCAGCAAGCGGCTGTGTGCTTTGTCTGGCTAAGTCATGGTTTACTGATCGCTTCATTGTGAAAAACAATGAGGCATTTTTGTTTTCGGCTGCAGTGACAAGTGTGACACCAATGATTGCAAATGAAGGATGAACAAAACAAAAACTAAATACAGACAGATATAATAAATCATATTTAAGTGGTGAAGGTTACCTCCAAAGTTTATCAACACATATTGAGTGAGTTTGAGTATAATAGACACCGGCTCAGTGGCTTTGTGGTTAAGAGTGTGCGGCGTGCGCCCTGAGAGACTGGGAAGTCGGGGCTCTGGAAAAAAAGTTGCACCCTCACTCAACATCTAGGCCAGCACAGCACTGACACCTCTGCTAACAGGTAGGAGTCTGGACAGATTAGCCTGCTCTTGTCCTCAAGGACGCACGCACGTGTGTGTGTGTGTGTGTGTGTGAGCGTGCGTGTCAAAATCAATAAAAGCCAATGCACCACACAAGACGCCTTGCTCTGATTAACTCCACTACTGACTGCAGACATTCTAACTGCATTTGAAAGAATTTGACACGCCTCTCATTTCCTCTCAGCTGAACCCCAGGCAGAAGCGACTGCTAATGAGGCTTGGACAGTGCTACGACCTGCAAAAGTGAGGAGTCGGGACTCGAGGAGTGACAGGTGAACAGACAAGGGCTACTCACGTTGAATTTTATGATGTCATAGATCAGGTAGCGGGGGACAGGCTGGCCGTTCACCTTGTCTATGATCATTTCCTATGGAAACACGGGGGAGAAAACAACCAGATGTGAATTACAGATGTGGCGTACTGTATGTGCACAATGCAACAGTTGTTTTAACCACATGAATCTTGGCATCTTCATTTTGTGCATGTCATAGTAGGAGAAAGCTTGGTGACAATAGGCAAACATTCAATGAAAATAACACATCTACAAGCTCACAATGCGGCAATGCAATGTGTTTTGATCTTGTAGATGTTTGTAGATGAAAATGTTTGGTGTCGAGTGAAAAAGGGAGGAGACCAAGTATAGACTCCTTGGGGTCTTAAAGTCGACAAAGTAAATAGAGCATAAGCTGATTGTATACACCCTGATTCAGAAGAACCAGTCATTGTCTCCACCAGGCCGAAGGCATGGGGAGAGAGTATGTTTTGCATTCCGTCCGTCCGTGAACAGCTAATCTCCGGCACCATTAACCCGGTCGATGCCAAATTTTGGATGCCAACGATGAACCTCTGCCCAAAATTTTCCAGAACGGCCTGTTATAGCACCACCAGGAGGTCGACTTTGGAAAAACACATTTTTTTATATTACTCTGCTGTGGAATCACAATCATGGTGTGCTGAAACCCTCCTTCCCTGGCACCCTCCCCAGCCTGCCCACCCCACAAGTGGTTACGTCACGTGTGATGGAAACTGGCAGTGGGTCGGCACTCGGCAGGGGATGATTAAGTCTCATAGGGTTGTGTCTTCGGAGAGGGAGGAAGCCTGCGGCACCGAGGATAGGGGGAGGAGTGAGTGTGTATGAGGGGGAGGGGGTTGCTAGGGAAGGAGTAGAGACGCAGAAATAGAACTATACATGCATAATGCATTATTCAAAACTGTCGAGTTCAGATGCAGGTACACATCTAATCTGCGGGAGTCCCATGATTGGTTTTCACATAACTATTGTGCAACCATGCTGTGTGTGGGTGGGTGCGCATAGTCTTGTAATAAGAAAATATGGTAGGGTATCACACTGTCATCGACAGGAGTCTTCACTTCAGCTGTGTAACCTGTCGCAAACCTTTAGAGGAGGAATGAATGACACTTTTATAGCTCTCTACCTTACTTCCTTGTCTTGTATTAAATATTTAAGGCACTCAATGTGATCAACTGCGATGTGTCTGACAAAAGTGGAGCAAGCAAAGACTTTCAGAGATTCAATGCTAGCTGTGGGTAGGTGATCACTTTTGCGTGAGTGCTTTTAGTTGCACAATGAAGCCGCTGGGCATTAGAGAGAGCTTGCATAATACTACTCAGCCAAAACGAAAAGGAAAAAAGCATCCTGTGGACAGGAATACCTAAACTTCCAAACAAGGGGGACGTTTTTAATACTAACGGAAGCAACATATTAACCACCGAATCCTGGTGTTGCTATTTTGGATTTTCAGAAAATGGCGAAGATCTACTGTAAACAATGCATATATTATTATGAGAGTATGAAGATCAGCTATTTTCACTATTTGTCATACAATAAAGTATATAGGGCTTAAGTGGTTAATGGTAAACTCAATCAACACAAAGAGAATACCGAATCATACAGAGAATCACCGTAGATACCGATTATCTAGTTGTCGTGAAGCCACAGTATACAAACAAAGATGAGGATGTTTCTGTGGGGATGGAGATGAAAGAGATCAGCAAGCCCAGCTCGCCCTCTGCGATGCTCACAGTAAACAGCCAAGCAAAGGCTCTCTCTGTGAACACACAGGGCCAGAAGCATCAACAGACAACAACCAACCGTGATTCAAAACAGCCCTTGCGGCAGCACAAGCGCGCATCTGCACGGCTCCTTCAAAGGCACACTAATGTGCCATTATGTGGAATGCCTGAGCGAGGAAAACAACATTTCACCATATCAGCAATCATTTACATAAAGCCAGTCTCGAAAGACAAGAGTGGAAGACAAGAAGAAAAATGAGCTTGATAATGACGACAGATAACACACCTCTCATCACATCTCCGGCACAACACTAGGAAAACTGTACATGAACCAGGACCAGACATCTCAAATCAAATCAAGGCCAGAGGACATAAACACAAGCCATAATGGCACCAATTTCCTTTTGCGTTCCTTGTTAGGAGTGTGATAACAACGCATGTCTTGTGCACCTGCTGCTGTGGAGAACTGGGACATGGTGACCTACACCACACGGCTGTCAATAAAAGCCCAGTCCCATTACTGGAGTGTGAGGAGGATAACTCTCACACTACTCAAGTCACGCCTCCCAGAGAGCCTCAGTGCTAGGGCTGTCGCCATCGTGACATTTTACTTGATGAGTGTCATTCAAATAATTTGCGATTAATGACTTAATTGTGCTTATTTTTTATATAATATTTTTATTCAGAGTGCCATACAGTCATGAAAAACATGCTTTACATTTCAGTTTACAATATGCACCTCTTTTTTTGCTGCCAAACAGACCTACAGGCCTACAGTGATATGAGATTATTAAAAAAAATCATACAAAATAATCAAACAATATAGTCTATAACTGATATTGATGAATAATTATACATCAAAAAGGAGGAAGAGAAAAAAAAAAGAGACAAAAGAGAAAGAAGGGGGAGAGGAAGAGGGAAAGGACTCAACGCATCACAGTTCAAGTACAAGTTCAGATTTGCTACCAAACTACACCGGTATGGGTATAGTTGCAAAGTAATCCATGTGGGGCTGCCAGACATTCCAAAAGTCCTGTTGCCTATTCTTAAAGGTTGTATGACATTCATTTTCATTTATTTTTCTTTTTCTTTTAGGTTTTATGACCTCAATTACACCCTAAAAACCTGAACTTTGAACATTCAGTGGATTTTCTGTGGTCTGAAGTTTTCTTTGGGGTTTGGAGCTACTTTTGAGCTACAATGAAAACAGGCAATACAGTGAAACAGTGACATCTGCTGGCAAATCCCATTGACATAATGGATTTGCAGTAAGTGATGTCACTTACTGCCGGCAAATCAGAGCACCTGTTTGAGCCAGAAAACCCCAGATCACAGAAAATGTACTGAATGTTAAAAGTTCATGTTTTTTGGGTGCAATTGAGATTAGAAAACCTAAAAAATAAGAACAATTCCAAAACCTTTTTTTTAATGTCAACAATCCCTTTAATATTATAATGAATTTTGTCTAGGAGTGTAACTGGATAGTTCATTTAGAAACTGTAGGAGGGGTAGAGGACTTCCAATGTAAGGCAATACATTTCTTTGCTGCTAGAAAAGCTAGGTCAATGTATTTCTTTTGGTGTCTGTCCCAGTGTCCCAACCGTCCTCCCCACCAGTGCCAAAAAGGCATAGGCGAGAGGAAAGGGGGACAGAAATCCCCAAGCAAGATGAAACAGCATCTACAATTAAATGCCAAAATGATGACACAGCACTGCATGACCAAAACATATGGATGAAGGTCCCCCTCTGGTTTTTACACCTCCAGCAGAGAAAAGACAACTCACTGTTCATCTTATGGAGCTTCTCTGGCATGTAATAAACCCTATGTATAATTTTTGAATTGGGATAACTTGTGACGAAGGTTATAGGAGCAAGTATGTATTTTATCACATATATAGGACCAATCTGGACTTATCTGGACAAGTGAGAGGTCCTGTTCCCATTTCTTAATATTTCCGGTGTTAACTGGCAAAGATTCTAAAAGGACCTTGTAAAATCCAAAGATCGATCTGCAAGACTACACAGATGTCCTTAGAAGTGAGTCGACTTTGGATAGTTTAGGTTCGGCAAGGGGCTGTTGCTTAGACTGCTTAGACTGCCTAACTTGAAAGAAACGAAATAAATGAGTAGAAGAGTACAGATCTTGTATTTCTCTAAAAGAGAGGAAAATGCCATTTTTAAACAGGTGATTTATTTCTTTAATGCCTGCGTCATGCCAGGGTTTGAAGGTATTGTCATTAAAGGTTGTTGAGAGGGAAGGATTGTACCATATTGGAGTAAATGGGGATAGTAAACTCCTTATATTTCACAAATGTGATTATATCTTCGCATATTTTCCAGCTATTTAATACAACAGGATTGCCAGTAATGCGTTTGACTGCTACCGACTCAAAATAAGGAATGTATTTAATTTCATAAGGTGATAGATACGTCATAAGACTCAATCCTTGTCCATGCACTTAGTATTTGAAAACCATTGTTTAATTTGATTTAATTGACATGCCCAGTAATAAAGCTTAAGATTGGGTAAATTTAGACCGCCAGCACAGTATGGTAAGTAAAGAACCTCAGTGTATCCCGATTCTTGGTGACTTGTTATACCAAGTAAATTATACTTTATATTTTATTTAAAAAATGGGGTTGAAATAGGTATTGGGAGGTTTTTAAATAGATGGAGAAACTTGGGCAATATAGCCAATTGATGAGATTTACTCTACCCAAGAGAGATATTGGTCTCTTTAGGTCATATGAAACTTTCTCAGTCAATTAATTGTGTTTTTGACATTGAATATTGGAACAGAATGTGTCTTTTAGGCTTTGTAATCAAAAACTGCACAGGAGATGGGGGCACGGTGGCAGTCGGTAGTGCTGTCGCCTCACAGCTAGAAGGTCCTGGGTTCGACTCCCACTGGGGACGCTGTGGGCGTGCTCTCTCCTCCGCGTCATCAGTGCCCATACCCTTTAGGTGGGGTTGGCACTCGAAATGATCTTCATATATGGAGACGGCCATATATGGAGCGTGTCAGGCGTGATGGACTTATGACCATATATGGTGGCGTGACGTGTCACGCCTCGTGACACGAGGTGTGATGGACTGACGGCCATATATGGTGGCGTGACGGAGCGACGGACAAGTTTTGCAGGTTCATAGTAATCTGTGACCTATGGTCGCAATAATAATACCTGGGATTTATATACCGTTTTTCTAAGTAATCAGAGACGCTTTACATGCATGTGTGGAGGCCAGGGGACGGGAGAGAAAAATAAAAAAGGCATAAGAATTAAAGAAAAAAAGCACAAGCTGAAACAAAGTCAACTCGGAAAGGCGATAACAATCTTACTAAAATCTGTAAATTCACAACCCCTCACATCGCAGCGCATTGTAAGCTTGCTATTTGTTAATTTGAGAAAAAGGGAAAACAAATCAACAGATTAATTCATACGGATGGAATGGAATTATGCAAATATATATTATTGTGATTAACTAAGATAACTACGATTAGGCAATTATTGTGATAGGCCTACTCAGTGCCAAGCTCAAAACTGCACTGCAGAGTGGAATGTTTTATTTATTTTGTTATGAGCATTGTTATGTGTTTATGCTGATGTGTATTTGCATTGTATTGTTTTTGTCTACCCCGAGCACACAGACTGACAGAAGATAAATTCCAATGTTTTATTGAAATGGAAATACATTATTAATCTTGAATTGTGGTGGGGAAAACCGAGGCAAGATAGAAGCATCTGATTCTGGAAAAACTTGTTATTGTGTTTCCCAGTCTGTTCCATGGTAAGGACCATGGTAAGGTTTAAACAAATAGTTAAAATAGCTGACAAGCTATTGTAATTTAGATTTTTTTTTAGAAAAAGGTCTTTAAAACATTTTTACAATAATGACAAACAGGGAATACCAAGTCGAAAGTGGTTAAACTGGCACAACAATCTCATGAATTCTCTCAATATTATGTATTGTATTCTAGAACACAGGCATGCACTTGTCCTGTCAGTTCTCTATTCAACAGGCTCTACTGCCTGGCTCGGGTACATCCCAGAGGTTTGGCATGAAAGGGGGCGACAGACAATATCTGTCAGTCACCAGTGTGGTGGAACAGCAGGCCAGTGTTGGTAAAAGAGGGGCGTCAAAGTTCAGTAAAGCTAGGTCTGAGCATGTGGGACTTTTAGACAGGTCACACAGAAGGCAGCATGTCGCACCACATTAGAGGTGTCTGAGCAAGCAGAACTAGAAAGAACAACAAGATGGGCTCTAAAAACAGTGTGGCTCCCATGTGGACCTCAGACTTCCTCTGGACGGTCTAAAACGCAATACACGCTCCTTCAGACGTCCGATTCTTTGTGTGGAAAGGAAGGTGACATTCTAATACCATTCAGAACCTAAGATTTTTCGGACGATCTTGCACCCCCAGATGTCCAGATGTTCGAACTAGTTCAGAAAGCCCGTCCGAAACGTATCTTTACCAATGTCAAAATGAGCATGTATTGACATCTATTGTCAGTCATCTATGGTATAAGACTATACATTTGGACAGACGGACGGACGGACGGACGGACGGACGGACGGACGCGCACACACACACACACACACAAGTAAGAGCGCTCACCCCATCCAGTAAAGTGTTGGCTAGGTGGACACGTGGATCTTTGCGAAATGGGAACTCCAGGTTAGCTATATGGAAGACTGCGTTGTCTCTTTCAATCATGTACACTTCATTCTTCCCATGGATCAACATCATGTACCTGTTGTGGAGAACAGAAACATTATGTACAGAGAATGTAGTTAGAATCAGAATAGTCTGTTCATACAGCTCCCACTTCCTACACAAATTTGTGTACTGCAAAGAGAAATTTACATTTACATTCTAGGCATTTGGGTCTTTCCAAGAGAGTCTTACAAAAGTGCAAAGAATCAAATGAGCAACGTTCACCCCTCAATACCCAACGCTGAACTAGGCACTTACCAGTGGAGCTGTTCAGCAGCCAACAGTAAAAGACTGTGGTTGTACTGGGAGTGTGAAGTAAAGTGCTGAAAAAGAGCATCTGTGTTCTGCAAAAGTACCCTGGATAAATACAGGTTTAATAAAGGCACTGAGTCTATGTCACTGTATAGAGCACCAAAGTCTGACGTCAATATCGGTAGAGGCCGCAAATCCATGTGTTCATGTACTTTTTATTTGCATTGTAATCCCCATAGGGGATTTTAGATTGCCTCATATAAAACTGTGTTTGAAAAATAAACAAATCATCCAGGCCGCTTCACTCATGGATATGAAGAATCAACTGACTGAGAGAAAACACTATAGTAAAATTTTCGCTAGTCACTCATATATATCATATATGAGTGACTGTCATAAACGATCTTTTTTCTTTTATCATTTTTATCCCACGATATTGGAACCCATTTTTCACCCCTGTGTCAATTATCTAATGTGATCCTGGGCTCTACACACCCTCCGCCAACCTAGTCCCCATATATGGGGGACATGGGGAGAGCAACGGACTTGAACACATGCTTCCTATATGCCCGAGTGTCCAAGTTTCCCTGGTTGGACGTAGCGTGTGGAAGGACACGTTATTCCAACCAGTTCCTTTCCCCTCCATCTGGCCAGGGAAAGGCAGTTTAGAGACCAGAATTACTGCATGTTTTTTGTGAGGGTTCCTACCCTAGGGGACACGGGGAGAACATGCAAACTCCACACAGAAAGGCCCTTTCGCTAACCCCGCCTCGGGTATGGGCACTGATGACGCAGAGGAGGAAACACGGCGCCAGCACCCACAGCGTCCCGAGCGGGGATCGAACCCAGGACCTTCTAGCTGTGAGGCGACAGCACTACCAACTGTGTCACGGTGCCCCTCTTATTTATAGTAGATATTAAGATCACCCCATGTTATTCTCCATAGACAGATTACTTCCGTGAACCAGGGGAATCGAGGGGATGAGAAAGTGGCGTCGTCAGGACTTCGGCGCTCTATTATCGAGTCCTACAGGTTAGTTAAAGGGTAGAAGAACTAGGCCAGTGTGTTCCAGTTCCACCACTTGGTGTTGCTTATGGATCAAACAGGCAACAAATACGATTATTTAATGTATGATGCAATTCTAGTGTATCTTTATGGTAAATTAACGGGAAGGTGCAACTATGAGTAACAAATTAATTTATTCATGGATGTTGGGTATTTCTTTCTTCTTTGGCATGCATAGAGCATTTACAACATACAGCTAGTGTAGAATGAGACGTACAGTATGTATGCAGTCAGCTCAGCAGTGTCTCATAAAGACAGTGTTAATACAAGTAAGACGCGCAAACGCGGGAAGCGAACGCAGCTCGTGTGTGTGTGGTTGTTTGTGTGTGTGTGTGTGTGTGTGTGTGGTTGTGTGTGTGTGTGTGTGTGTGGTTGTGTGTGTGTGTGTGTGTGTGTGTGTGTGTGTGTGCTACAGCTGTGCCCTCTGGTGGCGGGCGGGTGGTGTCACAGCGGGACAGACACACAGACACACACACAGACAGACATGATCTGCAGGGTCTCATAGTTAGTGCTCACTGCATTCGCAACCACAGTTCCTAACTCCACAAGTCTCTTTCTGAATAATGTATTGGCTTCAGATACTGAACAAATCAAAGACATAGAAATGAATGAGTTGTGAATTATTCAGTTGAAAACTTTTTTACTACTAATTTGTGTCGCTATCATCAAGTCTTGGACTGTCTAGCAGTGAGATTGTAGAGGCTGGTCTGCAGTAATGCAGAAGTAACTATTAGATTATATCTTAGATAGATAGATAGATTGGAGAGGCTGGTCTGCAGTAATGCAGAAGTAACCATAGTGAGATTGGAGAGGCTGGTCTGCAGTAATGCAGAAGTAACCATTAGATTACTGTATATCTTCAAATAACACATGTTCACCAGGCAGGGGCACATTTCATCCATGCCTTCTCAGAGATATAACATATAGTAAAAGTAGACCCCCTCCCGCATTCATTGCTTCGTATTTTCTGAAATTATGTGGATATATTATACAAACCACATTGGTTTGTGGCAGATTAATTCATATAAAACAAGGATAAAGCATGGAGCTCAGAATTTGGGAGATGGAAGAACCAGTGGGGATATTACTTCTTAAAATGCTCAGAGATGGCCGATTTATCAGCAAAAAATGTTTGTCAGAATTGTCAATTTATCAGCTAAAATATACCCTAAGCATTTAGCTGTAATTAGTAATTACCTGCCATTATGAAACAGCTTTCAATAGCCATTAGGTGAATATATTACCACACTTAGTCTATATTGTATTTGATGATGGCTCAGTGAAGGAGCTGGTGGGGAACGAAGAATCAAATAGAAACTAGAAACATTCAAACCTCATCAAATAACAGAACATGTAATCAGCTGATCAATTTCCAACTCTGATATGATGAGAGTCCATTTAAGTGAGAAATCAAGCGTGTGTGCATGCGTGCGTGCCTTCCACTCCAACAGGAATTAGACTGATGTGAAATTGTATTCAGATTTACTGTGACTGCATCAAATGCCATTGATTAAACTAATGTGTTAGAGTCAACTCAAATTGGAAATTAACTAACCTCGAATAAACCTATATAATAAATATGATTTAAATTACAAGCCAAATGAAACCAGCTTATAGGAAAATATATCAATATTATATCTGCATATTTAACTTGACTGTAAATTTCAATAAGGTCTAATGCAAAATTGTGTTTGATATTGTTATTACAAAAAATAAAAAAATAAATAGGTCTATCCATAACAAAGGACTATGATTTTCTTCTGCACAAAGATCATTTTTTGGTCTGACTCTGGGTGGCTGTTCAGTGATTACACTGCCATTTAGGCTGCAAATTGCATTATTTGAAACCAATGACTAACATGTAGGACAGCACGGCATTCAAAAACACTGATTGTCAACAAACAAACACATTTGTACTTTCAAACATCAAAAGAGTACCGGTACTTCAGGATGAACAAAGCTATACTGACAGAGAAGAACCAGTGCATCCCACCAAATGCTTACCGTTTGGTCACAATCAATCTGTGTTGGCACAAACCCTAAGCTATTTCACAAGGGAATGAGGGGGAAATCAAAACAAATAAAGTAATCCTGCCTTCTGCAGGTCCCTAAAGCTAAGAAGAAAAGGATAGGTCCACGACCTAGAAGAATTAGACATCGTTGAATATTGAGAAGGACTGTGTGATCTAAATGCTGCACGCCTCCGGAGAATATTTCCCAATTTCACAAACAATCTGCTGTCGCCTGCTCTCACCTCTGATGCAGAGCCACATTATGCCAAGAGGGCTGACAAATGCTCCTTCTCAAAATACCAAGTTGGCAAAGGAAGATGTTTCCATTCAGTCTCTAAAGGTCAAGTATCCTAATCAGTGTGCCTCAAAATGGAGGAAAACTGACACCACTTTAAATTAGGGCGTTCATGCAAATAATGGGCACAAGTTATTCATGTCACACTGGATACACACAATAGTAGGGATGTACAACTCTTTGGGAAAGTAAGTCTGTAGACAGATGGATAAGAGATGAATGGCGTTCCCCCACTGCCAAAAGTTATGCATTTGTCATACCTGCTGTGACACAGCAATGCCATTAAAACATAGAATAGATTAGATGCAATTAATTTGAATTCGATGTCAGGTGGTATGGATGCAAAGCCCTGGATGCAAGCCAGGAATGGGTTAGCGGGAGAATACTTCACCATCTGACAACAGACAGCCTGGAGATGGAAATATTTGACCGTCTTTTCTATATAATGGATGTGGTTTTAAATGAAATTATTAAAATCACTTTGACTACACACACACACAAAGTTGTAATTACAATGTATATATTATTTGAGTGCAACACATTCACCTGTCTGATAAAACACTTCTGATTTTCCAGGCATCAACGACTGCAATGGTGGACAACTCACATGCAATTCACATGCACTCAAACAGCAAAGTAATGAACAGCTTTTATCTTTTTAATGGAAACCAGACATATAATCTAATAGTCATTAGAATGAGATAGTTGTCCAGCCATGCAGGGCGGCACCAGCAGTAATAATAGCCGCCCAGTGCGTCCACACACCCTCATCAGTTTGAAAGATCAATACAGCTTGACCCTTCTTCAGCAGAAAACAAAGGAGAAAACAATCCCAGTCCCTGTGATGACAAAACAGTGTGCTTACTGTGCTATCCCTGACTCCAGGGGATGATTTGATGGGGAATGAGGTGGAAACCCTTGCCTCCGCTTTTGATACCCCTCAGTCATTCCTGTTTATCACCAGAGGGGATATGATTTGTCCTTGCTTCTGGTCGACTTAACATTTCTCTTTTCCTTGTGGAAAATGTCCCTCCTGCTGTTTGTGATCGGTGCTTACCGCTCCACCCTGTGACGTTATATGACAGTCAAATTGACAAATGTGTGCATATCCACCCCTCCCTCCCTTATGACGTCATGTTGTTGACATCAGACATCATGTTAAAGGCACCGCTCACTTGTATGGCTTTCGGAAATGACGTCATGTGACAGCCAAGTCTGCTACAACACACACACACACACACACACACATATATATATATTATCCCACAGATTTTTTTCTCCCAGTGTCAATCGTCTACTCTAGTGTAATCCTGGGCTCTACACTCCCTCTGCCAACCTGGGGAGAGCAACGGACTGACCTCATGTTTCCTTTAATGCATGCATGCTGACAGTCAGACATGTAAACTTAGGGTATTGGGCACTGATGGGGAGGAGAGAACACACCCACAGCGGTAATAGAAACCAGGACCTTCTAGGTGTGAGGCAACAGCAATACCAATTGCACCACCGTACTCCCTAGTCAATGGAGTTTTAGTGTTTGCTTTAAGCAGTGACATCATGTGGCAGCCAGAATCTCTCTAAAGTATTGTTATGGTGCACACAGTGCCACACACTGCCTTTAACCCTGTAAGACCCAGCGTTGCTTTTCGGTAACATTTTTATTTTAATTAATTACTTTATTATTTTTTTCTGTTCTTTTTTCACCTAAACGTCATCATTGATGTTCATTGCAATGCCATTGCAATGCCATTGGTCATGATATTTGCATATAAATACCCCCCACAGAGGCTGAAATTCACACAAATGAAAAATGTCTGGATTATTAATTTATTATATTATTATAAATGTGCATAACATTTTCATCAAACTTTTTTTTTTTTTTTTTACATATTTTTTTAACATCAGTCCTAGTAGTACAAAGTAGTAGTAAGGTTGAAATCTCTTTTTTGCAAGTAGAAATATATCCGGGTCTTACAGGGTTAAAATAAATATGAAGAATCACACCTGTGTGAAGTGAGGGGCACTCTAATCATCGTACATGATCTTTTTTTTTGTGGCTTTCCCCTTTATGGCGGGACAGACAGTAGGCTGACAGGAAACAGAGAGAGATGGGGGGATGACATGCAGTAAAGGCCGTCGGTATCGGGAGTCGAACCCACGGCACACTGCCAGACTTGGACTACCGGCCAAGGTGCCTGGACCGCTGAGCCACGGCCCAGGCCATCGTACATCATCATTAAGAATGGTGGTCCCTTATTGGCGAAGGGTGGCCACCGACATACCCAGCCGATTTTCTCAGACACATATGACGTAAATTCTCCATTCATCGTCAATGACATTTAATGTTTGTGTTCAGAAAGAATCTACACTATAGCGCTTTAAAGGAGGGGCTAAAATTATAATCACACAAAAGAATACCACAATCAGACACACCCAGTCCCTTATTCATGCAAGCTCCACCTGCTGTTATCCGTCCCTGTTGTCTGGTGGGTGCTGTGAGCGTTTGATTTCATCCTTATCTTGTGTCCTGTTCCCCCGAGTGCTTTAGCGCTAATGAGGCACAGGCGCTGTGTGTCAGCTTTGCTGGCCTAGCCCTGTGGCCTGACCGACAGCAACCTCCACCCCCTCCGAGCCCCGAGCCCCAACCCCCAGCAGCTTTACACATCATTAGCGTAGGGTCCAACAGAAGGGGCTGATTGACAATAGTAAAGGCTTGATTTATACTTAGTTCTGCGCAGGAGTCACGCTCCTAAAATAGCAGATCTACAAGATCACACCACGCTGCAGCATAATTAAGTATAAATGTGGCATACATATACCGTACTACCATCCAGTGTTAAATTGCTATTATAGAGGACCTACAGGCTTGTAACGGGTCGAATGGCAACACATTGTGAGCTTGCAGATCACTTGTATCACAGCGTATAGGGCTTAATAGCAGTTAATGAAACCTGCCACAGATGATTACATGTAATTGTCTGATCACAGCTTTGACCATGTATCCTACATAAAAATTTAGATTTTTTTCCACAAATTTATTTTGGATTCATTTAAAAGTCATTAAAATGTTACAGAATTTACTTGAATATATTGCAAAACCTATACAGGGAGCATGGTTGATTTGGCCATCTTTATAGCCGATGTAAGGTGTCTGGTGATAATAAAATAAGGAAATTCGTCGTGTCCCTCCCGAGCTGTATGTCATTTCCACAGATCCACCAAAGGGATCCTGCAACATACAAGCCCTTTGTAGAGACATACGAGCTCATTTTAATGCTCACAGATAATATATAGCAGCAGGAATAAAGTCAACCGAGCCGGCCGGGTCAATTTGGTTACAAACGCAAAGTTAAATTATTGAACACAGTCAACGTCAGCATCTAACTCAAGATCGACAGACAGCCGATTGGCTATTAGTGTGAAATATACACATTTATCCCATCTTATATTATATATATTATTATATAGGAGTCACCGGTGGTGGGGAGTTGGATTATGACGGCGGGGGAGTGGAAAACCGTGGGTCCATTGGTTCCTCGTTACAAAAATGTCTCGATTCTTCCGACAATATTTAAGTAACATAATTCCTGGCCTGCTATAAATCATATCATTTGTGAGCCTTACAATGAGTGTGCTGCAGGTTCGACTCCCGATCCCGACGGCCTTTACTACATGTCACCCCCCCCATCTCTCTCCACATTTCCTGTCAGCGTACGGTCTGTCCCTCTAAAAAATATAAAAAAACGGCGAAAGCCACAAAAATAAATCTTTTATTTTTTTATTTTTATTTTTTTTTCTTTACACTTTCTACAAAGGGCTTGCATGTTGTGAGATCCCGGTGGCGACTCTGACGAGACATTGATCTTGGGACAATATTGGCGAATCTAACAAGACTTTATTTTCCACCACTGGTGACTGATCTGTGTTTGTGTGTTTAGGCTACTAGTGCTGTACGAATGAAATGCAGCATAATACAATTAAGGCAGGGTCGTGCCATTTTCTAGGCTACCGCGCTAACCACGGGGTTACAAAAACAGACTGCACGCTTCAATATATTTGACATAATTCCTGCTGGGATCCACTCGTAATTCCGATGGCTTGTCATGGAGCTGGATGAATAAAACCAAACCAAACACTACAGCTAAAACCCAAAATGATTCCGGGGCTCAACGCTGATTGATCAGCTGGCATATTGATATTCTATTTTACTTTGTCAATCATTTCTGTATTTGCATCGTGAAGAATTTCCCCCTTATCGCAAGTTTCAACTTCCAACATGAAACAAACTTGTTTTGTTTTGCTTCTTGTTTCTCTCCCCACGGTCGCCACCTCCTCCCACGACGGTTCAATGCCCCACTCCCTCCACCCCTCCCACCTAGACTGAGGTGGGCGGGGATAAGTGGTGAGGAGGACATTTTTGATATTGCAGCTGAAATGGCTTGAAATAGTATCCTGAGAGAGGATGAAAATCAATGATTTGAGTGGTTGTTTAGACTTCAGTGGGTATAAAAAGGTATTAAAGGGCAACATTTATATAATACATTGGATTTTAAAATACTTCAGTTGACTGGAATCAGTCTCACAAGGGGTCTATACCGCCTTTTTTACTACTTCAAATGTCTTCAAAATAGCTGATCAACAAGCTCACAATGTGTTGCAAAATGATGCTTTGTGAGCTTGTAGTTTTTAATTTTCTGCGAATGCTCACCATGCCCAGAATAGGGAAATAAGGGTTTGTGTGGTTCAGGACTCCAGGAGTAGATGTTTGGCTGGGTACAATAACCGCAATACCGCGTGTAAGGCATACACACGTATTGAGTTCACCCAGTTTTCACCCGTGCCAATTGCCTAAGCTGTATATCTGGGAACTACTCTCCCTCTGCCAACCGGAGCCCCGAACTGATCTCATGCTTCCTTCAATGAATATAGTGATTTATTAACACAATAAAAGAAATCCATATACCGCCCCAGCCCTAGTTATACACTGGCTTAATCTTTCCACCGTAGAGACCTTCTCACAATCATTATTAGGTGATACAGCACCATAAGCACAGTCTCCCTGGTTTTAGCTTTAAAAATCATCAAATAAAGAGGTAATCTTCAACAAACCTTACAAGCTCTATCCGTATGAATGCAAACCATAGTTCAGAGGAAATCAAATTTGCAACCATTATTAATCGTTTCCTTATCTTTGTAAGTGTTGCTATTGATTGAAGTCTGGTGCACCTGCACCATACTGTAAGTGTCATCAAAAAACACTCAAGGCAATACAGACAGACCAGAGGGCCAAGAATTCCATGATAACATTCAACCTCTCCAAACAGAAAGAAAATACAATTTGGCACTTCAAAGAGACAGTCGAAAACCATCGATTTCCCCATTCTGGGAGAGAAACTCAACAGAAAGTTGGTAGTAGTGAGGGGTTGGTTAAGAGAAAATAAACACAGCCAAGTCCTCACCCAATTTAACATAAACAGATTTATGTTAAATTTTGGTAAAAACAAGTGAATACAGCGAGTAAATAAAAACAGAGTTGCAACTATAGATTTTTTGCTTTTGTTTGTACTGCTGCACCCCTACATAACGTTTACTTTGAATGTTAAGGTTGTGAATCCAAAATAACTTAACATTTTGAACTGAGAATTAGTACTGTGTGAAATTATTTGTAGAATGTCGGATTGTCGGTGCACATGTGTGGTCAATCTATTCTAGCCTTATTTAACTTAACAGGGAAGCTATGAGTGAAATGCATTAAAACCGCACTGAATTATTCAATCTCTAATCCAACAAGCGACTTACCTACTTGGAAAGTTTTCTTATCTTCGCCTAAGCAACAATGGAAGCTGGAGGGATTTAGAATATGCAATATGTTTCAGAAGGCCTCCGCTTTTGCAAACAATCTTTGTGAACCACCTTGAGGGACACGTTTCCCATTAAAACTCCACTTCATGTCTTAAAACATGCCACAGGCTAGGATGTAGGACATTTAAATTATCTGCCCAATCCATGAGGCAGGATGAATTAAACTAATTGAGACAATATGTAAAATCTGAGAGAAAACACAAATCCTCAAAGTTCATTAGTCTCATTTTACGCATGGCATAATTCCAGGCCGTGACCACCCCACACGTTACGGCTTATGATTCAGCACTTGCCCTTTATCATTACAACACGGTCACTAAGTCATATTAATATGACCTGCTACACTGTAAGAAGTTGTGATTAACAGCGCCACCAATGTCCTTATACGGTGAGTATGCAGATCCACTGACAGATGACCAAGGGAGAGCTCACTGCCATCTGTCCTGGCCTTGTTGTATCCACCAGACCGAAGGCAATGGCTCTCTCTAGAGCCATTCAACTAAACGGGTCTTTCAGATTTCTCAGACTCCATCCTGATTGGCTAAGATTGGCTTCCAAAGTTCGCAAGATGCTCAATTTCAAACAAAATGCTGCAAATCATGAACACATTGTGTGATTTCCATGAAATTGTGCACGCACATTCCCACTAGGCCGAGGAAGGAACTCAGCCTCATGGTGGCACGATAACTGGCCGAAAAGTGTTTTTACCTCTAACTGCACGGATCTGTGGATAACTTTGTATGCCAACTCCCTAGAGGCCAAGGAAAAACCTTTGCCTGGAATTTTTCACATCTGCTCTTTATAGCGCCACCAGGAGGCCGACATATGTAAAACACATTTTCTAACATTACTCAAATCACGCAAATCACGCAAATCGGTACACATGCTCGCAAATCGGTAAACATGCTCTCCATAGTCATGTGATCAAGACTGTGCATGCATATTCCCACTAGGCTTTGGAAGAAATGCCACTTGACAGTTTTCAAATCAGCCTCATGGTGGCGCTACAACAGGCCAAGCCGCGTGTCACACACACACACACACACCCCTACCTATGCCAGAAGAGCACTTTTTCTAGTTATCATTCCTTTCTTAACAAAACACCCCGGAGGATAGAGAAGACTTGGCGAATGGGTCTGCTAGCAAAAGGTTTAAGATATTTGCAGATTGCACCGTTTAAAATGCTCCCATCCCAATTTTCAGCTCAAACAAAGGAAGATAATATCAAGGCTGAGAACAGTATGCCCCTCCGAAGGAGAGAGTAAGATAAGATAAACCTTTATTAAATCCAGGGGGAAATTCAGGTAACGGTCATTCCATTACAGCCTCGTTTGACCAAATTATAGGCACAATGCCAAACTTGCATTCAATTTGACAAGAGAAGCTGCAGTACATCACTTCTTACAACAAAGTTCCTCAAAACCAGTGTCAGACATGATGCAACCCGCAGTGAAAGTTTTACAAAGATAAAAGGAAATGCACACAGCAGGCCAGGCATAGTCCGTCTTTACTTTCAGGCTAATAATAACATTATGTATCTGCTGGAAGGGAAATGGGAACCGAAAACCCAGGTAGCTATTACTGTCAGATTAGTAAAGTCCCATATAACAAATCAATGAAACATCGCAATTCCGTCTCATCCTTTCAAAAAATGTTGACAGCATGTGTGCGCGTGCAGCAACGTGCGTGCGTATGTATGTGTTGACCAAATTATTAAGCAGCTTTGTGACAGCTACACAAATAACTCCAAACATTTCTTACACTTACTTGAATTCTGCAAGTGGAAAGGTTCTAACTGCTTACTCTATTGAGGGTTTCAATCTAATTCTATATATCCATTATTATGCTACCTGAATAAAATACATCACTCGATGTAGCGATTCCAAAAGACAATCCAACAACGCAGAATCAGAAACCACCAACACCAGCAAATGTGGAGCCTTAACGAATAGCTTCAATTCCAACTACATATTCTAGGTTATTGTTAAAGACCCAGTTAAATATGGAAAATTAACAAAAACAATAATAATAATACTAACTACAAAAAGTGCCCCTCGGGGCACACCGGCAGAGGTCTCCACCAGGGCAGGTGAGGTTGTGGCCTCCTGGTGGCGCTATAATAAGCCAATGTGAAAAGGGTGCCATTTCTTCTTACGCCTTGGATGGCAATTGGATGATTTGAGGCATTTTGTTCCAACAATGTGTTTTGCAAACATCCACCTGTTGGTGGCGCTATTAACAGGCCAATGTGAAAAGGGTGGGATATATTCCTCAGCCTAGTAGGAACGTCTGTGAAAGATTTCACGTAAATTGCACGCTGCGTTCATGATTTGAGGCTTTTTGTTCAAAACGGGCCAATCCTGTAAACTTTGAAAGCCCATGAGCACATGACTATAGAGATACTGTGTAACGATTTGTAGGATTTTTGGACAAAATATGGAGTAGTAATATAAAAAAGTGTTTTACAAAAGTCGGCTTCCTGGTGGCGCTATAACAGGCCATACTGGAAAATTTGGGGCAGAGGTTCATCGTTGGCAACTTGGCATCTAGGGAGTGTGTGTGCAAAGTTTGGCATCGACCGGGTTAACGGTGCCAGAGATTAGCTGTACACAGACGGACGGACGGAGTGCAAAACATACTCTCTCCCCAAGCCCAGGCCTGGTGGAGACAAACAGCACCTTGCAATACTAATCTGGAGAATTCACTGAGTAGTTGAAAATGTTAGGATATATCACTCCTCCATTTAGTTGGATTATTTCCCTAACTACATTCAGCCAAGGTAATTATACAACAACGGCAAAACACACCGTCTGAGCTCCATGGAATGTAGAACCTGCCACGGATATATAGATATATATATAAGCCTGTGACATGATCAAAATATAGACATGAACAAAGTCAGTCGGGAATGGGATGTATTATTGAGAATTCCCCTCTTCAAAGTCGGCGCTCGTAGCCTCGTAAGTGATGTCACTGAAATGTGACTTTGTAGGCGCCGTGTGTCTATTGACTGAGTCGTCAAAACAAACATTTACAGGATGTGGGAAGGACAATCACTTGGAAAAGTTCTGGTGCAGTCTGGTCTTTCTTTTTTGTCAAAAGACCATAGGAAAGTGCAAAATGTTTTGCTCACACGTGACCAAAATTCTGTCCAGTACTTTTTCTCTTATTCTCTGAATGCAGGTGCAGGGAATAAATACCGTAAGTAGGGATGGGAATTATAGATTAATTAATTAATTGATAATTTTTTGATAACCTTATCGATCGATTAACCAGTTAGTTGTTAAAGGGTAAGACCAATTTTTTTGAGGTTTGGGTTGTGTAGTTACAAGAAGTGGACAAGAAATAAATTACTGCTCCAGTGATTAGAAATTGATAATTCAAAATATGCTCCTCATTGACTTACATTGTAGCTAAAACAGCTCTCAAAGTCACTCTTTTAGTATGTAAACAAACACAAACAATGTTGATTTAGACAATATAGAGCATCACCAAAACTCATGTGGTTTTATTTTTTCATTAAAATGTTATCTTCCTGTTGATTTGTCCATTTTATTGGGAAGAAAACCCGGACTGGATCCGTGGATCCGGATCCAGATCTTCAAATAGTAAAATCAACAGGAATCTAAAATAGTTATGAAAAAATAAAACCACATGAGTTTTGGTGATGTTTTTTGCGGCTTACGCCTTTTATTGGTTTTTTGAAGGGACAGACAGTAGGCTGACAGGAAACGGGAGAGAGATGGGGGAAGACATGCAGTAAAGGCCGTGTCGGGCTCGGGAGTCGAACCCGCGGCACACTGCGACTGGATTACCAGTTGGGTGCCCAGACGGTTACGCCACCGCCTGGGCACGTTTTAAGACTTACAGGTTTTCCATCGGACCGAGTGGCATAGGTGATGCGTTCAGATGACATTTTTCTGTCGCACTGGCATGCAAAGGCTTCTGGGAAATTGAGGCCCAATGCATTCCAATGGCAATGCGCTATGGGTGGCTCTGTCCTATGCTCTTTGTTATTGATCGGCAGTTTGGTTTATTTTTTAACACGACAACAAAGGCCCAGGCGGTGGCTTAACCGTCTGGGCACCCGACTGGTAATCCAGTCGCAGTGTGCCGCGGGTTCGACTCCCGAGCCCGACACGGCCTTTACTGCATATCTTAATAAAAATAAAAAAAGGATTACAAGTGAAAAAGTTAAAAACTAGGCAGTCAAATGGGGATTGCAAGGTTTTAATCCTGCAGTCAAACTGTTCCCCAACATCCCTAACCGTAAGAAAAGTGTGCATTGTATGCATTAAACTGTGCACTGTACTGCTCCTTGAGCGACATCATACAACGAATCACCAGTGTGATTAGTTTCTGCCATTTTAATTTATGCTCTGCCGTACGATGCCGCCATGTGCCATAATTGGCAGATCTACAAGATCTGCATCTGCAAAGCATTGTTGTGAACTTGACAAAGTTCACACAAGTTGACATGAAAGTATAAATTAAGCTGAACATAGTTACTTAATTGTCATGATTTTTTGATCTGAGCTAGGTTTAAAACATCTTTAACAAAACAAAATCACATAACAAAATACCAAAATATGACTTTTGCAAAGAATGGCTTGTTCAATGACCATGGCTCAGATACGTTAAAACGGCCAACATTATGCATTGCCTTTACAGCAAAGAGTGCAGCCAAAGTATGGCTGTGAACCGTGTTTTTACTGTAAAATTCTGGATGTCTTCAACATCCAGAATTTTAACATTAAAGACCCTGAGCTCTGAGCTGTTGTATGAGCAGCCAGCAGTCCCCTGTGTTTCTCTCTTTGACTCTCACCATCTCTCCCCCATATGTCTCTGTGTGACAGACAAATGTTCAGGGTGCATATTAATATTTTTGGAACCCTGCAGACAGAATCTAAATTATTTTGAAGTGTTGTCAGAGCTGTCAGAGCCCGAATATGCTTTTAAGAGATAGCAACGATTCTCCTTCATCTCATCTTGCCCCGTCAAAAGAAATCTTTACGGGAATATTAAGGAAATATTACGCAGCTCTACTGGAGGCTTACTTCTGTGAGAATAAATTAATATTCTGTCTCTTTCTCTCTCCCTTTGGTAATCGAAGAACTTGGGGTGTATTTCTGTTGACTAGACACTTCCAGTAACTGGAAGGAAAGCCGGGGCTTCGGCGTCACACACTGTACTTTGAAAGCAAGTTCTGAGTAAATGTTGAGTCATTGAGACCAACAGAAAGTGACAGGTAAGGTCAGATAGTGGCAGCCCAGCACACACCATTAGTACTATCCTGGTCAGGTGCCAGTTCCGTACTCTGCACATCTCATTCTTACAGGAAATTAAAGTGCCAACATGTAAAATTCTCAAAATTGATGCAAGTTCATGAAATATTCACAAAAGTGGTGAACATTTTCCAACCAACAGAAACCGAGAAGGATGTTGGTAGCAGACAAGTGGAATACTAAAGCACATTCCCCTTCAAGGCTACCCTCTGGCAGATCAAGCGAAACGAGACGAGACCACTCAAAGTGGTTTCAAGAATGGACGTCTAGTTGCAGAACTTCAAAATTCCACTTGAAACACTTTCCTACTTACTCGAAATGCCTGCAATTTAATTGTATATACCGATTTTGAATGCTGGCATTATAATGCTGTACCGTCAATATCACAATCACCCAAACTTATCAGAATACATGATGGAAAGCATTAACCTGTATGGCAGTGCATCATGAGGTTGCTTATGCAAGAGATGTTGGTTTTATGAACAAAATGTGTCATTGGGGAGAGAGCGAGAGAGAGAGAAGAATCTGTGACAAGAGCAGATTTTAATTATATTTAAGTTAAATGACCTGGTCTGCCAGTCTACAGGTGGTTTCAGGTCATCCCAAATAAATATTTTATCATCCCCAAAAGCTCAGTCTTGCATGCTTATAGACACCTCTCGTGCAAGCATTGGATATTGTACCCAATTCATTCAACTAACGTGGGAACAGACACATGACGATAATTCTGGGGATGACACTTTGAGTCTCTATGCTGGCAATTTATATATATTTTTTACCCACTGGTATTACAAGGGAAAAGGAAATTTGGGTTACAGACGGTTAAACACAGGCGGCCAGTTGAGCCATTGCGTAATTACCACCTCCAACTCCTCAGAAGAATATAAAACCAACTCAGAACAATTACATAAATTAAAAAAACCTGCAGGAACTATAGAAACAATGTTGGTATTCATCTCATGGCTCTGACTAATTACACCTGGACAAATCTCTCGGGCATTCTTGTACATGCTTTGTGAATATCCATGGGGCAGAGACATGAAAAGACGTGAAGCCAACCTGCATTCACATTAAAGAATGCAGATTGACATCTCAAGGCTGTAATAAATGGGACCCACCGTGTTCCGTCAGCCTTCCAGCTGACCTTGTAGGGATTCTGCTCCAAAAAACGGAGGTTCCTCCTGTCCATGGACACTGGCTGAGCGCCAGGAAAACCAGACCTGGAAAACAGAGGATTGGACAAACTTACACACAAACATCTTAGTTTGTCGATATATTTAATTTGGATCAATGCAATCCAAATGCCCAGGGGCTGATCTTCCAAGAGTCTATCAGTTTTTGATATTGGGACAACCTGTTAATGAGTACCTGCCATTTGTCTCTTTATTGGTAGGGTAAGTTATTTTCTTTGGTTAAATTAAGTGTTAGAAAGCTCTATATTGTGTACTCAATGTTATAGAATGTATAGATAGAGAACGCAGTCAGGATACAGATTAAACAAGTGGAATTGTAAGTGATGACACAAAGAAATGAGCAGCCAAAATTGGAACTGGAACCCTGTAACACAAACATTGAATGCCATTGACAATGAATGGCCAGTTTTAAGTATTTGTGCAAACACAAACATTGAATGCCATTGACAATGAATGGCCAGTTTTGAGTTTGTGTAAACACAAACATTGAAGACAAAAGTGAGGACGCAAATTGTGATTGGCCGGATTGAGATGATGTATGATGATGCATTATCACTTCACACGGGTATGATTTTTTTAATTAAAGAGCTGGAGAGACAGGGAGACCCCTGTTACTGAACAAACACTCTATATTATAGCAATGATTACTATCACGATATAATAGTGATTTAACATTTTAACAAAATAACTTTGTTTTAACCAAAAAATATCACTTACCCTACCTTTAAGTGTGTTGTTTTGTGGGGACAGGTGGACCTAATTAAATAGTTGCATGCATATACACAAATAAGAAATGCTACTGGTGGAAACAGTGGGGACTCAGATTTAATGGCGTTCTGTGTTCTGAGATGGAGACAGTATAGATTCTACGCTATATCATTAAAATGGCTCCAGCAGTATAGCTGTCAAGGGGAAAAAAGGAAAGTCTATTCTCAACTCCAGTGCCTGCCTGTCTTATAAGTGTGATGATCTAAAAACGGAGTGGTTCAGTAAGCATGAGTCACTCGCAGAGTCGCAATACAATACTGTATGCCCACGTACTCTCACACGCACGCATATGTACGGCATGAGAAAGCAGCGAGGTGCCTTACTTTTCCCATTCGGCGAACTTCTGACATTTGGTTTGACATTCTCCCAGTTTGGGTTGTGTGGTGACCTGTGTGACGCCCTTCACTGTGACACCCTCCAGGAACACGGCACCCTGGGAGGCGTGGGGGAAACAAAGAAGAGGAAAAACATTAACCAAGACAGCTGCAACCCATCTAAACTTTCAAGCACCAAACTGCAAATGTCTTATTTTTGCACTTTTTGGGTATAAGTGTATAACTGTGTCCTTTGTTCCACAACGCGCCTGAGCTGAGCTGTCTGTTGTTTGTTTGTTTGTTTTTGTTTTTCCTGTCTTGTCTTTGTCATAAAATGAAAAAATCAATAAAAATATATCAATATAAAACAAGACAGCTGCACAGCCTCCGTACAGGTGAAGGTGAAGGTTCCCCAAACAGTTGTTATTTATCCGTATACGAAAAGAACAGGAATCCTTGCTTCAGCTGTCAGGAAACGCCATCATACTGCCTTTCCAAACTTCTTAACTAGTGCTGCTAGTTCTCTACCTATTCTTTTACCAGAAGTGCAGAAGCTGCATAACTTTAAAATTGACACCTTCGGCTCTAGTCGACACAACATTCTGCAAGGAATAGCCAATCTACAAACTCAACACGTTGCGACAGCAAAGAGATTTTATGTAGATGGAAAAAAGGAGGTGACCAGTTATACACCTCTAGGACGGAAAACATAGTGTGTCAGTGGTTGCTCGGGTGGCGCAGTGCTAAAGTGTCTGCCAATCACCGTCGAAGTTGTGGGTTTGAATCCACCATTGTGCTTCCGGATTTGTCAAGCATCTGAAGGATGGGAGGGAGGGCGATAATTGTTATTGGATGTATTAGTACAGGCTTAGTATGAGGTATAAAGTACAGCAGCCTTGTGTTCCTAAAACAGAAACATTGGGTATTGTATTGAGTAAGACTGACGTTATGTATCTTTCAGGACCAGGACCATTACTCAATGGCTCTGGTCTCAGCCACCGCGGTAGATATTTTGACATTCTTGAATGTTGCCACTACTGTTGGAGCAGCCATAAACTACACAGGTTCATCCCGATGTTCTGGGCCTCTTTGTAATGTTAGCGTTAGTAAAAAGCAGGTAAAAGAGTAACGTTTGAGGCAGACTAACATCAGTCACTTTTCGATTCACTGTAGTAGACGCTTGGTGCGGGGAAACCGCAGATGGAAATACGTAGGCTGCGACCATGAGACCCGTTACGGAATCGGTCCATAGGATTGCCACGTGAAAATGAGATATAGTGTGTATATCACAGATTTTTCTATTAAAATGATGAATTAAAAACATGAATAGTGCAGGTAGAAGGCACAATCCACTGTTAATTAGGGTGGCCATAAGGGGGTTACATGTTAATGACTGAGGATGAATGAGCATTATGCCACTTTTTACACCACAGATTCCCAAAGAGCTCCAGCAAAGTTAAAATGAAAGAGTCAACACTTCTAATTCTACCACTCTCGCTTGGTGGCATTAATGAAATATTTAACTAAAACGCAGTGAGTTACTATTTCACATGCAGCTGGAGAATCATGGCAAGAAAATGATGGCTGAATGTTGTAAAAATACACCGGGCACGTCCTACATGACTGAACACGGGAAGTGGATCATTTAGTGGAGAAAGCGTACTGCTGGGCTCTGCGTCAACATTCTCTGCATGAGACCCAGAGACATGCGGATCAGGGAGGCATGGATGCGGTATTTTCCCTACTTCACCACATGGTCCCCAAAATAGGCAAACAGTTGGCAAAAACAGCAGATCTACAAGCTCAGTAGGTGTTGTGAGTTTGTCGGTCGACAAAGATATGTAGTTGACCCCCTGGGGGTCAACTACATATATAAGTATAATGCTTTAAGTAGGGGGGGAACTCTCTCTCTCTCTCTCTCACCAGCTTTAATCTCTCCTTCCTCCGTTTGCCGGGCGCCGACCCAGAGGAGCTGGGGGCAGACGGAGACTCCTGACCAATCGCGTTGCCGTCGTCATCCTCGTCCTGTTCGTCTTCATCGTCGTCGAAGCACCACTCCGGCAGCTCGGGGGCAGGGGGAGCGTCATCCACGTCGCCATAGCGACGAAAGAGCTCCTTGAGGTAGTCTCCCTTGTAGATCCCTGGGGCACGGGACTGGCCGAAGGCAGCTACAGCCGCCTCGACGCTGTGACGAGAAAGAATATGCAATTTAAAATAAGGCTCAGCTACTTTTGCCATTTTTTAAATGGGGCTTGGATGTTAAACAAAACAATACATTACAAAATGATATACACTGGTACTGTACATTAAAACTTCAAAACCTACAGTCTGGTGTACACTGACTGTGCCTGCACTGCAGCAGTTTATGGATAGCTTTATCTTTTAAAATACATAATTTTAATATTTTGGAATTGATGGCTCATATTACTGGAGAAGCCTGGGAGTTAATTTATCCATTTGAAACGCTACAAATGTAATCAAATGGACAAATTATGGATTTTACAGGATATTCCACTGAGATGTGGTTGTAGGGGTAACCCTGGCCATATACGCGGTTTGTTTTCAAATTCAGATTAACCAACTACAGCATATTAAAAACATGGCAGGCAAGGCACCCATGGATCTGTGCACAGAGCCATGGGTGTGCCAATGTGCAAGCATACAGTATTGAATCCGAAATCTAACACACCCATTATTATTAATTGTAGTAGAGCTGCTCGGCTGTGTTGCTTACATCACTAGAAGGCCAGTTTACCATGCCGTTTTTAACCTGAACTGGAATAGACTACTAAAGCAGAAGCTGCAATCTTTCCCAGACTCCCTCTACTGTTCCACCTCTGCCTTAAGACAACACCACTGCTGTAAATTATTCAGCACCCCTGGAGTCTCCAGCTTGGTTCTGTCTCCACTAATCCAGCGAGCCTCTTCATGAAACGTGACTTTATCTTTAGTGACAGCGTCTCACATCAAGTCATCACACATATATAGAAGGCATCGACAGGGGCCGATGGGCCACAGCCTTCACTGCAAAGCGGTGCCCTAGCAGGGGGTGGGGGGGGGGCAATGATGTAAGCAGCTGAGGGAGAGCCCACACAGTGTGGTTCATGTTGTAGTGCATCAGCGTTGTTCTGACATGGGCTGACGAAAATTGAGGAAAAAATGCGCCCTCCTGAGGGAAGACAGGCACCGAGACTGATCCAGGGGCGTGACGTCAGTTACCTCCAGTCCATCTTCTCTACCAGGTATGCACACACCAGGAAGCCTGTCCGGTTGAAGCCGTGCGTGCAGTGGACCCCTTGGAAAAGAACAAAGAGACACCAGTCAAGACAATTCCATATTGCATGCAAAATCACATTAAACTTCAGCAGACGCCCTCGTCTAAAGCGAGTGCATCAATTGATTACATTTGGCCTCAGCAACATTACATCGCTACCTACCACCTGTGTTATCCTCCCTCTGCCTTCAATTCATCCTGATGTAATGCAAACTGCAAAGATGGCACGGTAATTTCAAAAGCCCCAGTGAATTTAGCATGAACATATCCAGTTCAAAGCACTCCCCTTGGAAAATCAATAAGTTGAGATGCAGTGAGGCAGAAAGTCAGTCAGTAGCCCCCCATGCAACCCTTGTTCATCTACAGATCTGACACCAGCCTGTAGACACAGTGAGACTTATTGACTGATGGAACCCTGGGGAATGTTTGGACAGGAGAGCAGCAGATTCTATAGTAATGGGGTGCAAAACAGTTAAATGATTTAGATGAATGGATTTGAATAAAATAATCGATTTTAGGGGGGGAAATGGTTTTTTTCATCTTGTTAAACACCAGCTCGCATTGTATGTTGACACGACACTGTATGATGATGTATAAAACAGGGCTAAGGAAATGTGTCTTAACTCCACCACTCTTTGAAACAGAGACATTTAGCCTTAGACATCAGGTATTTTGTAGCATGTCTGACGGGTGCAGTACGTTGTTCAGACTAGTCATTGGTCCGACAAATGACAACCCACCTCATCTCCTAACGACCTAACCTAACCATAACCGCAAGCACGGGAGCAGACGCTAGTACGACATGGGGACGCGTGTCAGACCGTCTGAATTACATGCGGTCCCCATGTCTGACAGGTCAATGATAAATGAAATCAGACAGAGGGAAGATAAGGGATGATAATGAAGATGCAGTCAACTAGTCGAGGGAGGTGATCAGATTTATGAGCATGGCTGTCTAATTTGGTCTCATGCAGAAAGACAACCAAGAACAATCCGATCGGCAGGTGGCTGGGGAGAGGGCATTGCTAAAATGACATTAATATATTCTGCTGTGAGGCGTAAACAACTTAATTTGCAACATTAGGTAGACGACTAGAGCAATAGTCCGCAGGCAAGAGTGGCTCTGGGCTCAGAATGGTGGAACAGAGAGCTCTCTGCTGTCCTGGGTGTGAAAGCACAACTCTAACGGCCATGACGGATTAGTTGTGTCCCCCAAGGCTGGCCTAAGGCACTATGTACCACCAAACATCACAATAAACATTTTGTTCAGATTTCACACACATCTAAAAATGAAATACAAGATGTCCGTTTTTCTTACTGACTGAAACTGTGTTACTGACTCAAACACAAACGCATTCATATGAGAGCAGTATACTGTAAAATAATTTTATAAAGCCATTAAGTCTTGGAGGAAAAACAACATCTACATGGGTTTTTTCCACAGCCAACAACAGTAGGATTCATTTTAAGCAAAATAAATCACAATAGCCCATTCCTCAATGATTCCCAATTTCAATTACTGTATGCGACAGGTAAAACCATTCACAAATTAATTTATTTGTATTTGTTTAACATAATAATCTGTTATTAAGGACAGTCTTTCAACTGCACCTCTCAAGGTTACTGGGGCATTAGTATTCACACAGTATGGACTGGAAGCCAGCATACTCAACCAGGACCATAAATTTAAATTAGTTATTGCTTAGGCAACAAAATTCTACGCAGGCAGCCTTAATTTATTTCCTGTTTGAAGACACTTCTCTTTTTTGTATCTTTCAAACATTCACTCGTCTGTAACAGAGCAGAACATGTTTGGAATCCAATCCCGTCATCTTTTTGTCTACAAGTCAAAGCAAAAATCTATTTACTAATTTGCTGTGTAATATATATTGACCCAATCCCAGAATAAAATGATTTAATTCAAGTAAAGAGCAATAAATAATATAACCAGTAAGACGCCCTGAGAAGCGAGAAGCCGCATGCACGAATCCGCCTGGGTGACGGCAGACTGCTGGGCAAGGGCTGGCACTTTGGCATGGGGGGTCAGATCAACATATGGAATGAATTATGTACTGGCCATATATGGAGCGTGTCTTGAGTGTACAGGGTTTGATGAGGTCAGATCAACATATGGAATGTCAGAACAGGAAGGACGGGTGGGGAGGGATCAACATATGGAATGTCAGAATCGGTCAGCTCAATATGATATATGGAGATCTAAGGGTTTGAGGTCAGATGTAGAGTTGCTGGCCGACTCCATATACAGTATGCAGATCTAGGTGATGTTCCAGTCTTCTCCATGTATGGTTATCCAGGGTGGCGTGACGTGTCACGAGGCGTGACCATATATGTAGGCGTGATGTCACAACGCGTGACCATATATGGAGGTGTGATGTCACGAGACTTGACCATATATGGAGGCCGACCAACTGACGGGAGATGCAGGCTTTCATAGTAAATGCGACCTACGGTCACAACTGGTGCATCCCTAACACCATTGAATGACTTCAAGTTCAATAAAAGAAAAACTCAAAACAATGTCAAATGTCTATCCTTCGATCCTACGTCTTCTGGTCCCTTACAAATTAACATGTGCAAAATACAAATACTGAATGAAAATAATCAATGGATAAGACATTTGGTACAAAGCAAACCTGATACTCGGGAGAATAGTATTGAGGCAATGTTATGTAGCAAAGTTAACTTGACCTTCTAGCTCCCTCTAGTGCATCTCAAACTCAATGACATGAGAAGGAGTGCAATATATTCTCCATAACAAATCTACCTCCAATCACTCCAGGTCATCATCCCCACTCAAAATCCACAGTTCCAACAACCTTTCTAGTCTTATTTGCACACGAAGAAAAACTATTTTACAAATTTGAAAATCAAATTGATTATATACTACACTCCAAATACCTGGCTATGGCTGTCTTACCAATTAATTCGGTTGGATTTTTCTCCATGAAGTGGTCACACAACCGGATAAACATCTCTGTTGTCTCTGGCGATGGACTCTCCCCATGCCTAAACAGAGTTAGATGGCATTTTAAATACAAAGCAGTAGTAGGTATAGTTGAAAATACCTCAATTTCACACTGAACAACATACTGAAGACAAATACTGAATTCTAGCAATCATTTGAGTCACATGAATGAATTCATTCATACCCTTTACATTGAAGCTTCATATATTTTATGCCTTCTTTTTCAATATCATTTCGGTCATAAAACCGAGTCGTGTTTGTTAAGTCAATGAGCAAGCCCATTTTTACCTAGAAGAGAGAGACACCAAATGACAAAAAAAATAGTTTAGTGTTAACAGGGCTTTATTTTTTGTTTCACAATAACAGTGAATTACACATCAAATATTTTTACATCATGAAAATTGCTTACCTTAAGACTTTTTAAATAGTTTGACAACATGCTTGGATGGAACCTGTTCTCTTCTGGAACTTTGTCATCATATTTTGGACCCAACATTGTTTTCATCGGCAGGAATTTACCTAAAAAGGAATGAATTAACACACAGTGGGACAGTGGTTATTACTGGGATGTGTCGATTTTCGACTTTTATTTTTAATATATATTATAAAATAATTGTAATGACTTTTTCAAAAACATTATAAACCTTACAGTTTAAAAAAAGTTTAAAGGATCATATGTTTTCCAAATAGATAGTGACACTGATAATGTTACTGACAAGCACACAGCCCCAGGTGTTAATTGTGTAATCATTCAACCGTATTTCAATGGGTCACCACATTTGGTGTAACCCCGGGTGACCGACTGACGGTATAACTGATCTTGTTTTGTTTGCAATCATTTTATGCACATGGGCAACGTGGCAGAGATTGAAAGACGACGGAAAGGTTACCTTTTAGTAAGGCCGACCGTGGACTTATTCACAGTCACTGTTTAATAGTGAAAGGAGGAGATCAACGCAATGCAAATAAGCCATGGTGGAGCCCAGCTGAGCACAGCACGGGTGCACAACACTCCAGTAGGTCGCCCCATGCCGAATCGCCAATCAAGTTAAAATGTCTTGTCTCGAAACATAAATGGGAGACAGACTTGGGATGCACCTATGATGATGTGGATTGGGAGATAATTTTAGAGAGAGCTCAGAGGGTTCTGGTTTCCGCCAAACATAGACAGATGCAATTTAACATTTTTCACAGAACTTACTTTACTCCGCTCAGGTTACACAAGATTGATAGAAGCATTTCCCCTATGTGCCAAGATGTAAGATAACAGAAGGCTGCCTATTACATAATTATGTTATGGAACTGCCCACTTTTAATTGATTATTGGAAGTTCATCTTGTCTACTGTCTCTGATATCATAGAGGTTGAAATACCACATGATCCAAGAATTTGGTTACTGGGTGACGTTACATTGATCAACACAAATTTCAACAAAGCATACTTTGTGTTACTCGCCAGTACAGCTGCGAAGAAAATCATCTTGGTTAATTGGAAATCTGAAAAATCACCTTCACAGAGACACTGGCTGAATGAGCTTTCATCATACTGTACCCCTGAAAAGATACTGTACAATGTAAGAAGAAGGCCTGCTACTTTTGAAAAAATATGGGGCAGGTTCTTTGAGGTTCTACCTTCAATATCTCCTCTGGGTTGATTTAGTTTGAGTTTTTATTTATATTGTTATTTTCATGTATTTATCCGAGTTGTTGCTGTCAAGAGGTGTTGTGTACAATACAGAGTAATGAGAGCTGTGTAGTTTTCCTTTCTGGGGTTGGGGTGGGGGGTGGGTGGGGGGGGTTTGTTTTTACTGTTTTTTGTCTTTTCTTTTTTGAGTTTGTCTTGTCTTGTTTAAAAAAAAAAAAAAAAAAAATCATGATTCTGTAACTCATTGTGGTAAATATCTGCATTATCAATAAATAAATCTTAAAAAAAAAAAAAGTCTTGTCTCGGTTCAGCCAAGGAATGCACAGTTGCACTCGTCTCTCAACTGTTGCGCAAAAAAACCCCAAAAAGGAGAACATCGATAAGACACATCGAGAAATGGTAACGACACTAAATACGGAGTCGGTCAAATCCCTAGTGATTATATGAGGGACCCTGACTCCAACACCAGGTTGCACCTGTCCTTGCAAGATGAGCTATAGGTTAACAGATTTATTTATTGATCAAAACAGAATACCTGGTGCGGGAAATAAAGAGCTACATAGTTTACAGTTGGTAAATGCAATGTCAGATATTGCAACAAGGCTGCTCTTCCTTTTGTTTGCATTCTCAATTTCTCGGTTCAGTTCAGAGTGTACATGTGGGGCTATATCTTGCGCCACCCCTTAACCCTTATCCCTAAACTTATTTGCCATTTTTTACTATTTTAAAAAACCTTTTAAAATAGTTCAAATAGCACAACATGTAGATGTAGATCGGCTAGTCTGAATTACTGTGTTATGCGAGGGTTTTGCTAGAGAAAAACCTGTCAGGCAAGTACAGGTCATGTACCTTTTGGGAGAAATACAACAATGTGCGAACACAGAAGCCAGATTTGTGAACTGTTGCGATAATAGGGTGGTTCTATTCCATTGGTTAACCTTCTAAGGACTACTGCCTGTAACGAGTAGACCTAGACCTACTGTACATGTAAGCAGAGCTGCTACTTTTACACACTTAAATTTGAGGTATTTTTATTTTGAATACAATTTAAATAGATTTGAGGAAAATGTGCTGCTTTTTGTCCCAAAATGACTTCAAAAGATTGCTGCTATTCGTTTAAAAAAGCTTCATACCCTGTACATATAACATCTATATAACAATGCCATCTGACATAGCTCTGTATACACAATGCTGTACCCCCTCCAACTGTATACTTTCCCATTTTCAACTGTTTTATTATATTTTGACACTTGCTTTGGCAATGTAAACGTATGTTTTCTCATGCCAATAAAGCTCCTTTGAATGTGGATGTCATTTACATTCCAGTAAATAATCAACACTGTGCACTCCCTCTTTTGCAAAGTAAATTATAGCTTGTTGCTTGCAAGCATTATCCATTCAATTCAAAGAGGCTTTATTGGCATGAGAAAACATACGTTTACATTGCCAAAGCAAAAGGCACGATACAACAATACAATCAAAACAAAATGTATAGTACATTTGAAAGTCAGAGTCTTCAATAAATCAATTTCTATGTACCAAGATCACTCGATGCAGATAGTGCAGGAATACACACAATGATTAGTCTTTGGGTGGTAGGGGATAATCTGGTGTCCACCCGATTATCCCCTACCTGCATTTTGATCAGCATTTAAAATGTCAATAATACCAAATATATAGTCCTTGTAACGTTAAGGCCAAAAGCAACACCTGCACACAACGAACGAACCATTAAACTGGGATAAGGTTCTAGAACTAGCAGGCTAACCTTGTGATCCCTAAACGTTAAACATAAACCTCTCATGGTTGTTGTTGTTTTTACCTAAAGAATAGACATAATAACGTCTAGGGTTTAAATAAACACTATTTAGTAGTTTTTTTTCCTTCTTCAGAAAAGCACACAACCTGGTCTGTTGCCAGGCTTAGGGTTTGTTTTGACACGTGATCCAAGTACAGCAGCACAGCACTGAGCACAGGGCTAATTCAGATGCTGCTAACATAAACAAGCTAAAGTGTGAAGGGGAAGAATGCTACCATAACAAAGACCTTCTCTTAAATTAACAAATGACCGTTAATGCTGTTTGTTTTTTATTCCCCAAAAAAATGCAACAATGATACACAGCAACTCAAATAAACGCAGGTTTAACGACCTGTGCTGGCTGTTGGCGCAGCAGTGTGAACTTGTGAAGTGAAGCTAACGGTCATTATCACTCATGATAGCCGTGCAGAAAATTGCAGATCTACAAGCTCACAATGCGTCTCGTCCGCGAAGCGTTGTGAGCTTATAGATCTGCTATTTTCGGCGTAAGTGATTCAGTCCCAGGCAGACACTGAGACAGAGACACGAACCAACATGTTAGCATTTCTTCCAGCCAGGCTAATGTTTACAGGTTCCACTAACCTGCCACAGGCTGGCCCCTTCGGGGACAATTCCGCCACCGAGGTGGGGGTCCGGTGTGTGAGTGTGACATGTTTACTCAGAGAGAGAAGGGTGACGGTCCCCTCCTGTCCTGTCGCCTTGTGTTGAAAAGTCACCAGAAATAAGAAGCTCCTCTTCTCACGGTGGACATCAGACCCACCACTTTCCCCTGGTGGTGTCGTTAACTTAATTCGACGCTTTCGGGCCCTCGGTACGAGCCTCAATGAACTTTACCTGCCGCCAAATTTATTTATTAAAGAAAAAACTGTTTTTTTTTAACTCGCTTTCATGCGTGGCCTATCGTAGAAACCTTATTCTCTTAAAAATAACCGTGTTTTTTCTCCCACCATCTCCCTCTCTCTGAGACTGTCCAGAAGTTGTGTTAACGGTGCCTCTAAGCCTACTTCATTGAGCATTCATGAGCACAGCTACAGCTAGGCTACATTGGCTAACTGCTAACTTGTCTTCTTCTTGTTGACAGATGTTCAGCACACTGGACCCTGATTCGTCACTGCCACCCAGCGGGCGGTGAAGCAAATTCAGCTCACTGTTTTGAAAATAAAATAAATTCATATATTCGCTTCTCTCTTCTAGTACTTTCTTTCTTTCTTATTTTCTGTAGGGTGGGGAGTTTGTAAAACATAAAAAGTGACATTGGAGCAGATGCACAATCTATGTAAAGGCGCTATATAAAGGCTCACTATGACGTAACATTTTCCATTCATTGTCAATGGGAATTTAATGTTTGTTTGAGATGGAGTTTGCGGACTATAACCAAAAGCTGGATGTAGGAGGGGCTAGCGCCCCTCAAACATTTGAGAATTTTTGAGAGAGGGGGGAGGGGGGGGGGTCTAAAATGATTTCTTATGAACTCTACCGTAGTAGTTCAAGGGTCTCAATGAAATAATACTAAGTTATCTCCAAGAACTGTTATATACCGGTAAGTATATAAACACTCATATATAAGCCACCCATATAAACATTGCATACAAGTACACATCAAAACTATTGAAGACACATTGTTTCACTATTAACATTTTTCATTGACATGTTTTAGACCTCCAGACCAGGTGTTGCTCAAAGGATTAATAATAAAAAATAAAGCTGTAAGAATGCAATAAGTACATTAGTTATACGTCGTATTAGAGCTCAGGTTGATAACTTATTTCCGCTATTCGGCATTCAGCGAAGTACTATATATATAGGGCTTAAATGGTTAATGTGTTTTTGATTTTAGAAGACCTAGAACACTTTAATAACTCAGCTCACATAGTCCCCATTCTTATTTTTACCTGGGCTGCCCCTGCTCAAACATGTTCATAGTGACATAAACACTCAGCTGTGCCATCTTTCCTTGCTGTTTCATTGCCTGCAGAAGCTTGCATGCATCAGTAGTGCTCCAGACAGGAGGCTCCTCAACACTTTGGCTTTGGTATGGGTTTGGAAGGCTGATCTCTGAAGGCAGAAGTACTGTTGTTGGCACTAAAGAAGCATTACCTGGCTTCTCCATCTGTGAGCCTGCAGCAGGGAGCTTGGCTGGGCAGAGTTGAAGGTTAGTCTTCTCTACTGGCAGACTGTCATCTCGCTCACCAGCCTCACTGGCACTGAAGTCATATTTTGACTGCTCTGTCTGGTCTGACCCGGAGCTTATAACGTCCCAGTTGCCCGTGTGCAGCAAGGTGGTGTAAATTGTGGCGTTGTCTTGCTCTTGCTCACAAGGATAAATACTATCACACATGGTCAGGCTTTCGGACGGATTGCTGAGTACAAGCACGGTCTGGGGAAACACGTACAAACATATAGACAGCTTCAACTTCACAGTTTACACAACAGAATCTGTGTGTTTAAAAAGAGAGTTGTCCAAAAAAAAGCTGTGAAATATTTTCCACGTTAAATGTAGAATTGTATATTGTGATTATTAAAAGGTTTATTGGCTCTAATGTCACTAAAATTGGTGAAAAGTATGTGAAAAGTGTTCTTGACTATCACTTCCTTTCAAGTACACTATTTTCCAATAAAACAACAAATCTTACATTTTACTCCTCTAGCATCCAGAAGCTAAGAAAAAATCTTTTTTGTGTGTTTTTATTTTACCTTCTGGTGATTCTGGGAAGCCCACAAGACTATAGAACTGAGATGAGGGTTAGGCACCATTTTCCATTTGTATTTCTTCCACCTACCAAAGAGAATATAAATAGCACAAAGCAGTTTAGCTTTGGTCCAATAGTAGTATGGCCAAACTTGGACCACCGAAAAAGTGCTCTGCCACAGTGTGACTGCTGTTATTAGGTTTAACAGACTTGATATCGTTGCTGTCCGGAGGAAACCTCAACTCCATTTTTTAGGTTTTTGATTTTATTCCATAAATCAGTGCTATTGAACACCATTTATGTCTGTGTGTTGTTTCGAAAATATTGAACCAATGTAAAGTAGTAAAAAACGCATTGGACAAAACTTCTTAACTCCATTGGACCCTCAAACAACTAACTCCTTCTCATGCAAGTAATTGACAATATCTAAAGTCACAACAACAACTTTGCTGAGGCAGTATTGCATTGTTTAAAAAATATAAGGTTTTATTCATTTCCTTAAAAACGGATCGTGAAAAATGAACTAGTTATGAGGTTTCCTCCGGACAGCAGAGATATACAGCAAAGCTCTTGATCCAATTAATCTTAACCGATAAGCACTGGTCGCAACTTAGGCCCTATATGCATTGTTTGTTGTACGTAGAATAGCAAAAATAGCCATTCCATGACCACAAGCTCACATCACATTGATACTTGCTGTGAGCTTGTAGATTGACTATTGTTATTTCTGAAAATCGTTGAATATGTTTGAAAATCTTCACCTATAACGACATGCCCAAAATAGGGATGCTAGTTTTAAAGTGGTTAATAGCCAGAGGCACAACTAATCGCACAGTTCGCAAATTCATTGTAACCTACTGGACAATACAGCATACTACAAGGAAGACAATGATGACCACAGGGGATACGATGGACACGATCATGGACTTGATGAGGTAAGGATCTAACAGAGATGACAGTGAAGTTAATTGAAACATTAGTCCAGTAGATGTCTTGTGCACAATAGCTACATAAGAGTAAAATGATTGTGCTCTGATGTTCTGTTGCTGTTGAATGAGGTTTCCCAATGTGTGTTATTAACACCAATTTTTTTGGGAATAACAGTTTCACTCAATGAGTTGCAATGAGTAACATGCAATTTAGTAACTCAACTAATATTTATGGTGAGTGAGTGGAACATTTGACCATAATACACGTGGAGGAGATTAAATCATGTCACTGATATGGCAATTGTCATTGAACTATCAATGAATTTTCAAGCTTTTGAGAGGCCAACATGTGAATATAAACAACCCCATCCTACGAGTTATATCTGTCATATCTCTTCAAAAGCAATAGCACATACACATTCAATTATCTTGAATATTGTCTCTTATTATTCACATGTAAGTGGTAACTGAAGGGATGACTCACCAACCCAAAGTGTTTTAAAGTGTCTGTAACTACTGCTGGTATTCCCGGTGACAGACACAGCCATGACGTGGACCCTGTACATAGTTCCAGGTTTCAGCTCTTGCAATAAGACCTCCCACTCGGAGGAATTGACAGTTACATCTGAGAAGAAAGGAATCACACGATAACTTCAATACAATGTGATGAAGCCAAGGGCATATCTTCAACTCATTCTACAGGCAGTTGTTATGAGCATTCATCGGGACTACTCACTGAGCTCTGTGTCGTTCTCTGCCTTGTAGAATACTATGTAGTTAACAACCACGCCACTGCATTGTTTCTGAGACTCGCTGCTCCACTTGATATGGGCACTTATGTCCTTTGGTTTGAGGTTTTCAACGATGGACACAGCCTCGGGAGCTAAGTTCATAAAGGGGTGAACGGGTAGCGAATATTATATTTACACTTATACAGTTATACACACGCCTAGCACTCACTATAGCAAATTATCTAACTTAATCTGTTTTGCTGTAAGACACATGGCACCTGAATCAAATTAAAAATGTTTTGCTTACTTTTTTCAGGTTTTAATTGATTTTATTTTTCTATGCCCCACATACAGTATACAGTATGTGTATGTGTGATCACATTATTCATACTGTACCTCCTTCCCTGGAGCAAATCTGAAGCGCTTGCATACCAAGTCCTGTCTCGTTATCAAAGAGTGGAGTCACTGTTATGTTGTACTGTGTAAAATCCTCAAGGTCTGTAAGAAAGGAGACAAAAAACAATAAGCACAATTCAAGTGTCATGTGGAAATGAGTGAGGTCTATGTGGCTACTTAACGCTGACGTACAGTATACAGTGGATATCGGAGTGGCACAGGGGTAATGTTCCTGACCACCACAGTGGAGACATTCATCCACAGTGCCTCCGGCTTGGCACTCCAACAAAAAACAATTGAATGTCAGCACCTTTCCTCACAAAGGGCAGGGAATAGTGCATGCCAGGAATTGTAAATGTGAGGGATAGCGTGTTGTTGCATTGATGAAACTCCTCACTGTAAGGTGTTGAGAACTTGGGAGACGTAGTTGTCTACTTTCTCCTCAGACCAACACTAGGGGTCAACACAACAGTTTTCACAATTTTCAACTAAAAATTATAAATATTGTTGTTTTTCTCAGTAGAAAAAATAATCGAATGATACAGTGAGTGGTTCACAAATCATCACCTTTATTAATTATCTACATATTATACAGTATAACCCAACTGACCTAGAAACGATCCTGCCGTTATATCACAATCACATCAGACATCATTTAATTGTGACACTTCCTTTCAGTGTTGTTTTCACCAACATGTCCATTAACTGCAGTTTATTACCACAGCCATTAAGACAATGGAATAGATGATACAAACTGATCGGAGGGTTTAATGCTTGCGTCAACGTGGCCGTAAGTTAACACGAGGCTGTGGATGACTCAGGGTCAAATCCTCGCATCCCTCCATTCATTCTATCACACCATCAACCTGTCTATCCATCCATCTACACGTGGTTATATTTATGTTTTCTTACAAACCATATAATGTGATGTTGGTATCTTTGCTCTCCGCCCAGAAGTATTTGGAACCATCATGGGTCCAGTGAATCATGTAGCCACTGACGGGACGGACAGGGGCCTCCCAACTGACCAGAATATTACCGTCACAGGCTGTGGTCTGGAGATAGCTGACCTGAGGAAGACCTGACAGTGACCACACACACACACACACACGCATGCACGCACGCACACACACGCACACACACGCACACACACACACACACACACACACACACACACACACACACACACACACACACACACACACACACACACACACACACACAATGGGGAATTCCTCATCACTAATTGCTATCATGTCATGACTCATGTGTCATGGCAAACAATATATTGCACAAATGCAGTTCCTCACTTGCTCCAAAGGCTGGGACATAAATGGATTCTGTCCATCGTAGTTTGGCATTATGCAAGACCATCAGTTTGATTCTGTATGCATCTTCATTCACATCAACAGCATAAGTCACAGAGCCATGAACATTATCAACTGCATAAAGATGTATGACATTTAGGTTAATCTTGTCAGGAATTCCTTGAATTTGGTATTCAAATTGACCTTTGCATGTTGGTGGAATCGCCTGTAAAACAAATTTGAAACATTTATGATCATAGAAAGAAATTTGCAAGAAGCAAAACAGCCATGGGAAAAATTCACCCTATAAATTGAAAATGTTTCAAGTATGGAAAATTTGTAAATGTTATGTTGATAGATTATATTAAGGCTCCTTACCCTCCACATGACCCAAACTCTTCTGTCTCTACTGATATTTGGTTCACCTACTTTCCGCCACAGGTTGAACTTGCTGTCTGTGAAGTATTAGATATATATTCAGTAAAATATGATGATATCATGCCTACCCTAAGGCCACACACACCTCTCTCTCTCTCTCGCTCTCTCTATCTCTCTCTCATTAGCAGGCAACAGTGCAGCACTATCCCTCTCTCTGTTTCTGGCACAACAGCGCCCCTACTGGTACTCATAGTCATATACTGGTGCTCATCTGCTCATTAACCAACACACCAGGCACATTGCTGTTCCTTGGAGTGGTTGCACCACTCAAAAAATGAAAGAAAACGTGAGTACATTTCTGCACATTAATTCCCCATTGACTAAGATGTGTGTCTTAAGTCAACTCCTTTTTTTATCCAATGAGAGAGACACAGTACATGTTTTGCCTGTCCAGTCCATCCTTCTACTTGTGTATCTTCCCTTATAATATAGGCCCATGTTGCAACTCAAAGTGCTTAAAAGATAGCCTCAGTGTTACAAAATATCGGTCTACTTTTTGGAAATACTGGTATGATCGTCTCTTGAAATAGCTGATGTTTTTATGGTATACAGTAGGTGTGTTCTTTCCGTATGTATAGTGTTTTTATGTAGTTTTCTTTTTTAAGGGACCCCTGAGTCAGCACAAATAAAGTTGATTGATTGATTGATTGTTTTCTCTGCAGGTTTTTGAATCTTCAACTGTCCATCATCTGTCCTCAATATTTCCTATCCAAATTTAATTCCGCCACATAAATGCACGCTCGTACGCAGTCTCGTACGCAGTCCCTCACGCAGTCTCGCACGCACGCACGCACGCACGCACACACACACACACACACACACACACACACACTGATGAGCAGCACTGTGGGACAGCACAGTGTCGTTACCATTCAACTGGGAAATAACTGTTCTCTCTTGGCTCCAGGTGCTCCAGGGGGCCTCAGTTAACGCACATCGTGCTGACACTGTGTAGTTAGTGCAGGACTCCACTTCCTCTGTGGTCACACTCACACGCACGTCCCCAGGTTTCAAAGAATGACTGAGGACACGCTAAAAGTAATGAAATGGGGTGGCATCAGACCAACAAAATGGTTCAGTCACTCACCACAAAGGGCTGACTCTATGTCCAGGCTTATTATTCACACAGTGGCTGGCTCAATTGGCTTGACAGTTTTCAGGACAACTGCATAATTATAAATCTTTGAATGTCAGGAAAATGGGCTAATGTCTTACCCTAGAGTTTTCTCCACCAAGATACTTAAAGTAGAATGAAAAACAGAACATTATTGATTAGGTTCTATTATATATATATTCATAATGGAGCTTAGCTGACAATAAATGGTGCATTTATATAGCGCCTTTATCCAAGGCGCTTTACATAGATTGTGCATTACATTCACCCATTCATACACAGATTGCGGCGGAAGCCATGCAAGGTACCAACCAGCACATCGGGAGCAATTTGGGGTTCAGTGTCTTGCCCAAGGACACTTCGACATGTAGACAGGAGGAGCCGGGATTCGAACCGCCGACCCATGGATCATTGGACGACCTGCTCTACCTCTTTTTTTTGCGGCTTACGCCTTTTATTGATTTTTTAAGGGACAGATAGTAGGCTGACAGGAAACGGGAGAGAGATGGGGGGATGACATGCAGTAAAGGCCGTGTCGGGTCCGGGAGTCGAACCCGCGGCACACCGCGACTGGATCACCAGTCCGGTGCCCAGACCGTTACGCTACAGCCTGGGCCCCTGCTCTACCTCTTGAGCCACAATAACCAACCAAACTCTTTCCTATACCAGTTAATGAATAAATGTCCCATAGGACATCTGTGCTGAACAGTTAATCGAACTAATCAATTTAATTGATTATTTAAAACATTTTGGGAGTAAAACAGAATTTGCAGAAATAGACAATGCAGGTTGTCTTTTTTCACCAAACGTTCACCCCAGAATATAAGGACACTAGTTCATGCAGTTAAGTGGTTAATCAGACTCACTACTTGATGTGATACATACACACATACATTTGTTGATATATTGAAAAATACACCACTTTTCTTTTTTTAAAGCAAGCTTTAGTTGCATGCAGGCAGCCCTACTGAACAGTAAAGAGTTGCCCAGTGATACATACCTCGCCATATTTTACTTGACAAATGATCTGCCGATCATCAAGTGGTTGTTCCCATTCTACCAGCAGATGGTTGGAAAGTACATTTACATGTATCATTGGAGGATGCAGTTGCCCTGAAGAAAGATGTAAAGATAAAAGCACATCACAAGCGTAAATCAAAAACTGAAAATAAAGCTGGATATTTGTTCTACAGAGGTGACGTCACGTAACTTACATATATGATAGGGATTAAATTCATAAGGGGCTGAGTCAATCTCCCAAGCCTTGGTCTTCGCTCTCACAACTACAGAGCTATTCTCATTATGGTCAGGTGTTTCTGGGAGCACGCAGGAAGTTTTGCTGCAGCTTTCAACAACTTTCGGTACTTGCGATGAGGCACTTAAAGACAAACATAGGTTTGAATTCAAAATAGAAAGCTTGACAGTCCACCATTATCTGCTGCAAAAATGATATAAAAACAAAAACAAAGCTCACCCTTTTATATACATTGAATAGGTTATTTCCAATGAAGAATTAATGTTGTGTTCCCAGTTACATGTAAACAGGTCTGGCAGATTCCATGCATTGGGGCTGTATTGTAAGATGCATGACACGTTGTTGGGTTTTGCTGTTAATGAAAAATGGGACAGATCATTATCAATCTTTGCTGTACACTTCTGTTGCCATAATGGTTAAAACAAGGACCAAATAGTTGCCTTACTATATGATTGTATGGTCATTCCTCCTAGCACCCGCTTAGTGACAGAATTATGGCATTGTATTACCGCACTATGGTGAATGAACTTATTAAGAAACAGGACCAAATATGAAGAGTTGGTGGTCGTTGAGATTTCTTCTTTTTTGTTGTTAATTGTCCAGTAGCTTGTGCCAGGCCTGCAGGACCTTGGGCATGTTACTGTGATATTTGATCCAAGCTCTACATATTCATTTCTGGGTTGAACAATGCATGGCTTTTCTGGATAACCTATTAGAAACAATAGTATTAAAATGTAGATGATAATAATATAAACAAACAAATATAATAATAATAATAAAAACAGCTACATTTATTTAAATGCTCTCAATTGTAACCTATAGCTACTAAAGATGATTTTACCCAATTTGATAAGAATTCTATTGGCTATAAATGTAGTAGTGAAGGCCACTGGAGAAGTCTAGATTTTATGTATGCTATAGGCTATACCTAGAAGTTAATTAGTATTATTAGATTTAATCCAAATAGACTTTAAATGGCTTTCGTCAAAACTCACAGTGAAACCAACCAATCATGGAATGATACTGAAATTGATACCAAAATAGTAGCCGTAGACTACAAGTTTCTGAATTTAATTGTGGCTAATAAGTAGGCCTATAACTGACATGGAGGAGCTTGAATAATTAATAAGAGTGAATTAGCCTACCTGTCCAGATAGCTGGGGCCACGACTGTGAGGACATAGAGGACTGGAAACCAACGCATTATTTTATCCTATAATCAGAACACAGCGGCGCCTACTATGCCAAAGAAGAGGTTCTTTCCTGCATGAACCCATTAAGACAAATACAGGAACTAAAGGGGATGTTGATGCAACTGGTTTAAGACTTAAGAGGAAGTTAAGTAATAATGAAGGACAGCCAATACAATTGTGCTTTGAATTGTCTGTTTTAGGCCAGGGCACTAGAGCAATGAGGCTACGACAGGCAGCATGTACAGCAGATTATCATTATTATTATTAGCTATTGAAAATCTGTCAGCGTCTTGCTTTGTCTTGTATTGATGTTGTCATGTAGGTAGGCTATACATTTCCACTGCTTATATCCATTGTTTGAGTGAGTTTGAATATTTATGTTAACTTGTTTTCACAAGGGAATGAAAATTATATCAAGAAACATATTGCTTCACAGCTTCCTGTTTGTGCTTGCTCATAAAAATAATATGTTTGATTATGTTTGATGTGTGTGTGTGTGTGTGTGTGTGTGTGTGTGTGTGTGTGTGTGTGTGTGTGTGTGTGTGTGTGTGTGTGTGTGTGTGTGTGTGCGTGCGTGCGTGCGTGCGTGTGTGCGTGTGTGCGTGTGTGCGTGTGTGTGTGTGTGTGTGTGTGTGTGTGTGTGTGTGTGTGTGTGTGTGTGTGTGTGTGTGTGTGTGTGTGTGTGTGTGTGTGCGTGCGTGCGTGCGTGCGTTGAGGGTTAACCTAGATTGACTTGTTGCACTGGAGAAGCTGGGCTGCCAGGTTGCAGTCCTTCCTGTACAGATCCTATGGAGACACAGCAAGCAACAGGTGCTGAACATCAAACCTGAGATACAACAATATACCTATCTGATTTATTAATCTCATGCATGCCATGTGGTCTCCTCTCAATATAGTGGCCATCTTGAGTAAAAAAAATCACAACCCCGTGAATAACGGGGTTGACACAACCCCATTATAATTTTGAACCCTGTTACTATATTATTCTATATAAAAATACATACAAATATTAATTGAATGCCTGAGAAGGGAAATGTTTTTCTGATAGCTAAAGATGTCCTTCGGTAAAATCTTCAACAGAAAGGCCAAATCGTACTGGTTTCGTGGAATGACTCAATAGTAAAATATTAATATTAATATTAATATAATAATAATAAACAGCAACATTCATTTACAGATGTATGTATAGCACATTTAAGTAACAACCAAGTCAACCAATAAAGTAATGTACAGACAAAAAGCAAACAATGCAATAAACATTAAACAGACATTAATAATAGTATGAAAACATGATCAGCAGTCACTGAAGACCTGGGAGAAAAAGTGAGTCTTTAAAAAAATTACATTAAAATGGGCAGCGCTTTGTCCAATAACCTAATACAATAAAGTTAAAAAAATATATATATATATATAATGTCTGACTTTAAAGAAAAAGTCCGGAAGTGTGGTTCATTGACTTTGCAGCTTGCAGATCCGAGTCATAGCGGATACGGAACAGCTGCGTACATGCATGTATGTGTGATTTCCAAACGCTTCATCATGCAGTCTGGGCTATGAGTCTGGGCCATAGACTGTAAAAAGAAAATGGGTCTGGGCCAACGGAAGAGGTCTCATGAGTATGCCGATAAAGTAGCCTCGGTCCCAGCCTCCAGGCTTACTTATCTGCGAAAAGAAAGTTGTCTGGCTACGCGAGACTAATGTGTGAGTGAAATATACAGGATACAGTATAACTGTATGGATACAGTAGTCGGGCTCCAAACCGGATGTGAGCACTGAGCAGCAGAGTACATAGAAAACAAAAGCCTGCTTTGGTGACGCGAGGCTATGTGCTTTCGTTTGACGGTGTAGGCTATCACGACATGAACGATATGTAACTGTTACATGTGACCTTTGTGAGTTTTTGTATACTTAGCTGGTTTGATTATACACCTGCTCATGGCCACAGCGGTCATCATTGCCGCTGTCGTCGGCGGTGGAGTATTATTCATTATGCGCCGCTTGTTCCCCCGGCAAAAGGCGTGCAGCAAGCTCCTCCGGTATCCAGCCGACATGATGCGGGGAAAGACTGTGATAGTGACCGGGGCGAACAGCGGCATAGGGAAGGCCATCGCAGGGGAACTGATCAAGCTCCAGGCCCGGGTGATCATGGCCTGCCGGGACCAGCGGAGCGCCGAGGACGCAGCCCGGGATCTGAAGAAGCTAGCCGGACCAGAGCCGCACGGTGAAGTGGTCATCAAACACCTGGACCTGGCATCCCTTAGATCAGTTCGGAGTTTCTGTCATGAAATCATCCAGGTTTGTTGCCATGTTTCATGTACTTAACGTTGCACGTACATTTAATTTATAATATCTATCTATCTATCTATCTATCTATCTATCTATCTATCTATCTATCTATCTATCTATCTATCTATCTATACAATTTAGGCATTTAGCAGACGCTCTTAATCCAGAGCGATTTACATTAAGCAAGAACAAGAAGCATGGGAATACATCACAAAAAAGCATTTATCATGAAACATGCTTAAGATAAGAAAGTAACAGTGGAATAAATGAGTAAGTGAGCACTGAGGATTTTAGGTTAGACGCATAACTTTCATGCAATTTATATTATGGACATTGTCATCAGCAGGAGGAACTGCTATTGTATTGTAAATAGTACTACCAACAGCAACCATTAAAAGTAATGTTGATGTTGACAGTCTTCTCTGACTTACACCATTATGCTCCAAATGTTGGCCAAAAACATGTACCATGTTCACATCACACACAGCTGCCAGCCCAGTGTTGACAGTATAGTTTTTGAGAATGGCTGATCTCTAGTTTATTCTAGTCATTGTTATGCAGCATAATAATAGACCATTGTATCACCTCAGCCGTGCTGTATGGGACCTGTCCATGGTGCTGAAATACGGGACAGTCCTACCTGACTACTACTAAATTAGCCAAACTTAGAATGATACATTCAGAGTATTCTTGTATAGCATTACTAAACACTGTCCTTAAAAACATAAGCCCTATATTATAGTTGTGAGCTGTTAAAATAAATATTGTTTATATATTGTTTAGACTAAAAACAGTAACTCTATATTACAGTACATACTTCAATGTATAACACGAAAGCATTCACAAGCCTGTTGGATACAGGATTAATGAAATGCTGAGTTTAAATGTTTATTATGACTCTTTGTGCCATCAGGAGGAATCCAAGATTGATGTGCTCATCAACAACGCAGGCCTATACCAGTGTCCCTACTCCAAGACAGAGGACGGCTTTGAGATGCAGCTGGGCGTCAATCACCTGGGCCACTTCCTCCTCACCCACCTCCTGTTGGACCTCCTGAAGAGCTCCGCCCCCAGCCGCATCGTGGTGGTCTCCTCCAAGCTGTATAAGTACGGACACATCAACTTCGAGGACCTGAACAGTGAAGCCAACTATAACAAAGCCTTCTGCTACAGTCAGAGCAAGCTGGCCAACCTGCTGTTCACCCAGGAACTGGCACAGCGCCTGGAGGGCTCGCGGGTCACGGTCAATGCTCTCACCCCAGGCATCGTGAGGACCAGGCTGGGCAGGCACGTTCACATCCCTCTGCTGGCCAAGCCCCTGTTTTATCTAGCCTCCCTGGTCTTCTTCAAGAGCCCACTGGAGGGGGCCCAGACTCCTCTGTACCTGGCCTGCTCCCCAGAGGTGGAGGGGGTGTCGGGGAAGTGCTTTGCTAACTGTGAGGAGGAGGAGCTGTTGGCCAAAGCCACTGATGGACAGTCAGCCAAGACGCTGTGGGACCTGAGCGAGAGAATGGTGGGGCTCGGGAACTGACTGTTGATCAGATAGTTTTTGACCAAATACCTCAATATCGATATTGTAGCAAGAATATCAGATCTATAGCGGCTCACAATGTGACCTGCTATTTGACAATGTTTGAAAATACAAAACAGAGCTGAAGTGATTAAACCAGGAAAAGTAGGTGTGCACGATTATGAAATTATGACCAATATCCGATCTCTGATTATTTGCAGGGTCATACTGTATCTGCCGATACCGATTCTGACCAATATACAGAGGACAACAATGGAAACAAGCCTAGGCCCTATAGGGGCTTGGCCCAAAGCCTGTTAATAAAGTACTCCGTCAATCAATAAATAGCATACACTCTTTTCCAAGTGTCTGTTTTCACAACTGAGTGACTACTGAATGAGAGGAGTACACAAATGAAATGTAGAACGTTTTTTCATTTAAATAATCTGTATTATTTTGAGACCGATCCGATACCGATATGGCATTTATATGGCCTATTCCGATTATGCTACCGATTAATGGTGCATCCCTAAGGAAAAGACAACAGCCATATCACGATGATACAAAATCACAGAAAAGATATAAAATCACGGTGTGGATATATTGATATATTGCCCAGCCCTAGGCTGAAGCATCACAAACTGATGCTGAATTGAATGTGTCCTTTTGGAATAATAGACACATTTTCCTACCAGCTCTTCTTCACAGCTAACTAGTTATTTTGGGGGCATTTTCAAGCCTTTATTATTTGACAGTGATAGCGGAGAGAGAGAGACAGGAAAGGGCAGGAGAGAGATATGGGGAAGGACAGTGCAGCAAAGTGCCTCGGTCAGACTTGAACCCAGGCTGGCCACCAGGGAGCCCTAACTTTAGGTTTTGACCTACCAAAATGAATTGTGGAAACAATAGTGTGTCACAGAAAAAAGTTTATTTCTTTGCCAAATGTTTATTAATCAGGGGACGCTAGGAGATCTACATTACAGTATGTCTGGGCTTTCAAAACTCAACATGTAAAGTGTATGAAAAATATTTATCAGATTATGAAGGATGCCGTGAAAATTGTGTCTGTTATCCACTTGACTTTTGCTTGTCGACACTGTCATATCTAAATAAAGCTAAGAATGATCTAAAACAATACTTGTGTTAACAAAATAAATACTGTTTAGCAGCGGACCAGACGCTTAGTGTAGAAAAGGCACTCTTTTTCAACCAAAATCTAATCTAATCTTTTTTCTTTTTTTTTAAGATATTTTTTTGTGGCTTACGCCTTTATTGATTTTTTAAGGGATAGAAAGTAGGCTGACAGGAAACGGGAGAGAGATGGGGGGATGACATGCGGTAAAGGCCGTGTCGGGTCCGGGAGTCGAACCCGCGGCACACCGCGACTGGATCACCAGTCCGGTGCCCAGACCGTTACGCTACGGCCTGGGCCAATCTAATCTAATCTTGTGCAAAACAAATAAGTTAAGTCTATCATTACATAAGCAATGATGCATCAAAACTAAAGCAAGTCTTTGAAATATTGTAGATATTGTCGCTGTCGGGCAAAATACTTTTCTTTGGTTAAATATTAATTAAACCTACATAAAGCATGAACCACTTTTCAACCTGACAGCCCTATTTTAGGCTTGCCATAGGCAAAAAATGTTAAACATTTAAAAAACATTTAAAAAAAAAAAACACTTTCAGAAATAGCCTCACAGTGTGACGTGAATAGTCAGACGAAGTACAAAATTAGGTATACTGTACCATTGCGCATGACATGAATGCAGTCCAGCAACCATGAAAGTTATTAGAAATTGGGACAAATTGGCTGCATAATTAAATCACGAATACTTGTCATACAATGGGTGATTATATCGGTCAAACCAATATATCAGCCAGGCTCTGGTTTACATACATTAATTCCATGTAGTTTTGACTCTTTTGCTGTGAACATCCTAGTCTAAAGCAGCATGAAAAGTGTATCTAGTTCAGGAGCTTGTGTTTGAACGCCTGGCTTTTACATAATTCAGCATGTCGCCTACTGTATTTCTGCAGTGTAAAAAGGAATGAGCGATTGAATACACCAGTTCCCTCTTCTCTTTGTGCGTTTGAAGTGTAAATGACTTGTGCTGTGTCTGGGAACATAGGAATAATAAGGTCCACAATGCAGATCAGTGAGATGACGCTGTGCTCTGCTTCGCATCTCTGGTAGGCAGGCAGGAAGGATAAACCCCTTGAGATGCATCATCTCGTTTTCGAGGGGGTCCTTAAGGTAATACTGAACAATGACTAATGGTGCATTTTACTACCAAGGGACATTTGATCATACTCCTAACAGAATCTTTCCAGTATCTAAATTTAAAATTCAAGAATATATTGAATGCTTATGAATTTTGGGGTGTCTTTATAGTACATTGGAGAAAAAGAAAGTCTATAATGCATTATAAATCCAATCTGCTTATAACACTACTATAATTAGTTACGGTATAAGCACTCAATCATGAGTACTCATGTTAATGTTGTATAGCAATGATAGCATTTCACAATGACATAAAGTCAAGTATCATAATACTTGGATTATGATACAATCTCAATTTAGGCATTTAACAGATGATCCTATCCAGCAGTGACTAACAAAGTGCAAGGACAAAACCACTGTGAAGGGGTAAAGGAATTAGCAGGCTATATGCTCCAAAGGAACCACACTAAAATAAGTAACGTGCACATGGCTTGGACATTTGTGCTTTATTATTGGAACAAAACAGCAGAAATATAGAAACATGCACCATTGTCATAGAAACAGGGTTGCAGCGGCTTTATGGGGTGTGTGTGTGTGGGGCATCCAAATTTGAGGTAGAATGGGGCAGGAAAACTTCTCCATGGAATATAGAGCAAAACAATAACCAAACATCAACTGGTAAGACAAATTATTACATCTCAAAAGGATTCCATCAAGTAAACAAAACAGCACATCCATCAAAAGTTTCAAATTCAAATGAAGGAAGAAAACAAGGTCTGTCTGTCAGTATTAACTGTTAAACTAACAGTTGTTAAAGGACCAATTTAAATTGTTATACAACGCCCTCTCCTGTTAAACATTCATAATACAATTCATATTCCTTCCGTTTATCTGGGCATCAAGTTGCCATTACAAACACTGCTCAGGGTGGGGTCACATTAAGTCTGATTGGCAGTTGCATTTAAATCTACTGTATATACTCGTACACATTTTCATCTTCAGTGTTGATTTATGCATTTGCACAGGGTTGCAGACAGAGACACATTTGTATGGGTTAGAACTTAAGTAAATAAATATCCTATTATTCTTTTGGTTTACTATACATTTTGTTTAAAATTATAAAAAAAAAAAAAAAAATCCATGAATTAGAAAACAAATGTTTAAAGAAGTAGTGAAAATAGCCAATCTACAAGCTCCTATCGCGTTGCAAATCTGCTATTTTCACTAGTTTTTGTCATGGGGAGACATACAATTTCTCTTTTGGGTCTCAAGCTAAAAGTGCAACCAGTTACAAACCGAGTTAAACTAATACTGAGGAGTTTACTGTGTACTGTACAAGTTCTAGTATTATAGCAAAACTGCATTTAGTTGATTGTTTTTTCACGTTTTCTTGCCAACAGCTACATACAAAATATATCACTAAATTTGTATTGTTATAAGTATATACTATATATATATCTTTATACACTCGAATAGGCTTACATACATACAGTACACGTTCTTACAAACTTGCAACACTCCTAGAGCTGCAGTCATCTCCTAGAACTTCAATTCTGTGTTCACAACTCGCTTGTTCCGCCATGGCTATGATGGAACCGGCATGTGTCGTAGCGTCTGCTGCCATACAATCTAATCCTTAGTACGCTCAGCAATAAAGACATGCTCAATGCTCATGATACTCTATGTTGCTGTGATTGTAATTCTTGGCACCTGCGTGTGTACTACTCAAACCATTTCATAATGATGCTAGTACAAGTTGTAGCTGTAAGTACCGGGAGACTCTCAACCCCGCCCCATGAATGAACAGACCTGGTTGCAAGTCTTAGTTCAGAAGTGTCCCGTATAGCTGGGCCTTGGTCAGACTGTCCTTCCTGGATAGACCCAGGGAGCTAAACATTTGGTTGTAGGGTGGAGGAGGGGGTGGTGGTGGTGCAGGTGGAGGTTGCGGGGGAAGGCTGTGCATCTCGGCCTGGTAGTGCTTTAGGTCTGCAGCCATCTCCAGGGCCCTCTCGTTCAGGGACTCGCTGGAGCTGTTGGGGCTGGCGTCCATGTACTCCTTGCCCTGGCACCCTGCTGCTGCCACGTCACCCTCCCTGTCCTTAGAGCTCCCTGAGTGGTAGAGGCTGTGCTCTGACTCTTGGCCGTCATCCTTGGCTGCAAACAGGTGTGCCGGGCTGTGGGCCTGCCGCAGGCGAGGACTGCGTTCGGGGCTCGGCACCGAGGCCCCCCACGCCGCCGGGTCCATGACGCCCACCTCATGGTGGTAGTAGTCGGCCCCTTCCTGGAAGCTGCTGTACAGCGGGTCGAGGCGGATCTTGGCCGGTTGGACGGAGAAGTGTTGCTCTGAGAAGCTGTAAGGTGATGCCCGTCCGGGGCTGCGGTACGCCAGGGCGCCCAAGTCTTCCACACTGAGCTGTCTCCACCGGCCGATCAGCTCCTCCTCCTCCGGAGCCAGCATGCTGCCACGCCGACTGTCTCCGTATGCCACGCTGGGGGAAGAGGATGGAGGAAGAGGCTCATACGGCTCACTGAAACAGGACGACATGGTGCGGCTGTAAACGGGCGAGCTGCCGTTCTGGTGGTGGACGGGCTCCGATTGCTGGAAGGGCTGGGTGTCGGCGAAGCCCCTCGGACTGTCGCTCTCCCAGGACACGTCGCTCTTCCTCTCGTAGTCCCCCGCGTCCCTCCACTCCATGTAGAGGGAGTGGTGGTGTGGAGAGGATGCCGTGCTGCTGGGCGGCCCGTTGCCCTTGTCCTCGGACCCCCCTCCACTGAAGCTGGAGTAGGAGCTGGAACCAGCCCCCAGGGTGGCATGGAACTTGTCAAAGTGCTCCTGGGAGAATCCGGGCATAATACCCACGGAGCCCTCCTCCGGGTTGCTGTCGGTGGAGTTCTGCGGCCCGTACAGCAGCTTCCTCTGGCCATGGAGGTCCATGCTGGTCCGGCGTTCGCGGCGCCGGTCGTCGGGGCAGTACAGTGCCGTGTCGCTGCTGTACAGGTCAGATTTGTAGGTGCCCCGCAGGGTGCCCAAGCGCTCTCCCCCAGCCATGCTATCCAGGAGGAAGGCCAGGTCTGGGGTCTGGGGGCTCGGCGAACGGGACGCTTGGCTGCTGCAAAAGGCCTCATCCGGTTTCTCAAGGACTTTGGCGATGACAGACGCGGGGACAGAGTCGGGGTAGGAGGTGTGGGAGAGGGGAGACTCCTCCATCTGTAGCTCCATCACTCGCTGCTGAAAGTCAGCAGGCAGCTGAATGAGACAAGGACAGAGGGCAGGGAAGTTGACAAATAAGAAAATCCCCAAATTCAAGCCTACTATGGGGCTGGAACAGTAGTTAGTATCTTCACTGCTGCCACAACCTAAAATTGTCAGCATGTCTTTTCCATGCGATATGACACCAGGAATCAGGAATGCGTTCTGTCTGTGACACTGTCCAACTTGCTTGAACACCAATCATTATGACCATGTATAACAAAGAAATATGATATTTTGCCCTACTTATGTGATTCTTTTATCTGATTGTACTAATGTCTCATGTTAATGTTTGTTGGGGACTGCGTATTTACATATTTTGTTCATTAATACACTCATCCTAATTCCCAACTAAACAAATAAATGAAATGAAACAAAACAACATAGCAAACAAGAACATAACGAAAGCACATTGTGCAGGTGAGAAAAGAAGTTTATAAAGTAAATCACACCTCATTTCACATCAGGAAATACAATACAAATAGAAAAGTAATAGATACACAGTAAGAATAAAAAAAAGAAAAAAAGAAAGCAATTTAACAGACAAAGAAAATGTGCTTTAAGGGTTTGTGGGTGTCTGAGTGGGAGAGTGTGGATTGTTGTTTTGTTCATCAAACATGTACTAACAGCCTGTAAATGATTTAGAGCAGGGGTTCTCAACCTGTGGGTTGCGACCCCTCGGGGGGTCCCGAGATGATTTTGGGGGCTTTTTTTTCAACTGAATGGCTGGAAAATGGAAATTTAGAGTTTACATAGTATACACAGTGCATGCATAAACATTCCTTACTGATTATATCTGGTTTCAGTATTTATTTATGATGTATTTGACTATTTTCTGGCAATGAGAAGAAGCAAGCTACTGTAATTATAGCTTTGTAGAGGAGAGGTATGTGAGGAAGTATTCTCCTCACGAGAAGTTATGTTCTCTTGTTATGGACCTGGTCAGAGTTATGTTATAACTTTGACCACAATAAATCCCCAACTGAACTGTCAGAAGATATTCACACTGCAAGCTCATCATCATTGTTATGTACCCTGGTTCCTGTCAATACCGGTTTTGCAGCTAAACAAATGACTAATGCATCTCAGTAGGCACTGAAGAACCACTGCACTTATCAAAATGCAGCAGCATTGTTCATCAATAAGCTTTCGATTATTACATGACATGAATAACAGACTGCTGAACATACATTGACTGTATAGTATATATAACCCCTTGCATCCAAATGTTGTTGGCAGTGAGCCTTGCATTAGCAATCAAGCTATCTGTTTTTAAATAGAGTGTGCGTGTATGTGTGTAAGGTGGGGGAAATGTCATGTTTGCATTGACATTTCCGTTCATCCATAAGGGCAAAGCATGGGCATGCATTCTTTAACTTCAGACTAAGACATGGACAACATGTGCCATGTGGATGAGGCAGTAAGCCCAGGGCTGATACAGCGGAAATCAGCGCCAACAATTCCTGGCACAAACATTCTCATCAATACCGGCGTGCATTTTGCTCCATGTGCAACAATCACAGGGCGACGTGGCTTGTCTGCGGTCCACTAAGTAACCCAGGGGTTCCCAAACTTTCCATGCCAAGAACCACGGAATAGCCATAGTTGGCTGCAACCCCCATATTATGAAAGTGCTGAAACAGTTTTGTTCTGCCATTTTGTGAAAAGTTGCAAAAAACGATGACTTGTATATTATGCTTTTATACAATTATCCAATCTATCAGCTGCATAAATGCTCTCTGACATGGGCTGCACCAGGCACATGCACACATCAACAGGGGCTTCAGCCTGTAAAATAATTGCCCTCTCCAGACCATGAATGCAGCATTTACTATGGTGAAAGAAATGCAAATGCCTTCCTCTCCTTCCCATGCCATACCCGATAATTGCTTTTTTCTGAACTCTCCTGATCTTGAACGCAGCAATTTGCGCTGAAAGAATTTGTTTAGAAATCCATGTCATCGCCGCATCTCCAGTAGCCAAAGAGGTCGCGCCCGGAAAACAGCTGCTCTACAAGCTTGTAGATCGGCTATTTTCTTCCAAAAGTGCACTCTTACGGAATTTCAGCCCCTGCCTCTGTAACACTCTTGCACGTCCCTGGGCTGCACGGGGAGCAGTGCCAGGTGCACTACTTACACTAACTATATAGCACCTACAGGGTTTATAACCCTGTCTCCTTGATGTGCTGATAGGTGTCAACAGGATATTAAATGTTCTTTTGCAATCCACCTCTCACTCGAAGAGTCGAAGCTCCAGCCAAGCAGATTTTATAGGGCTCTAAGTGAAGTACCTCTTGGATTGTTTTCAATGTTTTGTTTTATTTGCTCCATCAGAAGTCTCAGTAAACATCATCCTTGTTGAACATTCACTAACGGCTGAATCTCTGATTTGATTCATTAATGTGAGGAGGTGTACTGAATGCATCATCTGAGGAAGTCTCTAGATGCAAATCAAGTCAAATAAATAAATAAAAACAGTCACTCCCTGGAGTGAGATCATTTCACTTGCTTTCCCTGCAGTTTCATTTGTTTCAGGGAATAATAGAATGGTACTGTATGTAATATCATAGACCACCCTGCTGGTTTTAAGATAATTTCAGTTGATTCAAGAACAGGTCGAGTTGCATTGAATCAATAAGGTGCCTCACAACACGTATGTACTGTAACTGTATATTAGATTTAATGTACAGTATGTAAGGATGCTTGTTCTGCCTCCCCCTGGCCAGCCGGGGCGCCTGATGGAGGGGAAAGGAACTGGTTGGAATAACGTGTTCCTTCCACGCACTACGTCCAACCATGGAAACTCCCCCCTGTCAGGTGTAAAGGAGCAACTTGGACACTCAAGCATGAAGGAAGCATGAGTTAAGTCCGTTGCTCTCCCCAGGTTGGCGGAGGATGTGTAGAGCCCAGGATCACATTAGATGATTGACACAGGGGTGAAAATGGGTTACAAAATCGTGGGATAAAAAATATTAAAAGAAAAAAAGAAAAAAGAAAAGAAAAAAGGATGCTTGTTCTTTAACCATGTCACTTTAACTATGCATATGAAACTGTAATTTTGGTCTGCTGCTATTTTTGATGGGCGCAGCTAGCCCCTATACATCCAGCTTTTAGTTACCGTCCACAAACTTGGTCTTAAAGAAACTTCCCATTGACAATGAATGGAGAACTTTACATCATAGTGTCTGAGCAAATAGGCGTAGTATCTATTTTACGATGATAAGAGCGCCCTTCACTTCACACAGGTGTGATTTATTTATTTATTTGTTGGATATGTTTTCCACCTGCACGACAAGCATGTCTGCCTACGGCAGTGTAATTTATCCGTTGCTATTTTTCAATCATGCACCTTATATAATTTATATTGGACTGTGTATATTTGATTTGGTGGGCCTTCCTGTTAGTTGACTGACTTGTTCTTTGTTCCTTTCTCCTATATTCTCTCTTTCCCTAATCCCCCCCTATCACTCTTCATAACTGAAATGTTGAGAATTCGCACAAAAAAAATATTTCACCCACAACAAACATAATTCAGATTTGTCTGATTCATGGGAGGATATTTTAAAGCTGCACCCATAACTTATTACTTACTTACTTACATACTTACTTACTTACTTACGTACAACATAACTAGCACATCTGCAGTGGTTGAAGTGCCATAGGGCACATAAGCACAATATCTCCCCTGGTCTTACATACTGAAATTAAGCCCTATATAATTCACTGCATGACAAATTAAAAAAATAAATAAAAGAATAATTGGAAAACTTAATTAGTTAATTGTGGTTAAACAATTTTCATTAAAAGTAAGATTTTAAGACTGAGCATTAGATATTATTGCTTGGTGTGTGTGTGTGTGTGTGTGTGTGTGTGTGTGTGTGTGTGTGTGTGTGTGTGTGTGTGTGTGTGTGTGTGTGTGTGTGTGTGTGTGTGTGTGTGTGTGTGTGTGTGTGTGTGTGTGTGTGTGTGTGTGTGTGTGTGTGTGTGTGTGGTGAGGGTTAACCTCAGACAGCTGGGTCCTGTAGATTGACTTGTTGCACTGGAGAAGCTGGGCTGCCAGGTTGCAGTCCTTCCTGTACAGATCCTATGGAGACATTAAGCAACAGGTCAGAGCTGAACATCAAACCTGAGAGAGGCGACATGTCACAACTTTAAAAGATGTTACAACTTAAGACATGTTGTAGTTTGGCTACTTTTGCCAACTGTTCGCCAATTACAGGATGATCAGAACGGGACACTAGGATTCATGTGGTTAAAGGTAGGTAGGGTAAGTGATTTTCTTTGACAAATGTGTACTCTCCTTATTGTCACCTACTTGAAAATGTATGTATTTTCTGTGAGTATTTTCAGTTTATTAAAAAGTCAGTTACTGAACAAACGCTCTATAGAGCCTAGCAGAATTTGGGGGGAGGTAGTTAACATTTGTCATTTGGGAGCCCAGAGCCTTGCTGTGGGGTATGTGAGGGCTGACAGACAGAAACATATCAATCACTTTGCTAATACAAAGAGTCAATTGAAATAAGAGAAATGCTTTTTTCATTTTCAGGTCATTCTGTGGTCATTTCTTGAGACAAAAATAAATCTAAAATGCAATAGCATTTACCGTAATTTCCGGACTATAAGCCGCACCTGAATATAAGCCGCACCAGCCAAATTTAGGGAAAATCCCATATACAAGCCGCACCGGACTATAAGCCGCACCGGACTATAAGCCGCAGCTACGTTAGCTCAGAGCCTGAGATGGCTCTGCGTTAGCTGTAAAAATCCATAGATTAGCCGCACCGTTGTATAAGCCGCAGGGTTCAAATCATGGGTAAAAAGCCGCGGCTTATAGTCCGGAAATTACGGTACATTTAATCTACAGATGTGCTCATTCTATGATACAATTATAATTATAAATAAAAGATCATTTGAATTTCAATTTTCAAAAAATGCCCCGCTAATTAGTGGACAATATTAAAATAAAAATGCAATTTAGAAAATTCAAATGAAATAAGATAAATGCTTTTTAACCTTCAGATAATGAACGCATTTAAGTGAATATATAATGCAATAGCCTTTACATTTCATCTCCAGGTGTGCTCATTCTATGACAGAATGGAAAAGCGAAAGCAATTTACATTGCATTTTCATTTTCAAATTGGCGTGTGTACGATTTGAAAATGAAAATGCAATGTAATTTGTGCATATCCTTGCACGATATGTTGAGCGCAAGCCTCGTCTTTCCATTAGTTTTCAGTTCAATCTTTAGTCTGCAAATGAGTAAGTTTACAAACACAAAACTTGTGGTCGTCATCGACAACATTCAGCTATGGTTCAGCATCAGTGCGAGGGGGTGGGGATCAGAGAGAGAGGACTACAAACTATAGTGCTGTTTTAACCTTTTAAAGTTTTTACCAAAGAATATAACGTCCTTGGCACTAAAACATTTGAGAACTACTGATTGATTTAGAAGGCACTTGTAGAATGGGTTAAATGTCTTGTTCAGGGACACTGGCATGAAGCCTGGAGGAGCCAAGTATAGAAGCAGTGACCTTCTTAATACCTCCTGAGCCTCGTCCGCCCAGAAGGAAAGGAACACAATGATTAGTGGAGATCAGGGAAAAGCTCAGTGTTCACAGAAGCCACTCACATTGTCCTCCTGTAGTTTCTCGATGGTGAGCTTTGCCTCCATCAGATGGTTGTTGAGAACTATGATCTCTCTGCTCAGAGCTCGCTTCTCGTCATCATGGTGCTGGGACTGAGGACAACAATGGTGACTAATTAAGAAAGGAATAAACACAACCAAAAATGTACTTATACAGAGTAGGCCTTATTGATCCTACCATCAGAGATTTTGGAAATAGCGAGAACAAACAATTTCAAGTCATAGGCAAAATGCCAGATTTATGGATATATGAATATGACAGTATAAAAGTCTGATGTACGCTCAGACTAAGGCCTGAGGTAACAAAAACTAATAATTCTAGGGATATACTGTACATATGTATTGTGTGCACTGTGCAGCACTTTACATTTATCGTTTCTCCAGAATCTGCGGCAGAGTTCAGCTGGGGTCACAAACTGTCAGTATTATCGGCGAGTTCATCTGTATATATAACCAAATTCTATGCAGGTCCCGAGGGACTGAGCTGGCCGGGTCAGACGAGGTTGTGCTGCCTCCGCAGGGAAGTGTCTTCGTGATTGAGCTGACACAGGAATATGTGAGATGAATCGGTACCTAATGAAGATGCTTTGCAAGAAAGAAGCGCTAACTGCATGAACCCTAGTGTCCCTATTCTGCTCATGTAATAATAGCTGAACATTCTGCAAAAGTAGCAGATCTACAAGCTTACAATGTGTCATGTTATGACACGTTGTGAGCTTCTAGATTGCCTGTATTTTGGCAAAGGGATTTAGTTGTGTAGAGGAATACAATAAGGGAACCAAGTATAGACCCCCTTTTGGGACCCAAGGGTATAATTATTTAAAGTCTAAAAAAAGAAGACGAAATCCAGGAAAAACAAACAAAAGAACCACGGAACACACCGATAATATAATTCATCTTTCTTTTCACAAAGGCTGGATGACCTCCGGTGAAGTACAATCTGTGCTGATATCTCCATCTCAAGAAGAAGAGATGACTGCGACGTGATAATTATCTTGTGCGTTATCAAACCGAGTTGAGCCGGCGAATACATTCAGCTACCTATTCAGCAACAGAGACACATGATGGTCATAGAAAGCTGGTTAATTGTATCTTTTCTACCGTGGGGGGGAGGGAGCGGTGGTTGACAAAACGGAGTGAGGTGGAGGAACAATGGCCTTGCTATCACTCCACCACGGGAAGGAGGACAGCCAATCTTAATAAGCTGTAATTAATGTCAGTGGTACCAACAGCGGGGGCATTCATATTGAAATCAGCTCTTGTAGGCCTCTAAACATCACAGCGCGCTCATGGACGTGCTTTCCACGCACACACACACACACACTCACGCACGCACGCACACGCACACGCACACACACACACACACACACACACACACACACACACACACACACACACACAGTGGAGTTTTTCTCAGAAGTTCTCACAGATATACACATAACATGCTTGACCAAACTGACTTGACTCTGAGTTCAATTGGCACTGAGGATTTTACAATGCATAATACTGTAGCCTAGCTCAACAGTCACTTACATTTCGGTGTATCTTTTCCTCCAGATCTTGGTTGATCCTCTGCAGTGCAGAATACCCGCTTTGTATTCTAAAGCATACAGAACACAACGTTACACATTATACCACTCTGTGTGGATGCACCAATAAGGGAGGCCTTCCCCACATGGACAATATTCATTGTGTTAACCACTTAAGCCCTATACAGACTAAAATAGCCAATCTACACCGAGATTGTTTGTCGATCTACAATCTTCACAATTTTACTACACTGCACTACAACTAGACTGCTTTGACTTAGTGAGAGCAAACACAGGGGGAACATATTCAACCCTTCTCCACCAGAATCCTATAGATTTTTGGCCCTAAAGCTATCACAGCATTTTTCCATTTTACTTACAATTTAGTAATTATGCCAATCCCCCCATGTATATCACTGTCTGTTGATCTTGCTGTGTTTGCTGTTTGATGTTATCTATGCTGCTGCATTGTCTGAAGGAAGCCAAACAAAAATACATTTTACTCTTATGTACCTTATGTACACAAGATGTAACAATGAAGTACAACCTTGAACCTCTTGGGGAAGGTGTAGATTAGACAACCACATCCCTGCCTCTTTTCACCTGACACTAGAGTTTCACCGGGGGGGTGTAACGCATGCAGAGGAACAAGCTATGCTTCCCAGTTCCAATTCCTGCTGAACAGGTGCCCTGATCAACCTGTAGGAGACGGAGTACTGACCAACCTGTGTGAGTCCTGTCCAACCTGTACGAGTCACTACTGCAGTGACAGAGAACACCTCCCCTACTGACGTCCCACCCGCAAACACAATTGTTCTCATGGGAGTGCCCCAGGAAAGCTGGCACCATGGAGGAATCGAGCCCCAGTCGCCACGATGGCGGGCAGGAGCTATGCCATCTGGACGCCCATAAAGCTTGCCCAGCGGTACTGCCGCAAGTGTTCAAGTGATGTTGAACATTGGAAGAACCCTGGGTTGTGTGCAGTTACCTGGGAATGATACTTGTCTGAATATTGTCAGTCACCTTCATCTGTTGCTTCTGTGCTCTGGGAACCATAGGTAGCCATTCCATTCACTCTCACTGCATGGCGAAACAGGTCTCAAAATAGCACTTTTAGCACATAGACAAACACAAACAATTACATTTAAAAACTATATATTTTATATTTTTAGGTAAAGTGAAATGGTTATATTCATATCACTTTACCCTTGATGGGATTACGATATAATCAGTTTGATTCATATTAGTTTACATAATAAGAGTGTGATTTTTCAGATTTTTATGTAATGAGAGAAAATGGAATGACTATTTCCAGTTTGCCACTCACAGAGCACAGAAACTCCATTTTATGCCCTGGACAAAGACTCTTTGATTCGCTAGCCTTTGAATCTCATTTTGCAGGCTTGTATTGTTTGTTTTTACTGATGATTGTTTTTTGTATTTGTATTGTTGTTTTTTCTATTTTATATTTTTTGTGAATTTGAACTGTAAAAGGCCAACTCCTATGTCCACACAACTAAACCTAACCCTAACCCTTTGGTCAGAAATTACTGTACAGTCAGACATGGGTTTGGTCTGTACACCCTGGCGTTGTGAAAATAGCAAAAATGTCAGATCTACAAGCTCACAATGCAATGCGAGGCATTACAACCAAAGGTTCAACCAAAGTTCCATACTGCATGAACACTAACGTTAGCGTCCCTATTCTGGCCATTTCATAATAGGCGAAAATAGATAAACATTTCACAGAACAATATTGTTGTGAACTTGCTGATGAGATAATTTAGCTATTTGACGTAGAACAAAGTGTGTAGGTAAGTGGTTAAACCTTTTCATTTGGTTATCCTTATCTATAGTGCCCTGGCTTCATCGTGGTGTGTTGTGTTAGTGTTTGTTGTCGAGGATCAGGCCACTCTGTACCTGCGCAGTTTGTCAGTGAACTTGTCCAGCTCCTCCTGGGCACGGCGAAGCTCCGTCTCCAGGTACTGACGTGTGGACGCAAACTCGTTCTCCAGCAACTCCAGCTTGTGAGTGGTGTAGGACAGACGCTTCCGCAAGTCCTCTTTGTGCTCATGCAGGGAGCTGCACACGCACACACACACACACACACACACACACACACACACACACACACACACACACACACACACACACACACACACACACACACACACACACACACACACACACACACACACACACACACACACAGGATGATTATTACCTTGTATGCAAGAGCCACAAATCTTTTTGATAATCATGCAGAGGCGATGAGGACATCATATGAGGGTGATGATCAAGAAAAAACACGTGTGACCAAAATGCTTTAGGTGAAGAAAATATAAAACACATGCAGGACCTGATTCCTGAATGATGAATTCAGGCTGGATCGGGTATGTAATTTACAGCACGGCAAAAAAAAAATCTGCAATAAAGCCTTTCACCCCATCACTAGAGGCCTGATCGTCAACGAGATCCGTCCGGCTGACACCCGCAGGGACGGCTTAATCTGTGATGAAATATGAGCCCAATAAACTCCAATCCATCACGGGAATAGACTCCGAAGGCTCAGAATCACGGGGGCAGCGACACCCTGGCGTGTGATTCAACAAGACGACTATTTATGGAGCGGCCTGCATTACCTGTGCCCCCGGATCTAATAAAAGTGCAAGTGTGAGCGGCGAAAAGGAAAGAAATGTCTGTTGGCCGTGATGGATGTGTGTGTCCGCGGGCCGGCTAATGGAGTCCGTATTGACGGACAGACAGAGGAAGGAGGGTAACGGCTCTATCCGTGGCCGGAAAACAGATAGCGGGGATTTGGTGAGAGCAAGATGGAGATGTGATCATGTCGCTCCTTCCCTTCCCTTTGTCTCTATCTATTTTCCTTTATAACAACATTGTGTGTGTGTGTGTGTGTGTGTGTGTGTGTGTGTGTGTGTGTGTGCGGGTGCGTGTGTGAGGGGGTGCTGGGGCTGGGGGGGTGGCAGAAAAAAGACAAAAACCAGGGCAAAACCTTGGAGATCTTTAACCACTTTAATACCCTATTTTATGCTTCGGTTATCCGAAAATGTCTCTGAGCTTGTAGACCGGCTACTTTAAAATGTCTCTGAGCTTGTAGACCGGCTACTTTAAAATGGCTCTGAGCTTGTAGACCGGCTACTTTAAAATGTCTCTGAGCTTGTAGACCGGCTACTTTAAAATGTCTCTGAGCTTGTAGACCGGCTACTTTAAAATGGCTCTGAGCTTGTAGACCGGCTACTTTAAAATGTCTCTGAGCTTGTAGACCGGCTACTTTAAAATGTCTCTGAGCTTGTAGACCGGCTACTTTAAAATGGCTCTGAGCTTGTAGACCGGCTACTTTAAAATGTCTCTGAGCTTGTAGACCGGCTACTTTAAAATGGCTCTGAGCTTGTAGACCGGCTACTTTAAAATGGCTCTGAGCTTGTAGACCGGCTACTTTAAAATGTCTCTGAGCTTGTAGACCGGCTACTTTAAAATGGCTCTGAGCTTGTAGACCGGCTACTTTAAAATGGCTCTGAGCTTGTAGACATTCGAAAGATTTTGAACACACATTTTAAAATAATGGCAAAATGTGACATCACATTTGCCTATAACAACATGCCGAAAATAGGGAGTGTTCAATGTGTCTGTGTGGAAGTGTCATCCAGTTTTTCCGTGTCGAATGATTTACAAATACATCCTGTAGCCTATACTCTTGCAGGCCTAATCGCGGGGATTCAGTGACTCGTTATTGGACCTAATATTTGTAGTATAACTTACCCATTAAATTAATAACTAACTAATTGTAGCAATGCACCGCTTTGGTGATTAATTTTGTACAGTCATAGCGACAAAGCCTCTTCACAGCTAGTAGGCTACCCTACATCAGGGTTCCCCAATTAATTTTCCTCAAGGGCCATATTTTGACTAGCGTACCAGGCTGGGGGCCGAGTCTGCACGCGCAAGGTCGAGGTCTTGCCCTGAAAATTCATTTTCAGGGCAAGACCCCATTTGAAAAGGATGCCCAGTTTGACATGCATAGGCTACTGACCCCCATTTAATGCCATTTATATCTAAGACCCTTAAAAAAAAAAAAAAAAAAAAAACTTTTTTTTTTCTTTTTTTTGAAATTCTTTCATGGGCCACAAGGGGGCGCTCTGTGGGCCGCAAATGGCCCGCGGGCCGCCTATTGGGGAACCCTGCCCTACATTGAACACTGAATAAGGACCTTGCTTATACTCAATTCCAAAATAAGGGGATAATACCATTATGTAAATCTTTATCACTTTTTTCCCCCACACAAAAGACATGCAAAACCGGCAACTTTTATCGCCGGCTAAAACGGTGTCAGTGCAGGAATATCACCTGACATTGCCACGTGAATGTTCAACGAACATAATTAACCACATGAACCCTAGTGTCCCTGTTCTGGGCACGTCATAATAATAAGCAAACATTCAGCGAAAACTGAAAATAGTGATGAGCATTTTCATTCCAGCACTGATGAGAGGAGATGAAGAGGTTGGATGACTTGTTTGGCAGAGTGCTCTGGGATCTGCCCCAGCACCACTCAACATGCGTGATTCCCCCAGTAATGGCAGAGCAGACACCTAGTAGGCGGACTGGATGGTCGGATGGGGGACTAATGGACGAACGGATGGCTGGACGGATGGAGGTGACTGACTCTGGAGGGTATTTGCCCTTACCTCTTTTTCTGGTGCTTGCTGCCATTTCTGGGAACTTTCAAGGCGGTTTTGCCAATGTATATCTTTTTCATGGTGTGTCTGTGTTGGCCGCCTCTCATGTGTTTGTAATAACCTTTCCCCACGAGGAGCCAACACGCGTGTTAAGTTTATCCAGTAGGGGATGGGGGGCAGAGGAGCGGGTCGGCTAAGCTTGGCCTGCCGTGGGAGTGAGCTGTTTACCTGTGTTGACCCTGTCAAACAGAGCAGACAGACAGTTTGGGGACAGTTAGGATGAACAAGCCTCCATGGCAATTTCTCCCCTCCACTCGCAACAGATATACCCCTTACAGACCAAACCCATTCTATGTTCTCACTAATGGATATATCTGCCTAACCTGACGCTGCCAGATCCAAAAAGCTTGCTACACAAATTTGTTTCACAGCATTTTTGGATCTGGGATCTCGGGAGCCAATTCGATGACAGGGCTGTTCCTTTTTTCAAGATACTTGGTAGATGATTGGATGGGACCGTCTGTCCATCACCGTGTGGGCGTGCAAACACAACCAATCATATTGACGTGTCTATATAGTTTCACATCCGGTTTCGCCCTTAGCTCACGCTGATTGGTCCGGTACGGAACGGATTTTTGTCAGCTCAACTGCCTGAGAGATCCCAGATGATTGCTGTGTTGGGGAACATGGTTACCCAATA